>NC_090390.1:80792856-81121356 GCF_036365525.1 Heterodontus francisci
AAGGAAGAAGAGCTCAACGTCATGCCGAGCACGAAATTCATTGAGGTCGGGGCGTAAGGGGATAAAACGGAATCCTTTGCAGAGTACAGAACGTTCTTTTTCCGGTACACTGATGACTGTATTGGTGCCATTTCCATCTCATTTACTAATTAGGCATGCTACAGCCTACCGGACTGAACATTGAGTTCAATAATTTCAGAGCATGACTGGCCCCCCTTTTTTATTTTTTGTTTTATTTTTCTTTTTTCTTATTTTACTTTAGTTGGTTTCATCATTCATTTTTTTTACCATGTGCCTGCCCATTGTTTTTTTTGATCATGTTTATATTTTTGGCTAAGGCTGTTCATTATTCTGTCATTTAACTCTGCACTAACGCTTTGTCTTTCACCACACCATAAACACACCCTTTGCCTTTGCTCCATGACCTTCTGGTCAGTTATTCTCTGTGACCCTCTGTCCTATCAACACCTTCCCTTTTGTTATCTTTTGCCCCACCCAGCTTTATTTGCTTAAAACCTTTTACATTTCTAACCTTTGCCAGTTTTGATAAAATGTCACTGACCTGAAACGTTAACTCTGCTTCTCTCTCCACAGATGCTGCCAGACCTGCTGAGTATTGCCAGCATTTTTGGTTTTTATTTCAGATTTTCAGCATCTGCAGTGTTTTCTTTTATTTTACAGTTGTGGGAAATAGTTGATTTTGAGACTGGAGTGTGGTAGACAATGGCGTTCCCCATGGTTCAGTGCTAGGGCCACTGCTTTTATATAAATTTGTGTTTTGGAATGAAGAGTAAAATTTCAAAATTTGCCAATGATACCAAACTTGGAGGTGTGGAAAAGAGTGAGGATGATACCAATCAACTGCAACAGGCCATAGTTAGGCTAGCAGAACGGGCAGACAAGCGGCAGATGGAATACAGAGGTAGACAAAGAAATACTGTTCCCATTAGCTTATGGTACAAAGACTATGAGACATAGATTATGGTTTTGCACAAGAGATGCGGGGCGAGATGTGAGGAAGAACTTAATGCAGCAAGTGGTAATGACCTGAAACACACTGCCTACGAGGGGGTGGAAACAGAAACGATCAATGATTTCAAAAGGGAACTGAATGGGCACTTGAGGGAAATATACTTACTAGAGGGGGAATGGGACTGACTGGAATCCTCTACAGAGAGCCGGCATGGACTCAATGGGCCGAATGGCTTCCTTCTGTTTGTTATAACTATGACCCCTTTTCTCTTCCCTTTATCTCAGCAACAACAGAAAATGCTGGAAATATGCAGCAAACCTGCCAGTATTCAAAGGGTGAAAAAAACAGATCAAAGCTTCAAGGGCGGCACAGTGGTGCAGTGGTTAGCACTGCAGCCTCACAGCTCCAGGGACCCGGGTTCGATTCCGGGTACTGCCTGTGTGGAGTTTGCAAGTTCTCCCTGTGTCTGCGTGGGCTTTCTCCGGGTGCTCCGGTTTCCTCCCACAAGCCAAAAGACTTGCAGGTTGATAGGTAAATTGGCCATTATAAATTGTCACCAGTATAGGTAGGTGGTAGGGAAATATAGGGACAGGTGGGGATGTTTGTTGGGAATATGGGATTAGTGTAGGATTAGTATAAATGGGTGGTTGATGTTCGGCACAGACTCGGTGGGCCGAAGGGCCTGTTTCAGTGCTGTATCCTCTAATCTAAGTATGGAATCTTCTTCAGATTTGATGATGTACCTTCATTTGAAGTATTACAAATTACAAAGTACTTATAACCCAGAAACAGCCCATTTGGCCCACCAGGTCCATTCCAGTGTTTATGGTCCCACCCCTCTTCATCTAACCCCATCACATCCTTCTATCCCTTTCTCCCTCTATCCAGCTTCCTCTTCAATGCATCTGTGCTGGTCACCTCAACTACATCTAGCCAGTTCCACATTCTAACTATTCTCTGGGTATACAAGGTTCTCTTGAATTTCCTATTGGATTTATTAGTGATTTTATATTTATGGCCCTTAGATCTGATCATCCATGTCTATCCTATCAAATCCTTTCATCAGATCACCCCATTTCTAAAGAAAAAAAAGCGCCAGCCTGTTTAATCTTACCTGATTGGTATAACTTCTCAGTTCTGGTTTCATTCTATTAAATTCTTTTTGCATCTTCTCCAGTGCCTCTATATCCTTTTCATAATATGACCAGAATCAAAGTTCCATACTAGTTTAAGATGATTTTCTGCTCTTCAATTCTATCTCTCTAGAAATGAACCCCAGTGCAGTGTTTGCTTTTTAAAATTCATTTATTAACCTGCGTTGCTACCTTTAGTGATCTGTGTGTCTGAATCCCCAGATCACACTGCTCCTCTACCTCATTTAGACACTTATTTTCCAAGGAGTATGTGGCCTCCTATTCTTCTGACCAAAATGTATTCCCTTGCACTGATCTATATTGAAATTCGTTTGCCAATCACATGCCCATTCTACAAGTTTGTTAATGTTTTCCTGTATTTTGTTGCAGTCTTCCTCTGTATTAACTACATGGTATTATTGGCAAATTTTGAAATTATACTTCTGAGCTCAGAATCCAAATTGTTTATGTAAATGAACAGTGGGTCAAGCACCAATCCTTGTGGAACACCACCTCCCACCACTTACCAATCTGAGTAACTTCCTTTAACCCCTACGCTCGGTTTTCTGTTTTGTAGCTCTACATTCTGCTACTTGTCTCCTGACTACATGTTCTGACCTTAGCATGAATCTACTATGCAGTATCCTATTGAAGGCTTTTTGGAAATCCAAATATATTCCAGCTACTGCATTATCTTTATTTACCTTTTCTGTTACTTCTTCAAAGAATTCAATAAAGTTGGTCAAGCATGATCTACTCTTTTGAAATCCATATTGACAATTCTTTATTATGTTTTCCATTTTTAGATGCTTTTCTGTTACATCTTTGATTATGGATTCCATTACCTTTCTTATCATGGATGTCAAGCTAATTGGTCTATAGTTCCCTGGGCTTCTTTTTCCTGTTATATGCAAAGGAATTATATTAGCTGTCCACCAATCCTTTGGCACTATTTCCTTTTCCAGTACATTTTTTGAATATGTAATAATTACCTTTGCCATCTCTTCCCATCTTCTTTTAATATGAGCAGATGCAATCATCTGGAAATTTTTCTTTTTTTTCCTTTTTTATCTGGACCAGGATTTTATTTTCTCCAAGTATGATTAGTTAATCAATTATGACTCCCCCTTTCTACCTTAAATGTCTTCATATCTTTTTTGATTTCTTCTAATGTCATTCCCACCATGTTAGTTTCTCTGGGAAATACCAAGGCAACATAAATATTTGATATTTCTGCTACTTTGCTGTCATTACCCATGATTTTATCGTGTGTATCCCTTAGTGGCTCTATTCCTATTCTGATTTTTCTGTCTGTAGAATGCTTTAATATTCCATTTATTCCTGGATAATTTAATTTTGTTATTTCTCTGCCTTCCTAATTATATCATTTTAGATAATTATCTAATTATTTAATTTTTGCACTCCCTTTCGTCACTCTCTCCTTTGCTGCTTTTGTACTTAGTATATGCTTTTTTCTTCAGTTTCAGTTTTGCCCTTATTTCCTTATTCGAGTGTGTCATTACTGGCTAGTTTCTACTTGCTTTTTAGTATGATATATTTCTCCTGGACTCTACTGATCACCGTTTTAAATGTTTCCCACTGCTGTTCTATTTCTTCATTTGTCAGTCAGTTTTTCCAGTTTCTTTTCCCTAGTCCTATTCTCATCCCCTTTAAAATCAACTTTGTTCTAATGTATTACTTCGTTTTGTCCCATGTCCTTTTCGACCTTTATTTAAATCTTATTATAAAGTGCACTTTTTTGGGTGCTTGTGACCTATGCATTTCCAAACTTTTCTCCCTTTGTATCAGATTTTTTTTCTTTTTACCGGAGCATCAACTCCCTTTTCCTTTCCTCCTAGTCAAATCAATAATCTGTCTTCTCTTTTGATTGTAACAGAGTAGGCACTGACAACACCTATTCACAGTCTAATCCAGAAGTTGCAAGTGTGAAGTAGTTACCCCTTCCTTAAAATACATATAGTCCTTGGCTTAAAATTACAGCCCCATCACTTTGCAAAACATCACTCCCATTTGCTAATTATCTGCCTAGTTCACTCTTCTTTATAGCGTTTCAGCGCTTTCCCCAAAATATTCTGTCCTTCAATACCTTTGCAAATTCAGACATTTTACTTAGAATAGTCTCCGAGATAGTTTATAAAAATTATGAGCAGGATCCCAGGACCTTCTCTTCATTTTAGGCAGTCCCTTGGGAACGAGAATGACTTTCTTCCACTCCAGGGTTGTGGGTCCTCAGGTGACTGAATAGTCCAATTCTGGATCCATATACATCAGCCACAGGTGGGGCAGGTGATGTTTGGTGAGGCGAGTGAATGGGATGCTTGAATTTCTGAACGCTCCTTCTGCTGCATGTCAACGTTGTTCGAACTTGCTGGCACCTTCATGGATGCTTCTGCTCCATTTTGGGCAGTCTCAGGCAAGAGATTCCCCCGAATCAGTGGAGATGTCACATTTTTTTCAGGGAGGCTTTAAGGACATCCTTGTAAGGTTTCCTCTGCCCTCCTGGTAGTCTCTTGCCGTGATGCAGCTCGGAGTAGAAAGCTTGTTTTGGGAGTCTTGTGTCAGGCTTGCAGAAGATGTGGCCCATCCAACGTAACTAACTAGTCATGACCAGTGTCTTGCTACTGGGGACGTTGGCCTGAGGGAGGATACAGATATTGGAGTGCCTGTCCTGTCACTGAATTTGCAGGATGTTGCGGAGGCACTGCTGGTGATGTCTCTCCAGGGCTTTGAGATGTCTGCTGTACAGCATCCATGTTTCTGACGCATACAGGAAGGCAGGTAACACTGCGGCCCTGCAGACCATGAGCTTGGTGCCAGGTTTGAGGTCTTTGTCGTCAAACACTCTCTTTTCCTCAGACGACCGAAGGCTGTGGTGGCACACTGGAGACGATGCGGAGTTTCATCTTCAATATCTGTCCTTGCTGAGAGGAGGCTCCCAAGGTATGAGAAGTGAACCACATTGTCCAGTGGTTGGCTGTGGATCTTAATAGTCGGGAGAGCAGTGTTGTGCTGTGGGAGCAGGCTGGTAGAGGACCTTCGTCTTCTGGATGTTTAGCTTAAGGCCCATTCTTTCATAAGCCTCTGTGAATACATCGGCAACGGTTTGAAGCTCGCCCTCTGATTGTGCACATATGCAAGCATTGCCAGCATACTGCAGCTCGATGACAGAGGTTGGAGTGGCTTTGGTTCTGGACTGGAGGTGACGTAGGTTAAATAGTTTGCCGCTCATCCTGCAGAGTAGATCTACTACCACATGGAGCTTCAAGGAGATGAGGTGGAGTATTGTGACGAGGAAGATGGAAAAGAACCTTGGTGCGATGACACAGCCTTGCTTGACCCTAGTTTGCACTTGGATTGGGTCAGAGGCAGATCTGTTAGCAAGGAATACAACTGGCATGTTGTCATGCAGCAGGCGGAGGATGGTGACGAATTTCTCCAGGTAGCCAAATTTGAGGAGGATGTTCCATAATCCCTCCTGGTTGATTGAGTCGACAGCCTTTGTGAGGTCGAAGAAGGCCATGTGTAAAGGTTGCTGCTGCTCCCTACATTTTCCTTGGAGTTGTCTTGCTGTGAAGCTCATTTCCCGGCGGAGCAGCAGGAGAAGGTAGCGACTCTTCGGTGGGTGAGTGAAGGCATCAGGAGCTGTGTTTTAAAAGTAAGTACTTACTGTTTTACTTACTGTTTTCCTTGTCTTTGAGTTTCTTTTGGCGCCGGAGGAACCGGAAGCTGGTCGGCAGCGAGGACTCCTGGGTAGGTATTTTCCTTAAAGGTGCGGAGCTGAGTAAACCCGAGCCACTACACATGTAGTGTCTCCCACCCATCCTCCTCCTCTAACCTAATAATAAGACCCTTTTTACCCTCCTCCTCTAACCAAAAAGGACTGAGCAGGTAAGCTATTTACTGTTTTTGTTAATATCTATAGTTGTACTTAACTAAGGGGTAATTGAATAAAAGAAATGGCAGCCAGTGTAGTGTATTGCTCCTCCTGCAGAATGTTCGAGGTGAGGGAAACCTCCGGTGGCCCTGCCGACTTCACCTGCTGGAAGTGCATCCGTCTCCAGCTCCTATCAGACCGTGTTAGGGAATTGGAGCTGGAGCTGGATGAACTGAGGATCATTCGGGAAGCTGAGGGGTTGATAGATAGAAGCTACACGGAGGTCGTTACTCCACAAATCAAAGGCAGCTGGGTAACAGTTAGAGGTGGGAAGAGGTCAGTGCAGGGATCTCCTGTGGTCGTTCCCCTCAACAACAAGTATACAGTTTTAGATACTGTTGGGGGGGACGGCCTATCGGGGGCAGGCTGCAGTGACCGGGCCTCTGGCACGGGGTCCTGCACTGTGGCTCAGAAGGGAAGGAGGGAGAATGGGAGAGCACTAGTCATCGGGGACTCGATGGTGAGGAGTACGGACAGGCGGTTCTGTGGGCGCAGGCGAGACGCACGGATGGTTTGTTGCCTCCCTGGTGCCAGGGTCCGTGATGTTTGTGATCGCGTCTTCAGGATCCTTAAAGGGGAGGGGGAGCAGCCAGAGGTCGTGGTGCACATTGGCACCAACGACGTAGGAAGGAAGGGTGGCACAGATGTTAGAAGTGAGTTTAGGGAGTTAGGCTGGAAGCTGAAAGCTCGGACGGACAGAGTTGTTATCTCTGGTTTGTTGCCGGCGCCACGTGATAGTGAGGCTAGGAATAGGGAGAGAGCACAGCTGAACACGTGGCTGCAGGAATGGTGTAGGAGGGAGGGCTTCCAGTTCTTGGATAATTGGACTGCATTCTGGGGAAGATGGGACCTGTTCAAACAGGACGGGCTGCATCTGAACCAGAGGGGCACCAATATCCTGGGAGGGAGGTTTGCTAGTACTGTTCGGGAGGGTTTAAACTAGTTTGGGAGGGGGATGGGAACCGGACTTGTAATCCAGGGACCAGTGGGTCCACTCAGAAAGACAAAGAGTGTAGTGAGGTATTGGGGAAGGTAGCACTGTCACAGAGGACAGATGGGCACGGAGAAGGGTTAAAGTGCGTATACTTCAACGCAAGAAGCATCAGGAATAAGGTGAGTGAATTGAAGGCGTGGATGGGCACTTGGGACTACGATGTTGTGGCCATCACTGAAACGTGGATAGGTGAGGGGGAGGAATGGTTTTTGGAGGTACCTGGTTATAGATGTTTTCATAAGATTAGGAATGGTGGTAAAAGAGGTGGGGGGGTGGCATTGTTAGTTAGAAATAGTGTAACAACTGCTGAAAGAATTTTCGAGGAGGATCTGCCGACTGAGGCACTGTGGGTTGAGGTCAGGAACAGGAAAGGAGCAGTCACCTTGATGGGAGTTTTCTATAGGCCCCCCAATAGCAGCAGGGAGGTGGAAGAGCAGATTGGGAAACAGATTTTGGAAAGGAGCAGAAGTCACAGGGTAGTAATTATGGGGGATTTCAACTTCCCAAATATTGATTGGCAACTCTTTAGATCGAATAGTTTGGATGGGGTAGTGTTTGTGCAGTATGTCCAGGAAGCTTTTCTGACTCAGTATGTAGACTGCCCGACCAGAGGGGAGGCAATATTGGATTTGGTACTAGGTAATGAACCAGGGCAAGTGATAGAGCTGTTGGTGGGCGAGCACTTTGGAGATAGTGATCACAATTCTGTAGCATTCACTGTGGTAATGGAGAGGGATAGGTATGTGCAACAGGGCAAGGTTTACAATTGGGGGAAGGGTAGATATGATGCTGTCAGGCAGGAACTGAGGAGCATAAGTTGGGAGCATATGCTGGCAGGGAAGGGCACGGTCGAAATGTGGAACTTTTTCAAGGAGCAGATAGTAGGGGCCATTGATAAGCATGTCCCTGTCAGACAGGGAAGGGATGGTCATGTGAGGGAACCGTGGTTGACAAGAGAGGTTGAGAGTCTTGTTAGGAAGAAGAAGGATGCGTATATAAAGTTGAGGAAAAAGGGCACAGGCATAGCTCTGGAGGGATACAAGATGGCCAGGAAGGATCTGAAGAAAGGGATTAGGAGAGCTAAGAGAGGGCATGAAAAATGCTTGGCGGGTAGGATAAAAGAAAACCCCAAGGCCTTTTACGCGTATGTCAGAAATATGAGGATGACTAGGGGGACCATAGGTCCGGTCAAGGACAATAGCGGGAGACTGTGTGTTGAGCCGGAAGAGATAAGTGAGGTTTTGAATGAGTACTTCTCTTCGGTATTTACGAATGAGAAGGGGTGTATTACTGAAGAGGACGGTGTGAAACAGACTGGTAAGCTCGAGGAAGTGCTCGTTAGGAGGGAAGATGTGTTGGGGTTTTTGAATAACTTGAAGATAGACAAGTCTCCCGGGCCTGACGGGGTATATCCAAGGATGTTATGGGAAGCAAGGGATGAAATTGCAGAGCCGCTGGCAATGATCTTTTCATCTTCTCTGCTGACGGGGGTGGTACCAGGTGATTGGAGGGTGGCAAATGTTGTGCCCCTGTTCAAGAAAGGGAATAGGAACAACCCTGGGAATTACAGGCCAGTTAGTCTTACTTCGGTGGTAGGCAAGTTGATGGAAAAGGTGCTGAGGGATAGGATTTCTGAGCATCTGGAAAGACACTGCTTGATTCGGGACAGTCAGCACGGTTTTGTGAGGGGTAGGTCTTGCCTCACAAGCCTGATTGAATTCTTTGAGCAGGTGACCAAGCAAGTGGATGAGGGTAAACCAGTGGATGTGGTGTACATGGATTTTAGTAAGGCATTTGATAAGGTCCCCCATGGTAGACTTATGGAGAAAGTCAGGAGGCATGGGATAGTGGGGAATGTGGCCAGTTGGATTAAGAATTGGCTAACTGATAGAAGGCAGAGAGTGGTCTTAGATGGTAAATACTCAGCCTGGAGCCCAGTTACCAGTGGCGTGCCGCAGGGATCAGTTCTGGGTCCTCTCCTCTTTGTGATTTTTATTAACGACTTGGATGAGGACGTCGAAGGGTGGGTCAGTAAATTTGCAGATGATACAAAGGTTGGTGGAGTTGTGGATACCGAGGAGGGCTATTGTCGTCTGCAAAGGGACTTGGATAGGTTGCAGTGCTGGGCTGAAAAGTGGCAGATGGAGTTTAACCCTGAAAAGTGTGAGGTCGTCCATTTTGGAAGGACAAACATGAATGCAAAATACTGGGTTAACGGTAGGGTTCTTGGGCATGTGGAGGAGCAGAGAGACCTTGGGGTCTATGTGCATAGATCATTGAAAGTTGCAACTCAAGTGGATAGGGCTGTGAAGAAGGCATATGGGGTGTTAGCGTTCATTAGCAGAGGGATTGAATTTAAGAGCCGTGAGGTGATGATGCAGCTGTACAGGACCTTGGTAAGGCCTCATTTGGAGTACTGTGTGCAGTTCTGGTCGCCTCATTTTAGGAAGGATGTGGAAGCCTTGGAGAGGGTGCAGAGGAGATTTACCAGGATGTTGCCTGGAATGGAGAATAAGTCTTACGAGGAAAGGCTGAACATTCTAGGCCTCTTCTCATTAGAAAGGAGAAGGATGAGGGGTGACATGATAGAGGTTTATAAGATGATCAGGGGAATAGATAGGGTAGACAGTCAGAAACTTTTTCCCCGGGTGGAGCAAAGCGTTACAAGGGGTCATAAATTTAAGGTGAAGGGTGGGAGATATAAGGGGGATGTCAGGGGAAGGTTCTTTACCCAGAGAGTGGTCGAGGCATGGAATGCCTTGCCCGGGGAAGTTGTTGAGTCAGAAACTTTAGGGACTTTCAAAAGGCTTTTGGATAGGTATATGGATAAAGGAGAATGATGGGGTATAGATTAAATTGTCCTTGACAGAGGACAAAGGATCGGCACAACATTGTGGGCCGAAGGGCCTGTTCTGTGCTGTATGTTCTATGTTCTATGTTCTATGTCCGTTGTGCCTCTTGATGGACGGAATCTGCACTGTGATTCCGGTAGGAGCTCTTTAGCCACGGGGAGGAGGCGGTTGAGAAGGACTCTTGTGATGACCTTTCCTGTGGCGGACAGCAAGGATACCCTTCTGTAGTTACCACAGTTGTCGCCTTTTTTGAAGATGGTCACAAATATGACGCCTTGGAGATCCCATCATGCTCTTCTTCCAGATGAGGGAGATGAGACCATCTGTGCGTGTCCAGAGTGACTCTCCACCGTATTTTAGTATTTCGGCGGGAATTCCGTCTGCGACGACGACCTTATTATTTTTTAGCTGTCAGATGGCCTTTTTGATCTCATGTCAGGCTGGGGTTGTGCGGAGGTCGTGGTGGGTAGCATGCAGTGGAATGTGTTCGAAGGCATTCATATCGAGGTCTGAGTCGCGATTGAGATCTTCGAAGTGCTTCTTCCAACGAGCGCTGACTGCTTCTCTGTCCTTGATCAGAGCCACTCCATTCTTTGCTCTGTGGGGTAGGTCCTTGGGTACTTGGGCTGTAAAATGGTCTTGACCGCGCTGAAAAATCCACGCATGCCATGGCTGGCAGCGAGTTGCTGTCATTTCTGCACTCTCAGCCCACCAATCCTGTAACAACACGTACCCAACTAGAACTATCACTAAAGACTATTGCTTATTTCTTGTTCTCCACTCAATTTGTTACTTCTTTCTCCTCCCATCCTCCAAATGAGCTTTCAGTCAGCTCACAATCCTCTTGGTAAGGATCTTATTGAATGCTTTTTGAAGGTCAAGGTATCCAATATCAAAATCCAGCATCACCACCACCATCTCTGACATGCCTCAATACATTTGGGCCCCTCTTAAATCCATGAGTGGCTTGGAATTATTGCCTTCGCTAACATTCAACACATTTAATAGACTCCAGTCTTTCCTTCTCCATCATATAGATTTACAAGGTAACAAGCACACAGTTCACAAGATCATCCCTTTAACCTTTCTTCAAAACTGGAATCAGTGACTATGCTGTCCCCATGCCTAATGAGCTATAAAAATTCCCTTCACAGTATCCCATGCCTCTATCCTCATTTATTTAAGTATTCTTGGACGCATTCCATCTGGTACTGTTCTATTTGGTTTCAATAAGGCATTTATTTTAAAAAACAAACCTGTTATTTCTAACCTCTAAACCAAAATGAATCCCCTACTCCACCTTTTACCAGAAGAATGCTACAGACATCTTCTACTAGAGAAAGACATTCTTGTAAAAAGGCGAGGACACAAATTTGAGCAGCAGTGCAGTTGAGAGAAACTTTATAAGTATTTGTTTTGCCCTTGGCAACTTGATGGAAAATTTCTGAGAGTTTGTATATAAAAGGATATAAATTAGCTCAAATGCATTTATATGCACATGGCATATAAATATGCGTCACCTTTTCTGAAAGCACATGTACATCATGCATTCAATATCAAGATCTAAATTTAAAATACCCCAGTCCAACAAAATGCATGTTAATAAATAACATGAAATTGATTTTTTTTCTAAAAAGATTTGATTTTTGTCTTCAGTTATCAGCATTGAAATTTTTAGCAAATATTGTTTGTAACTCTATGGAATAATGGATACTAGGATAGTGATTACATGCAGTAATCTCACAAGAGAGCTTAAGACAATATAATAAACCACAAAAGCAATCAAGTGGTTTATTACTGTTATATGAACTGTGAGATGAGATTACAGTCGAGAAGACACTCCCTAGTATGGAGAGTTGGATTATTTAGATAGGCAGTGCAATTGTTGGGATATTCTCCCGGTCCCTCCCCACCCCTGGGATCTCAGTGTGGACGTTAGTAGCTGGGAGACTCTCACATTGATGTGTGAACACCTCTACTGAAAGATTAAATCAGAATAGTCCAGCACAGATGGAGGCCATTCAGCTGATCAAGTCTGCACCTGCTCTTTCGAAGAACAATCTAGTTGGTCCCACTCCCCCACTTTTTCTCCTTCATCCAATTCCTTTTTGAAGACTCCTATTGAATCTGTTACCACCACATCAGGGAGTGCATTCCAAATTCTAACCACTTGTTGCGCAAAAAAGGTTGATCCTTGTATCGCCTCTGGTTCTTTTGCCAATCACCTTAAAAGTGGACCCTCTGGTTACTGACCCTTCAGCCAATTCACAACTGCAATGGTGATCACTACAAATTGAACACAATTGTATTTACACAGATCATCAATAAACAATGCAGCAAGGAGCACTAAGGTTGTTACAGGTTGCCAACATCAGGGAACTATGAGGAATAAGACTTCATTTAAACATTTGGAGGTTAAATTAATGAGAATTACTGGGTTTAGCTGTCAAGCCATACCAACCAGGTTTTGCTCAGTGTCAATCATTGAACTGTGTTGATTTCACTGATCTCAGCCAGGTCACCAGTGGGAGGTTACAACTCGTCTTAGCAGCTCTGTACTAGGAAGGTGGGACATAAATTCCAGGGACCAAGCCCATTGGGGCAAGTTGCACGTTTGTGGGCAGGGGAATGATGAACCTGTACAATTGAGGGAAACGCATCTGCTATGTTTCCTGTTGTTTGTGCTTTTAGAACACTGTAGGCTACCTGTTGGTCCCCAGCATCCAGTGTTCAAAGATTGGCAGAGGGGGCAAAGAGTCCAGAGTGTGGGTGTGCACCGGCCTCTTCAGTGAAGTGAACGTTACAACCAAAATTACCAGTCATCTCTTTCTCTTGTTGCAGCACCCACAACCTCCCTCCGTGATATTTTATATTCTGAACCCAAGTTGGGCTCCCCTCTATGTCGCCTCTCTCTACTTAGCTCGGGCTAGTCCTAAAAAGGGTCCACTTCCCTATCCCACTTCTGAGAAAGGGTCACTTACAACTACTTGCATTTACATAGTGCCATTAACGTTGTGGAAATGTCTCAAGGTGCTTCAGAGATGTATTATCAAACTAAATTTGACAGAGCCACAGGAGGAGATATTAGGACAGGTGTCCAAAAACTTGATTAAAGAGGTAGATTTTAAGGAGGGTCTTAAAAGTAGAGATAGGCCGAGAGATTTAGGGAGGGAGTTCCAGAGCTTTTGGCCTAGGCAGCTGAAGACACATACACCAATGGAGGGGCAAAGAATGTGGGAGATGCACAAGCAACAATCGTGTTTTTTCTTTTCGAATGCCTACCGACTGGCTGTATATCTCCCGTGCACTGGGTGCCCAAATGGCTATTCTTCATATGTAAGATGAGAGAGTGAGGATTGTCATAATGCAACCGCATGATCTAGGATGTATGTATTTTTGTTTATTATATATGGTTTTTTTTGCAGGCTCAAGGTTTTGCTCTTGGCACTCTGCTATCGTCCATTAATATCAGTTGTCTTACTTATGACATTATAATGCCACTTGAGCTTGGCATAGAAAGATTAATTAAAAAACAAGATATGGCATTTGGCAAAGTTTTTTTCCTAACAAATAAAATGTACAATCTTATTGTGCAGCAGTGATAGGCCTTACGCTAAATTATAACACTCCTATATATATTATACTGAGGGCATGAAATATCTGTCATAGCATTCACAGGGCAGTAAATTCACAGACAGCCATTTAACATAGTACACAAAGATTAATGAATTTAACAATACCAGCACTCGTATTGGTAATAACTTTTTCAGCATTTTGATCACTAGACGAGACAACAGCACTAGCTCACAGGAAGTATGGTTTGTGGAATTGAAGCTGACAAGACAATGGGTTATTTTACACAGCGAATAGAGAAATCATCAGCTTTATGTAACATGATTCAACACTAACTGATCTGATATCTAGTGGAATATCTACCTAGATCAATAGACCTCGCCTCTCTCTCGTACACACACATGCGCACTCCCCTCCTCACCACCACCCCACCCCAGAAGGTACAGAGGGCATCCTACAATGATGAAAACCCCCAATAGTCTTGAAATAGTCAACTTACCCCTAGCTTCCTTCAGCTTTTTGCGCTCAGCCTCTCGTTCCGCTTTGGTTTGATTGCTTCTTACGCCCAGTGCTCCAATGACCAGTCTTCTAGCGAGCATGGCACTTGTTTGAGGGCGTTCCTTTGCAGGTAGAAGAAATTCTAAACAAACAAAAAGAGGTGGAAAAAGAAAGATTTCTTTTTTCAACAAAAACATATGGTATATGTCATGCTGAGAATCAGATGAGCCAAATGAATTTTTCTCCCGACTGACAACACAAGCAGAATATTGATGGTGAACAAACAGTAACTTCATAGATAACAGCTCGTTTAATACTGATATACACATCAGTTATGACCACATTAAAACAATTACTTTCCTTTTCAATTATATGGTTTTTATAAATCACTTCATAAAAGCTCCAAGAGAATTACTTTGGAAAATGCAATCGTACAATCTCTTTGTAGCAGGACAATATTTTATTGTTTAGAGGTCACTAAATCGGTCATGTTAATAGGCTAGAACATATTTGAAAAAGCATAGGGCTTATCTTTGTCCATTTTTTCTGCTGTCTTTTTTTAAATCATGGTTTTGCTTACTTGATGCTATGTTGCATCACACAGTCTGCTCTTGCATGTCTCGCACAGTTCTGCTGAAGGTTGCAAAATAAAGATGCCCTCCCCTTTTAAATAACCACTCACCTTTCTGAGAGAAGTAAAACACACACATGCACATACAAATTTATTCTCACCTGCCCCGGATAATTACGTCTGCCATGTATTATTCAATTAACCAGGTACAAATTGCCAAATCATAAACAATCTTTGAATGCAAAATCGTGGAAACATTGCAACACTTCTCTTCTCAAAGACCAGCCACAAATAATACAGGATTGGAGCAATTATCTGTGAACCTACACTTTACAAAATAAAACTCAAATGGACCAGACTATGGCTGTGCACCTCTATGAGTGGGATGTGGCGTCGGAATTAAAATTTAATGTCACATTCAAACAGCAGTTCCAATAAGGCATTATAATCAGTTACTAATTGTCATTTTCTGCTGTAGTTTGCAATAGCGCAAATTTAATATCCATCTCCACACCTGTGCACTCTGGCTGCTTTATGCATTTATTATCTAAAGGATGTACTGCAGCACCTTAAAAGCTTACTCTGACAGCAAATCCCAGCTTTGTCACCTCAATCATCCGACAATTGCAAGATAGCACTTTTGCAGGAACACAAACTCACACGCCATCCTGGTGTGGGCATATATGGGCATCCCCTCATCCTTGCTGGGTCAAGATTCTGTTCTGCCCTACCTAAACTCACCGTGGGAGCACAAGGAACAGAACAAGGATAAACCAGGTAATTACAGGCCGGTGAGTCTAACATCAGTGGTAGGGAAATTATTGGAAAAAATTCTGAGACACAGGATTAAACTCCACTTGGAGAGGCAGGGATTAAAGAGGGATAGTCAGCATGGTTTTGTCAAGGGGAGATAGTGTCTAACGAATCTGATTGAATTTTTCAAGGAGGTGACTAGAGGTGTAGATGAGAGGAAAGCAGTTGATGTAGTCTACATGGACTTCAGTCAGACTTTTGATAAGGTCCCGCATGGGAGATTGGTTAAGAAAGTAAAGGCCCATGGGGTGCAGGGTAATTTGGCAAATTGGATTCAAAATTGGCTTACTGGCAGGAGGCAGAGGGTGATGGTCGAGGGTTGTTTCTGTGAGTGGAAGCCTGTGACCAGTGGTGTTTTGCAGGGATTGGTGCTGGGACCCTTACTGTTTTTAGTGTACATTAATGACTTAGATGTGAATATAGGAGGTATGATCAGTAAGTTCGCAGACGACACGAAAATTGGTGGTGTTGTAAATAGTGAGGAGGAAAGCCTTCGACTACAGGATGATATAGATGGGCTGGTAAGATGGATGGAGCAGTGGCAAATGGAGTTTAATCCTGAGAAGTGTGAGGTGATGCACTTTGGGAGGTCTAACAAGGCAATGGAATATAAAATGGATGGTAGGACCCTAGGAAGTACAGAGGGTCAGAGGGACCTTGGGGTGCTTGTCCATAGATCACTGAAGGCAGCAACACAGGCAGATAAGGTGGTTACGAAGGCATACGGGATACTTGCCTTTATTAGCCGAGGCATAGAATATAACAGCAGGGAGGTTATGATGGAGCTGTATAAAACGCTGGTTAGGCCACAGTTGGAGTACTGTGTGCAGTTCTGGTCGCCACACTATAGGAAGGATGTGACTGCAATGGAGAGGGTGCAGAGGAGATTCACCAGGATGTTGCCTGGGCTGGTGCATTTCAGTTATGAAGACAGACTAGATAGGCTAGGGTTGTTTTCCTTGGAGCGAGAAGGCTGAGGGGGGACCTGATTGAGGTATACAAAACTATGAGGGACATTGATAGAAAGAAACATATTCCCCTTAGCGGAGAGGTCAATAACTAGGGGGCATAGATTTAAGGTAAGGGGCAGGAAGTTCAGAGGGGAGTTGAGGAGGAATTTTTTCACCCAGTGGGTGGTTGGAGTCTGGAACACACTGCCTGAAGGCGTGGTAGGGGCAGGAACACTCACGACATTCAAGAAATATTTAGATGAGCACCTGAAATGCCATTACAGGGCTACGGGCCAAGTGCAGGGAAATGGGATTAGTTAGGACGGGTGCTTGATTGTTGGTGCAGGCGCGTTGGGCCAAAGGGCCTGTTTCTGTGCTGTAAAACTTTATGACTATGACTAACAGTTCAAAGCAGCCCACCACCACCTTCTCGGAACCTCTAAGGATTGGTTGTGCCAGCAGTTCCCACACCCTCAGAACAAATGGAAAAATAAAATTTGCAACTGCGAAATTTTAACCAGGCAGTAATGCGGATGTTACATTAAAGCCGAGGGTTCATGACAGCCATGAGCACTTTAACTACAAAATTCTATTTTTGTTAATGCCTCAAATGAATGTGAACTGCTGATTTGGGAGCAGCGGAATTGTGGAGAAATAATTCAACTCCTGACACTGAGCAACACGTAAGCTACCTGTCTTTCAGGATCAACTGTTGCCTTGCAGTTCCAGTATGCTGGAGAATCCCAACATATCGCTCAATGATAGGATTATTATAGCATGACCCACAAAATGAAATCATAGCAGCTATGATTTTAACTGTGTCTCGAAAAGTGCAGTTATCCTGATTATGAAACTATTCTTTCTAGCTGTTAACATATCAGGTTTTCTTAAGAAAGGAAAATCTCAAATGCTGCAAATCTGAAATAAATTCATCATGCATGAAATGCGCATCCGATCTAACGGCATTCAGAAAGGAAAAGATGAGGTTAACTTTGTGACTCTTTAGCAGTAATGTTAATCTATCTTTCTGGTGTTCCTGCTGTGAATGTTTAGTTTTGACTAATTTCAGGGCAATGAGAGGTGGGTCTATCAGTGAAAAACACTGCAGCTGCACAGAGACTTGCAGTCTCTGGGGCGTGGGGCTTGGGCTCCACAGAGCTTTCCTTATAATTAGATACAGGAATGATCAGATAAGGAAACAGGCAAGATATTTCCCCAATTATTTTATTTCCAGCTCATTGCTTCTGTCAGATCCAAATTCAAACAGTTAATCCAGCAAATTCTCTTATCTATTGATATGTCAGTTGTGGCTCACCACTTGCCTCTGAATCAGAAGGTAGTGGGTTCACGCCCCACTTCAGAGACTTTAGCATAAAAATCTACACTGACACTCTAGTGTAGTACTGAGGGAGTGCAGTACTGTTGGAGGTGCCGTATTTCAGATGAGACGTTAAATCGAGGCCCCCCTCTGCTTCTCAGGTGGACGCAGAAGGCTCCACGGCACTATTGTGAAGAGTATTAGGGGAGTTATCAATGTTATGGCCAATTTTTATCCCTTAACCAACATCACTAAAGAGAGATAATCCAATCATCATCACGTGCTCATGAGAGCTTGCTGTGTGCAAAATGGCTGCCCCGTTTCTGACATTACAACAGTGACTACATTTCAAAAGTACTTTGTTAGCAGTAAAGCACTTTGGGACATCCTGAGGTCATAAAGGGGCTACAGAAATGCAAGTTCTTTCTTTATTGGACACATTTTAATGCAATTTTACACTCAGTATTGTGATGGTAGAGAAGCAATAGAGGGATTTATGCACGATAGTCATTACAATGTTTCATATTCACTTGCAATACCAACTTTGCCAATTACTTAAGCACAAGACTGGTAGTATACCTTTTACTCTAATATACTGCATACTGTTCCTGCTCAGTTTTCATACGGATTGGCTTGTAAATTAGCAGTATGTTTTGCAATGGGCATTATGCAATGCTGTGACAAGAGCATGAGAGGCACCTCTTGAAAAGTGACAGAAATGTTATTACAAGAGATTATCTGCCAAAACGTATTCCGTTTCTGAACGCAAAGTTTTAGCACAGTTGTTCTGCATCACAAGGTGTCAATGCTTAGGCTGAATACAGTTTTTAGCACTTCTATCCCAAATCACTAGATGTCACTGTGCATAGCAACATCCGTCTCCATGGAGCAAAATACTGTAGATGCTTGAAATCTGAAATAAAAAACAGGAAATATTGGCTATTCCAATGCTCTCCTGGCTAGCCTCTCACCCTGCACTCTTTATAAAGCTCGAGCTCATCTAAAACTCTGCTGACCATATCCTAGCTCGCACTGTTCATGCATCATTCCTGTGCTCACTGACCTACAATGGCTCCTGGTCTGGCAACGCATCAATTTTAAAATTCTCAGTGTTGTTTTCAAATTCCTCCATGGCCTCACTCCTCTTTATGTCAGTAACCTCCTCCAACCCTACAACTCATATCTGCACTCCTCCTATTTTAGCCTCTTGCGCATACCCAATTTCGATTACTCCATGATTTGTGGCTGTACCTTCAGTTGCCTGGCTGTAAGCTCTGAAATTCCTTCCCCTAAACCTTTCTGCCGCTCTTTCATCCTTTAAGATGCTCCTTAAAATCTCTTTGACCAAGCTTTTGGTTGCCTGTCCTAATAACTCCTTATGTGGCTTGGTGCCAAAATGTGCTTGATAACACTCCTGTGAAGCACTTTGGAACGTTTTACTACATTAAAAGGTGCTATCTATATAAATTCAAGTTGAAACACTCAGCAGGTTCTAACAAAAGGTCATCGACTTGAAACATTATCCCCACCTCCCTCTCTCCATAGTTGCTGACCAACGTGTTGAGCGTTTCCAGCATTTTATGATTTTGTTTTGCTCTACGTGCGCACTGAGTGAACTGCCAGTTTCTAAAATATAGCACCCATTTGAGAAGATAACAGTCTTTTCCCCACCGGAATGTCAATGTATGCCATCATTAACATTGTTTTAATGAATAAACACAGACTAGACAGTCAGTCATCGAGGTTTGTTTAAACGTTCTGGACCCCTGTAAAGGGACTGTCGACTCTGGTAGCAGAAGGGAGCCGGACTAACGCGTACAATTCAAGGTTAACAACCTCAATAAGAATCATAGAAACTCCAGCACAGAAGGGGGCCATTCAGCCCATTGAACCTATTCTGACTCTTTGGTAGAGCTATCCAATTAATTTCGCTCCCTTGCTCTCGCGCCTCAGTCTAATTTTTTTTTCCTTTGTGATTATATTGATAATGTGAGATGGCAGGAGGCTTTTGTGGTGCATAAACATTGGCAGAGATCTATGTGGATGAATGGCCAACTTTTTTGTGCTACAAAATTCTATATAACTCCATCCCTTTTTATTTGTTTTTGTTCCTTTTTCTGAAGGCACTGACTCTGATGGCGTTCTATTCAGCGGTGTTCCTATACCTCAGCCTTACTGAGATGCCACAGCCTATTGTACAGGATATCAGAAAGATTGCAAAAAAAGTGAGCGAGAAGGCTAGGTATAGCAGGACCTAGTTATTCTGCATTTATAAAAACTAAAGGTTGCCAGAGGAAGGAAGGACTGGAGAAGGTAAGGAGTTCTGCAGTTTTAAGGTCCTGGGAATAAATGTGTTAAGACTTGGAGTCTTTATGATGAATCTTGATGTCAATACATAGGAACATAGAACAGGAAGAGCAGCTTTTAGGGCAGTGTAGCTGCAGTTTTGAAAAAGCATGGCAGGAATATTTCAAAAGACTACTGCAAATAGTAGCATTGATAAAATACAGAAAGAGAGTGAGTGAGTGAGTGATAGATAGATAGATAGATAGATAGGAGAGTAGCAGCTGGGGCAGAGAGCACAATCACCAATTAGTAAGAACAGGAACCCTAGGTGAGACTTTGTAACCTCTTGTCCCTAAGCCTGGTGTACTGAGGCCAATTTAGCCTCACAACTGAAAACCATTTGCCCTTGCTGGTATTCCTTTTTCTTTTGTTGTTTGGGTCATGGTGACCCAATGATGACATGCGACATAATTTCGTTAAAAATTGAAAACGTGTTTGTGGGAGGCCAGAAGAACCATCCTTGTCCTGTAACAGGGGTCCCAATATAAAATGTAAAATCAAGAGCCTAAGCAGCTGGTGTGTGGAGTGGGGGTGACCACAAATTTGGGTTCTTTAGTGACTGTCCAAAAAATGCAGACAAGCAGTAGAAACAGAATCGCCTATATGATAATTGCTGAACCTGACTTGTAACTACAGCCTGATCAGCTATGACTAACTCCCACTGCAGGGACCAAGCAGACCTGTACCAGGGGAATGCATGCTTCGCTTTACATGCTTTTTTGACAAATGTGGGTCAGATTATTAAATTGTCTCTTTAATCAGCAAACTGTGAAGGCCTTAATTGACTGCAATTATGGTCCTTTCCTCACCTGCACAGCTTCTAGCCTTAACCTTCGATGATCTAGATGCCTGTGACAAAGGTCGAGTCTTCAGCATGGGATGCTTGGTACTGATCGCGTCACGTGCTACAGAGATGCAAGAAAATAGCCATGATTAATTGCGTCTCAATGAGCAGCAGTAAATACAGCTAAGCAAAGCATTTCTATCCTAATTAACTTTATTGAGCATCCCGAGCAGAGTAGATTCACAAGGTCAACAAATGCATGGAGCAAAATATCAACAAAGGGTGATGCTCTATTTTCAGAACACTGTAGTCTGGGAGTAGCCCTCTGACCACAGCAAAGGAAACAGAGAGAGTGGGACCGAGTGGCATCAATTCCCAGGAAGAAGCCCTCTTTTCACCACTTGAAGCTGGGTTAAATGCAACCAAAAAGGGGAAAACTCTCTGCATGTTTTACCTGTTTAAAGAATAATTTTTGCATTAAAGGGAAAGCATTAGTAGAAATAAAGTGGAGAGGCAAGGCGAGAAAGAATTCCTCTGATAGAAAAGTGAATGAACTTGGTTGGGTGGAGGCGAGGGAGTTAAAGAGAGACACAGCTTGAAATGTGGAACATTGCTTAAAGATAGATAACTAGAGAGATTCTATACTTTGAGTTTACAAATCTTCGAACTCAATAGTAATTGACTAGACCTGAACGGATTTATGCTTTTTTTTAAACAAATGACTGTTTCAAGAGGAAATGCAGCTTGACAATTTTTTTCCAAGAGAGCCAAGTAAAATCAAAACCAGAGTTTATCATAGAGCAAAACAATATTACAACAGTCTGCTTCATATTGTTATCAGTGCATATATACATCAGATATTGAAGCTGTACCATTACTGCTCACATTAGCTCAGAGGATACGAAGTTCTATAAAACAATAGAAATTATTCCATACAATGCTAAATGAGATATTTTGTTGCCAAAATGAAGCACTCTCTCTCTCAAGACCACAAAGTCTAGTATTAAATATGGGCGAGTTCAAAGGCCAATTTAGAGACTGCAGAAATTCTGGTACGAGTATAGGAGTTTAGGTATGTCTGAAAGACTGTCTCAGGTGACTAGGTACGATGATCCTTCTGGGTACACAGCATGTATGCTTCAGTGCCACATGATCTTGTTTGCAATGTAAGCAGACATACCCAAAACCCAGCATGCTAGCATAAAACCTTTCCGATAAAAAAAAGCAAGTCACTATAAAAATTGATATCTTATTGTTTGAACAGTTGTGTTTAAATAAAGGATGTGGATGCCATTAGGGCAACTGGCTGGGAGGAGTCATTGAATCAGACACTGTGAAGAAGCTAAATTAACATTAGCAGATATGGCGATTAAACCTACAGTGCTATAGTTTCAGCTGTTGTCAATTTGTATTGTCTGACTAACTCCTCCCAGCTCCTTCTCCAATGTCACCCATACACACTGCTTTAAACATTGTAAAACAGAAATTTTACAGTTTACTAATTACAATCTCTTCAATTCAACATGAATGTAAAGTGGAATATGCTAATATAATGCATACACAGCCAGTATGTAGTAGTAATTGTACTGTTCTAGTAACCCAGAAGCCATGACTTCAGCTTGTGAATGGTACAATATAACAAGGAAAGCTGTCAGATTCTTGTAAAAACGTATTGGCTCATTAACACCATTCTAGGGAGGAAACCTGCCACCCCTCCCTGGTCTGGCTCACATACAATTTCATTCCCACACATAATGATACATTTTTAATAGCCTAGCAAACCCCTCAAAAAAAACCACAGCTACCCCTTCAAGAAGGCAGCCTGCCACCACCTTCTCACGGTAACCAGAGATCAGTATCACCCATATCTCGAACAAAATCTGCAGTCAGTTCATGCCAAACTTACTTTCCACCTTGGCAATAAATGATCTGATCTGTACAATGCAGTGCTGGGTTCCCTTCCCCTATCCGGTGAACAACACCGGCAACTTTCTTGATATTACCTTTTTTTCCTCACTTACTAATAGTATTTTAGATGAGATGAGTTTCAACCTTCACTAGATGTCAGGACATTTTCCTCGAGAGATGTTGATCACCTATACTCTCGAGCATTGTACACTGCAGATGCTGATCATCAAACCCTGCTGGCTGGGAGACAAATCCATTTGCTGAGTGTGCAAAGGCGTTTCATTATCCATATTTAATTCAGTCTTTAAAATGATTTACTACTGAAAAGTGCATCATGCACAGCAGTACCAGATATGGAGTTCTAATAAATCATGCTACAGCGCAGAACTGCTTCCACAATTCCTTATGGTTAGCTTCTGATCCCCAACTATAGCAAGGGACAGGTACTCCACCACCCTCACCCATTCACACCCCACAAAGGAGAAATGTCAAAGGGAACAAAAATAAGAGGGCCTGGTCCACTCAGAACTTCTTACAAATGTACCAAATTGACAGGCAGAAAAATACCAGCTGGTCCAACAAGCCTTTCCTACCTCTTAGTATGAAGGTTTTAGGGCTTCTCTGAGAGGGGCTCAGAACCCTGTCTGCAGCCAGCTCATGGACGGAGGTGTCCAGATTACAAAGAGGGAAAGAGCGTGAATAACCCAAGATAAAAGAACTGAGGGCAGAACTTCCATGGCAGCTTTCCAACCTTCCACTGCTGAATCCCCAGAGAAACTCAGTTTTCCTGGGATTTCCACCAATCCTCCACTGAAGTTACAGGGCATGGTTTAGAGAACACTTCACCCTCCATTAATTGTATACTAATTGTGTTTAATTGTATGCAGGTGGAGGGCATTAACTGGAGTTTCACTTGAGCACATAAGAGATATTGATTGAAACTGTAGTGTGGTTGAGTTAGGAAGTGTACGCTTGTAATGTTTAACTCTGTAAATAAATATTAGACTGAATAAAGACTGGCTCTGGTACTATCCTTCACCAACTAACTGTCCAGAGATTAACACTCCCAAGGAAATTCTACCTATGATCTTAGCTTTTAACACTAAAAATGGCTATGGTATCCCTAGGTTAGGTAGGGGAAAAAATGATCAGATTCTCATTCCAGATCACTATCTAGTCACACATTATGGTAAGTGCATATGTTGGGTTGGGCTCAGCTGTGACAACTTCATGGAAAAATAAGCTGCAGATGCACACTGCCAGGTTCGCAAATAGAGAATGCCTATTTTGATACAGAAGGCCTGCCAACACTTGTAGGACACAAACCTGGTTAGAGTTGTCTGCTTCAGGAGGAGGAATATAAACCATAAAATGCAGCTTGAGTACTCGTGTCACAGGAAGGATACATGATGTGTAAAATGTTTACTGTGACTAAAGGTACTGAGTATCACTTCAGGAATAAAGCTCTGGACATCTTCCTGTGATACACTAGCATATGACCCACATGTTTGGTTCCAGCACACAACGAGGTGGCTCATAGCAGCCAACTGAAAATGGAAGTCAAAGACCAAAAGATTATCATTACAAACTCAGGTTCTAGGTCTCTTTAGAGAAGCAAGCCAAGAATGTACTGCTAGTGGTATTAGCAGACATGCGTTTAACATATTTGTTTGATATATCTTTGTGCAGGCATTATCTCATTCATTTTTAATGGGCTAGTACTCCTGCTACCTTGGGAAGAAGGTCAAGGTCATGGAAAGGATGCAAAAGAGATTCCCAACAGTGAATTCAGGGATGAGAAAGTAGAGAAACATGGAGTCTTTTTTATTGTAATGAAAAGACAAAGAGTTGTTCCAAATTCATTTCATGGAGGACTTTTATAACCAATGGACAAAAGATACTTCTGTCCCACCAGTCTAGCCTGAACTTGCAACCCTGCCCTACCGGCAAAAAGTGCATCATCTTAGTGTCTTTCGTAATCTACGCGCTCAGCCTCCAAAACTTTTCTTAACTTTCTTTTACTGTTCATTCCAATGGAGCATCCCCCGACTACGAGAAACTCTGTAACCACTTGATCACACACACCACCTCTCGCCAGAAACAACCATTGTAAAAAATCCCTTGAACAGAGTGCAATTAAAGTCAGCCATGGCTCAGTTGGTAGCATACTCGCCTGAGTCAGAAAGTCATGGATTCAAGTCCCACTCCAGAGACCTGAGCACAAAATCTATGCTGGTGCAATATTGAGGGATGCAGCACTGTTGGAGGTGCCGCCTTTCAGGAAAGATGTTAAACCAAGACCCCATCTGCCCTCTCGGGTGTACATACAGGATCCCATGGCACTATTTCAAAGACCGGGTGAGTTCTCCCTGATGCCCTGGGCAATATTTATCCCTCAACTAACACCACTACAACAGAGTATCTGGTCATTACCGCATTGCTGTTTGTGGGAGCTAGTTGTGTGCAAATTGGCTACCACGTTTCCAACATTACAACAGAGACTATACTTCAAAAAGTACGTAATTGGTTGTAAAGCACTTTGGAAAGCTCTGAGGTTGTGAAAGACGCCATATAAATACAAATTTATACCACATCTGGGGACATCACTATTAATACCTTTATTTATGAAGAAACTGATTGGGTGTGTGGTGATTTTGGAAAAGGAAATACTTGTAATTATGTTGCTTAGCACTTCATCAAAACATCTCAAAACAATTCACAGAATGAATTACTATTCTCGACTTTTGACAAATCCAGCAGCCAATACTGCACCACTGACTGCCTGCAAACAACAATACCTATTTAATCTGTTTTACTAAAGAAGGAATGTTGGCTAGGTCACTGGATGAACCATGCGTTGTTTTTCAAATAGGATTTTTAACATCTGACTCAAATAGGTTGAAGCTCAATTGTGATGGACAGGGGAATTCATTATTTCAGATAATAAAGACTGCATTTCAATATCTTTTTCTGGAATGTTGGTAGTCACTTTAAAATGATTGTTGCGAGATAGTCTGACATGTTAGAGTATACAAGCATCACCGGGCACCATTCATGGCCTTTCATGCTCACTGGACCCAGGAGACTGCCACTGAGAGAGTCGAGTTTACGGAGACATAACACGCTTCTTGTACAAATACATTTTGTTTGCAAAGCTCACGAAAAGGGGATGTACCTAAAGTTGAAACCAGCTGCTTGGTTTGTTCTGCGAATAGGAACATAGGACTTAGGAGCAGGAGTAGGCCATTCAGCCCTTCGAGCCTGCTCCGTTATTCAATAAGATCATGGCTAATCTGGTTGTGGTCTCAAGTCCACTTTCCTGTCTGCCCCCCATAACCCTCGACTCCCTTATCTATCAAAAATCTATCTAACTTAGCCTTGAATAAATTCAATGACCCAGCCTCCACTGCTTTCACACTTGGGTCAATAATGGGATTTGTGCCTAGCATCTAATGTGTGCTCAAGCCAGGGGAAGACAGGAGTTGGACTGGCTGCCACAGATATTGGTGAGGACTGAATTTGATTTTGACTGATGCGGAGCAATTTGAAAGCAACTCTCACTGAGGCAAGGGGTGTCCCGCAGGTTTTACCTGCTGGGAGGAGTGAATGGACAGTTCCATGTTCAGATGAAAATATATTCTGCAGCCTGTGCTCAAGGTTTCCATACTGTTACGAACGAGACTGGAGGAGTGCACTGCCTTTTCTAGTTCCACTTCTCCACAGGTCACGACATATAATTTAAATGTTTACCCAGTTACCGATTCTGTCAATCATATACTCTACTCTTTATTTCAGAATAAAATACACCAAGTAGATTTCTTTAACAAAATTATCAGGTTTATTATGAAACACTTATCCAGTAACGAAGCAAAAGATTAACACAGATTGAAATATGAAAGTTCCCTTTAAATTCCACCCCCAGCCCCACGCGCACACAGAAAAAAACAGAAATTCTCTTTGCAGAGGTCTGTTACAAGAAAAAGACAAAAAAAAACTTTGGCCAAATACTTGCTAATTCTTGAAGGAAAAAAAAAAGATATGGAAGGACATCAGTTGTCTCTTTTGGTCTGGCGTCCGGGTAAATGTTGACGGGTCACTGGGATCTTTTCCAGAGCAGTTCTTTTGAGGCAGCGACAAGAATTAATCTGGTCAGTTTTTTCCAGGAGAAATGTGGCATCAAGGATTTCAACCAGCACAAACTTGAATCGCAGGGTTTTTCCAAAGACCCGAAGAAGAGCTGTCACACCGGACTTCTCAGGGTCTCAAAGGTGCAGGGAAGATGAGCTCTGGTGGTTTTAGTCCTTGGCAGGTTGATCTTCAACTGCTTTTCAAAACAGTTCACACCCCAACTGAACTGAAAACAATCCTAACTGCAAACAGAAAGTCAACCTCTTGACCTCCATAAACCTTGACATGTGGCTTCTCTGTAAACATCTCCCCTTAGTCCAAGGTTCCTGTTGTTTATTTATCTTAAGGCAGGCGACCTCCAGTCGAGGTTGTTTTTAGCACTCCAGGATTCTTCCAGTAAGTGTTTTCAGTCAAGTGTCCTTCCAATGACCCCAGTGAAAAAAACAAAGTCCAGCATTTCTTCATGCTTCTAAATGAATCCATTTCTACAATTTAAACGAGTCCTTAAAAACATATTTTAAAAAAAGCCTCTCATAACGATATTCCATAAATTAGAGAGCAATTGAAAGCTTCATAGGGCTGGATACAATCTCATGTATAAATTATATGGTGAACACTGATCCAGATTCAGTTTTATTAGGAGTGTTAACGAAGCATTGAGTCTTATTATTTTGTGAACCAGAAGTTGAAAGTTAAATCTGCTATTTTGATCTTTTGCTACTGTTTGCTTTTTACTTTTGATAAACCTGCTTTAGCTTTAGGCCTGGAGAATTCAAGAGGGCTCACGACTTTTCTAGTAAGGAAATTACAGCAACAGGAATATTCTGTTTGATCCTGGAAAATGTTGCAGCGCTAGATATTGTGCATACAAAGTAATACTTTGGATTATAGAGGCAAGTGTTCGCTTACAGGAGGGATTCTTGCTGTTGAGCCTGAACAATATCTGACAACCATAAATTGCAGCAAGCAGTTTAACTTCTCACCAATGAACTGAAGAGTGCACAATGATCATTGTAAGCAGGGCACAATCTCCACATCAATACAGGTCACATTTAAAATTAACATTTACAGCAAACTTAATATTTTAATTATTTAGCCAATGTGCTGTATAAGCAGAATAGATGAGGAGACATGGGATATGACTTTTTCTCATCTTACTAAAGGCACTGACCGTTATTCTCCCTCAGGTCATCCCACTTGTGAGCTTATATAAATCACATACTGTAGCTCCTCACCACAGCTTCTGCACTCTGAGTGCCTCAGACCCAAACGTTAACTTATGTCAGCACAAGTCTGGGAACATGTATTTTTCAACTCGCAGACTTGACATAATCATCCTATAATTACAAGCTCTTTAATTTGTTGCCCACTATATGGCAAGAGAATATCTCTCACTGATCAAAAGGAAGACAAGTGACTGCTGAAAATCTTAGGCAGTTGCAGGGGTGGGGTGGGGGGATATACTGCGCTGGAAGAGGTCAGTCAGTGTCTAACGGAGAGGTTACTGTTTTGTATGGGGTCTTTACATAGATTGTACAGCACAGAAACAAGCCACTGAGTCCAACTGGGTTAATTACTGATAATTATGCTCCACACAAGTTTCCTCCCATCCTATTCATCTCATCCATCAGCATATCTTTCTAATTCTTTCTCCCTCATATGTTTCGCTAACTTCTCCTAAAATGCATCTATACTACTCGCTTCGACTACTTCCTGTAATAGCGAGTTCCACATTCTCATCACGCTCTGGGTAAAGAAGTTACTCCTGAATTCTTCTTTGGATTTATTAGTAACTGTCTTATATCTATGGCCTCTAGTTTTGGACTTTCCAACAACTGGAAATATCTTTTCTACATCTATTTTATCAAACTCTTACATAATTTTTAAAGATCTCAATTAGGTCACCCTTCAGCGTTCTTTTTCTAGAGAAAATAGACCCAGTCCTTTCAGTTATAGAGTTTAGAATCCAGCCACATTGACAAATCTTTCTCTTTCATATGCTGACTGATCTACTGTACATTTCCACATTGACTGCTGTGGCTTTAATCCTACTGCCATGGTGGAAGTGATCTCAGACAGAAAGGTGGCTCAGTGCATCTCCACTTATTATTCAAGCCATCCTGTGGGGAAGGAGCAAAGGCATGTCAGTCTGAACACAAAGCCTTCAGTTTGCTCCTGTTGGTTAACCACACGAACACAGCATTGTCACAATTTAAGTCACTGAGGAGCCACCCGATTGAAATATGGTTTTTGAAGATCCCTGACAGCCATCTATTATCCTATATTCATAGTCATAATATTGCAAATTGGAGCAATGGTTCTCTGGAGGATGGGCAGGAGCCCGGGTGCCTTAGCCCTCATTGAGTTCTGAAGCCTGACTTTGTAGCCAGCACACGAACTGAGGTTTCTGCTCTCTCTATGTTGTATGAGTATTGCACAGAGCAGGCAGTCTCGATCCACTTCAGTTCAGCACAATATGATAAGGATGACTGGTGTGGAAATTGGTAAATTATGACTGGCACAGGTGAAGGGAACTTGAAGGTTGGGATTTCAGCACATGGGTGGGTGTGGGAGAGGAAACGCAGAAAGCTTTATTTTGTCAACAATGAGCTGTAGCTGATCCAACTGAGGTGTTTATGATTATTAAAGGAGTTGTTACTGCAGATAGAGCAAAACTATTTCCTCTGGTGGGGGGAGTACAAAACAAGGGGACATAACCTTAAAATTAGATCTAGGCCATTCGGGGTGATATCAGGAAGTACTTCTTCA
The DNA here is from genome assembly GCF_036365525.1 of Heterodontus francisci. Classification (NCBI taxonomy): domain Eukaryota; kingdom Metazoa; phylum Chordata; class Chondrichthyes; order Heterodontiformes; family Heterodontidae; genus Heterodontus; species Heterodontus francisci. Next base: position 80,822,422 of record NC_090390.1, read on the forward strand.
CACAAAGAGTAGTGGAAATCTAGAACTCTTGCCCAAAAAGCAGTTGAGGCTAGGGGTGTTAATTAAAAATGTAAAAATTTTGTTAGGCTAGGTTATTAAAGGGATTAAGAACCAAGATAGGTAAATAGAGCTAAGACCTAGAATTAGCCATGACCTAAGTGAATGGAGGAAGAGGTTCATGATCTAAATGATATACTTCTATTCATGTGTTCCTAGAAACACTTCTTACATAAGAATGGCCTGAAGGAGAAGTGTTCAAACAACCTCCGCATGCTCTCTATTTATTTCCCTTTCTGTCGCTATTCTAATCAAGGCTCAAGACTCCTGATTCCAGTTTCTAGAAGGGAAGGAATCCAAATCCTGGCTTTTAGGTTCATCTAAAGGACCCAACTATAATGCATAAGACCCATGAAAATGTGGATCAGTTGCTTAGGGGCTATATATACTAATAAGTGCTGCTGAATGAAGGAGTACTGTGCATCTACTGCTTATGTTACTCCATTAATGCAAATTCACCTTTGATAGAACAAAAAAGGGAAGTGTGTTCTATTTTTGAGCGCCACTCATTGTGACAAGTGCAAAACAATTCTCTGAAGGAAACATGATAAAATGAAGACTTGTTAGTTACTTTACACATGTTGCTTGCAAAAACAGAGCAAAAATAAATGACAAGAATCAAACATTTATTTAAACATCAGGCACAGGCACATTCTAGTTATCAGTAAACAGCTGCCTGTACCTAATCCAATGCTCAAATAATCTTCCGTGAAATTAGCAGTGCTTCCAAATTAAGATTAGACATTTATGGAGATTGAAATTTTTTTTTTCTATTTCCTGGTATTTGGACTGCATACAATTAACGTGCACACAAACTTACACATACAGATGTAATGCACCAAGAATGAGACAAACAAGTGAATGGTCTTAAAAAAAATTTTTTAAAAATGTAATCCAAAAAGGAAAACCATTAAGAGAATCTAGGAAAATATTTATAACTTCACTGTTCTTTTATGTGCGACCTTTGATTTAACCTTAGTTTCATGCTTTTCCTTCTGTCTTTCAAGAAATGATGCCTGACCCTCCTCTATTTCTTTTCATATCTTAAAGGCTCGGATGTTTTTCCCTGCAATTTCAAGCCTCTCCTTTTGCTCATTCCATATGGCCTCTGACAAACTCAGTGTCCTGGTCCCATTCTCCTTCCAGTGACTGGCAACGTACTGGAAGTTAGGATATGGCAAAGGTCCTGGTGTTTGCATGACACAAGCCTGCAAAGTCTCGCTCTTTCTATCTCTCCTTGGGCAGGAGAAGGGGGGTTGGGGAGAAAGAGTAGGAAACAGAGCTGATCAGAAGTAAGGGTCACGTGTTGATGCAAAGGAAATGGAAACAAAAAGATAATGAAGCTGCAGCTACATAAGGTCGGCAAAGCAACAGCAATAGGAGATCGTGGTAGCCATTTCTAAGTGGATCACCACCCAAAGTTCTTAAAATAAATGGGATTTGTCACTCTGCCGCTTTGAATTAGAGTTGGGGCTCTCCCATAGAACTGGAAGAACTAAACAAAATGTAATGGCCAACATGTCATTGACCTCATCTACAAGGGTCACCCTTTTAGGTCAGAGATGAGAATTTTTTTTCTGAGGGTTGTACGACTTTGGAACTCTGCCTCAGAAGGTGGTGGAGGCGGGACGATTGAATATTTTTAAGGCGAACGTAGATAGATTCTTGTTAGGCAAGGGAATCAAAGGTTATCGAGGGTAGAGTGTGGAATTCGAGACACAAATTGATTAGCCATGATCTTATTGAATGGTGGAGCAGGTTCGAGGGACCGGATGGCCTATTTCTGCTCCTAATTTGTATGTTTTATATTTGTAATATTTTTAAGATACCAACTTTGAAAGAGGATTGTTGGGTGCTGTAGAAAAAGTAACTTTTGGCTAAGTCTAAAATAATTCAATGCAGAGTCAAAACATACCTGCAATCGCACTTGAAAACAAGCCTAATGCATGCGTGTCATCCACCCATTTGATATCGAATCCTTTTTTCCTACCAAAAAAGCACTCAGTTAACAGAGTCCGATCATTTGCAAAAAATAATGCGACAGCTGTTAAAATAAAAAATGTTGAGATATACAAATCCATGAAAACAAAAAGCCCAAGCTCTCCAGTGGCGCAGTTAGCAACGGCAGCATGCAGTTGAACCATACGGATTAGGAAGTGCCTAGTTTTAGTCTCTGGTTATATTAAGTTACTTACTTCAAGTAATCTAGCAGTTAATTGGCCTCAATGGTCTGGGTTAGGGAAAAGGAAATCAGTCCGGAGTGTGTACAATCTGTACAGGTTCTGAATAATTGCCAACACCGACTCTCTAGCCTTATACGAGGAGAAACCAGTTAGAAAAGGTATCGAAAGGCCAATGGGGTCAGTGGAACTGTACCCCAGAAAGTGAGGGGAGGACAAGAAAAGAGAGGGAGGGAGAAAAATTGGAGACAAAAATAGTGAGCCAAATTGGAATTTAGATATAATTCTCCATACAGCAAGTTCCCTATGGGGAGACACACTGCGGGGAGGTTGGAAACTGCTCAGATGTATCTTCGGAGCAATACAGCAGAGCTTTGTGAACTGATCACCTACCTATCTGCCTCAACAGCAAATAATGTACTTCACAAGATGGAAAACAAACAAAAAAAGAGAGCGGGAAAGACACAATTAGGACAAAAGAAATCACAACTAATAAGCCTTGAAGATGTGAATAGAAGCAATTAGCAACAGATAGATACGATACTTCACAGGCACGGCAATACAGCTGAAATTGTCAAATCTGATTACTTCCTCCTAGCACAAATATAACAAAGTGATACACTGCGACAGCAATGAATCTGATTATTGAAGTAATGGCATAATTACAAGGCGTTTAGAAATTAATTTTGCACAACTGAATGCTGAACTTGTAACCCCCACCATAATGGCATGCAATTCTGTGCAATACACAATACAGCTTGATTAGAAAGTCAGACTTACATTTATATAGCACCTTATCAGCACTCAAAAGTACTTCACAATGAATTACTTTGCAGGTGGCAACTGTTGATGGAAGCAGCTGTTTTGTGCACAGCAATGTTTCACAAAACAGCAATGAAGCAACTATTTTTGGTTTAAACTGGCTGATGGACGCATGTTGGCCAGGATATCAAGAGAATTCCCTGCTCTTCTTTGAATGGCAAAGGGCTCTTTTAACATTGCCTGTACAAGGAATTGAGGTCTTGGATTCCACGCCTCATTCTGAGAACAGGACCTTGGACAGTGCAGGTTTCCCTTCGCACTGTACTGGAGTGTCAGCTTAAATTCAGTCAGAGCTGTGAACAGGGGCCACTTTACTGTGTTGCGAAAGTCCTTCCCTTTCAAAACAAATTTCTTTTGAGGACTTGCGTTAAAACTTAAAAGATTCCATGGATTTTGTTTCAAAACCAGATTCATCGGGGCGTGGGGGGGACACTTGACATGTTGTTTGAAAGCCACCTGTGCTGGAAGTCATGTGCTTTGGGCTCAGTAAACAACAGAACCCTTGGTGACTTGGGGAAAAATGGTTACAGAGAAGCCACATGTCAGGTTTTATGGAGGTCAGGAGGTTGACTCTCTGTTTGGGGTTTGGACATTGTTTTCAGTTTTAGTTGGGTGTGAACTGCTTGCAAACAGTTGGTGTTTTCCAGCCAAGGGAAAAAAAAAACACTCAGCTCACCACCTTCGCTACCTCTTTGAAGAAATCCTGCAAAGATCCAATGTGAGAGCGCTAAAATCCCTGATGCTGCATAGCTCCTGAGAAGTTGAAAAAAAATCCTGCCATTCAAGTGTGTGCTGGCAGAAAACCCTGATGCCACATTTCTCCTGGAAAGCCTACTAGAATAATTTTTGACAGCTTCAAACAGGCTGCTTCTGAACCAATCCCAGTGACTCGTCTTCATATATCCAGACGCCAGACCAAAAAAGGAACAACTGACATCCTTCTATATCTTTTTTTTCCATCAAGAATTAGCAAGTATTTGGCCAAAGTATTCTTTTTTTGTTGTTTTTGTAACAGACCTCTGCAGAGAGAATTTCTGTATTTTTTCCAGTGTGTCTGAATGTAATTAGGGATTTTAAAAAGGGAACTTTCATATTTCAATCTGTGTGTTAATGCTTTTCTTAATTACTGGCTATATCACTTTTTATAATAAACTGATAATTTTGTTGTTTATTAAAGAAACTTGGTTTCTGTATTTTATTCTGGGATATAAAAAAATAGGGTATATGATTGGCTGTATCGGTAACTGGGTAAACATTTAAATATATGCTGTGATCTGTGGAGAAGTGGAACTAGAAAAGACAGTGCACTCCTCCCACCTCGTTCGTAACAACTGCATTTACTGGGATCTAAATCCCAAATACCAAGACAACCTTTTTAAGCTCTACTGCATAACCAAGCTTGTGTGCAAAGTTTAACAATCTTTGTAGGTCACAAAAGGTGAGTAGTGATTACTGATAAGGGACCCAAGCGACCCATATACGTTCTTCTTGCATTGAAACTTATGCTCCCCTCTCCATAATTGCAGCTAACAAGTTCTTGCATGTTTTGAAAGCTTTTGCTTCTAGTACCCAACCAAGCATTCCATGTATTGATCATGATTTGTGCTTGCTGGCATTCGTACTGTTGCTTTTTACTAGTTTAGCTTCATATCCCCTTGTAAAACATTTGCGATTTAACTTGAAATACGAGCTCTAGATTAACACATATAGATTCCTATAATGCCTCTATTACCTTCCACCTTGAGTTTTTTTGCTAATTTTCTCTAACATAGGGAACAGCCTCATTAAGTTCACCCCACTGAATTAAAAGCCAATCAAACTTCTATGGAGTAAGGGAAAAGGGAATCAAGGAAGGGGAGGGCAGATGAGACGTGATCACCTTTAGCCTAGAACAAGAGTGCAAGTCATCAGCTACACCATGTACCCTCTGATGTTTGACAGACAAAAACCGAAATGGTACAACAATTGTGACCACAGTGTTCCTATCAAAGTAGTACATTGGCACTTTTACAAATATTTATAGTAATCACACTGGAACAAAACGAGTATTGAAATTATTGTACATCAGGAAAAAGCAGTAAAAAGGACATGAAGGGGATACATTTTGTTTCGTGTATAAAATTGAAGAAAAATTCTTCCACTAAACTGGGGAGCCTTCTGCTGACAGTTTAATGAAACAATTTCTTTAATTTTGTACACCTCTCTTTGCCCTGTGCATAGGCAATACAAAAGGTAATTTTAAGCCACAAGGGATTTGCTCCCATGTAAATATCCTGTAGTGCTATATGTTGGCAACAAAATACACCGTAGCTATTGTATCTCAATGCTAACTTTAAAATGTGAAGTTTTACTTAATTCCAAGAAACTGGATATTTTTAGCCTTGTACATAGAATAATTTAAAGGGTATTTAAGCTGTATGAAAATTCAGGGTATATTTTTGTGAGGGAGCAACAATTTAGTAGTTCAAGTAAGGTTTATCTGCCCTAACATGCCTAATATGGGGCACAGTAATGTAACAGTTATGATAATTGACTAGCAAACCAGACAGTGAGAGTTGAATTCAAGAAATTAGTACTTTGTGGATACATATCAGGAAAATAATCAAGAAAGTAGCCAGATTATTGTAAAAACTCAACTGGTTTACTATGCCCTTCAGGGTAGGGAACTTGTTACCTCTACCTGTTCTGACCTATACCTGACTCCAGTCCCATATTACATGGTTGATTCTTAATGCCTAATCCCAAGAAAAAAATATCCACTCTTGTATCAGTACCATATGGGCACTTCTTCACTGCTCATCCCTGTGACTTTGTTGAGGAGAAACTGCCAATTTAATGGCAACTTCGTGGTTTTTTTTGCACTTGCATTCAAGCGCACGGGGAACTCACTTGAGAGTTTAAACAGCTGGCAGATCTATTCCTCCTGGATCAATTGGCTGTACATTTGAGCCCCTATTCAGGTTTGAACTCAACCTAGGCTGACACTCCAATGTAGTACTGAGGGTGGGCTGCATTGTACTTTAAGGTGTTAAACCAAGGAACTGTCTCCCTGCTCCTCAGTTCAGGTGGACATTAAAGATCTCATGACAGTATTTGAAGAGGAGCGAAGAGTTATCACCCTGGCAATATTCCTCTAACCAATGCCACCTAAAAAGAGTAACTGCTCATTTAGAGATCTAACAAAAAACCACAGCTGAATGTTAATATTTATTTTGTTTTCAAATCCCTCCATGCCCTCTCTTCCTTCCTATCTCTAATCTCCTCCAGGCCTACACCCTCTAAGATATCAGTGCTCCTCTAATTCTGGCCTAGAGTATGCCTGATTTTAATTGCTCTACCATTGGTAGTCATGCCTTCAGTTTCAGTTGCCTGGGTCCTAAGCTCTAGAATTCTCACCCGAAACCTCTCTGCCTTGCTTTCTTTCTTTAAGACATTCATTAAAACCCACTTCTTTTGGTCATCAGCACTAATATCTCATTTTTTTCCTTTCACAGGATGTCCTAGATGGTGTTGAGCTTCTTGAGTGCTGTAGGAACTGCACTCATTCAGGCAAGCAGAGAATATTTCATCACACTCCTGACTTGTGCCTTGTAGATGGTGGACAGACTTTAGGGAGTCAGGAGGGGAGTTACTTGCTGCAGAATTCCCAGCCTTTGACCTGTACTTATAGCTACAGTATTTATATGGCTGGTCCAGTTAGGTTTTGGTCAAAGGTAACTTCCAGGATGTTGATGGTGGGGGTTTCAGCAATGGTAATGCCTTTGAATGTCAAGGGGAGATGGTTAGATTCTCAGCCCAAGCCTGGAAACTGTCCAGGTCTTGCTGCAATTCTACACGGACTGCTTCAGTATCTGAGGAGTCTCGAATGGTGCTGAACATTGCACAAATCAGCAGCGAACATCCCCACTTCTGACCTTATGATGGAGGTAAGGTCATTGATGAAGCAGCTGAATACGGTTGGGTCTAGGACACTACCCTAAGGAATTCCTGCAGCGATGTCCTAATGTGGCTCCATATTCTATTTTGTTTTATAATGCTCCTATGAAGCTTTTTGGAGGGACTTTGTTTATGTTAAAGGTGCTATATTAATACATGTTGCTGTTATTGTCCCAACAGATGTCCACTAAACTGCAGTCCTAGCATTTTCTGCCTTTGTTTCAACTGCCCACACATCTGTAACAAGCTCCTGGCCTAGAATGGTTGCTGCGTTTGTCCATGTAACATTTGCTGCATCCCAGTAATAATTCATCGTGTGGAGTGTTTTGAAAAGTTTTGATATGAAAAGGAAATCAATAAATGTAAACGCCCAAAAGAATACCACCTCTTGCAGGAGAGTTCATAGGTGAAAATCTGATGTGATTTTTTTTTTTACTCCTTAAAGTTGCTGATGCAAAACTCATTTTTTCACATGGATAGGTCTAAAAGTGGCAAGTTTCAAAGGGAACTTTCCAACAGATTCAAATAAATATATATCCATGTGTACACAATGTGCTCAGCAACCCATCAGCATCATCTCACAGGTTAGTTGATAGATCTACCAGTCAACGGAGTTCAGTTGGGAACACCCAGATATCAGAGGCTGCTGGCTTCTAAATTCCACCAAGTCCAATTCTGTCCACACCCCAGGTGCACATTTGCACAATTCCAGCTGGGGCTGCTGGAATGCCATCAAAAACAGGAGTGCCATTCAGGAGAAAGGTTAGGAAACATTTCTTCACGCAGAAGTGTGGAAATCTCTCCCTCATGATCTTTGAATAGCGCAACAGGCTCAAGGGGCTGCTGCTCCTAACACCCTTCCTGAACCAGTGGCCATTGAGACCAATGCTGGCTCCCCTACCACCACCCTCTCTGGGATCAGTTAGCTCCGAGCTATCAAAGTGCAAGAATATGAACTATGTTCTGATTCATTTATCCATGCATGCATGTCAATCAAGTGTATTTTGAAATCTTTTGAATATTTTATACACCATATTTTTATTCATTAGTATTTTATACACTCTAGTTATATATTTATATATATTGTTATAAATCCTAGTTGTTACATGTTATATTTAGTTGTATTAGTTTTGAGATTATGTAATGCATCCTCTTGTGTTATGGTTAAAAACATTATTTGCCCTTAATAATCTCCTTTCTAAATCAATATAAGAAGTGGAAACAATATGACTCCCCCAGAGTTCAGACTCTTGGAAATCACGTTCTCCAAGATGTGCAGTGATAAGACAGAATTCTTGGAAACCACATGACCCCAATTCCTGTAAAAGACATGGTCCCTTAACTCGAGAGAATAAAAGGACTGTGTAATGGATAGTGCTGCCCTAGGTATTGGTCACTTTAAAAAACCAATAAGAAAGTGATCACATGCACCTGAGACCATGGGGCGCATCATTCGGTTAGGGGTGTAAACCTCCAAGAAAGGATTAGAAGTCAATGCACAGTAGCCTTGGACACAGCTTTACTGGAGAAAGAAAAGAAAGAAGAGGCCAGAACTTGTGTCACTCTGTGTCCAAGCGCTGCAAGGAGTAAAGACAGTGTGACTTGTAAACGATCGCCTGGTTAAGCATAATTTTGTTACTTAATAAATCTTCTAATTTGTTGCACCGAAATTATTGTCTGCAATTGTTTAGTCTTGTTCAGAACCCCAAATAAGGTACAGAACGGCCCAGAACATTTACAAAAGATGGAAGCATTTTGGCCTGTAATAACGCAGCTGCTCGCAGGATAATTTACTGAGCCACTGGGGAAGCTTTTAACAAAAAAATAAAAAGACAAAGAAAATATTTATAGGACAAAAAATTAAATGAAAGAAGCTGCCAAGTTAGCGTAGACAAAGTATTCCTGACTCTCATTATTTTCACCAGTTAAAAAAAATGACGTCATCTCAACTGGTCGAGTGGGCTGAGGATAGTCTTATTTATGGCTTGTCAGAAATTCTAGAAATGAAGATTCCCAAGTAAATAAATCAGCAAAACTATGAACAATTTCCAAGTGATTTTTTTGCCACGTACATAAATTCAAATGGCTGAATGCACCATATATATGTTCTTAATGAAAAATGACCGAGGGAGAGAAATTTTCAAATTCAAAATGGTTTTTGAGCATGGACTTTCACTGCAAAAACCCCAAACTATTAAAGTGAACAGCCAACATTCAAGTTTACATATATAAAAACAATTGCAGACGATAATTATGGTGTAACAAATAAGATTTATTAACAAAATTATACTTAACCAGGCGATAGTCACACACAGTCTTTACTCCGTGCAGCGCTTGGACACAGAGTGACACAAGTTCTGGCCTCCTCTTACTTCTTTTTGTTCTCCAGTAAAGCAGTGTGCCAAGGATACTGTGCATTGACTTTACATATGTCCATCTTGCTCTTTTCTGTCTTCCTCTGTTTTGACTTTAATTTTACTCTTGCTCTTCCATTATATCAACTCTAAACTTAATTTTTTTTCCACCTTTTATTTCCAACTTGCTGCTACCACTGCAGAGAGGAAATCAACCTACATTGGCTGCAATAGAAGTTTCAAAAACTTGAATATTACCAATATCACGGATATGACTGCCAACCTATAATGCCTTTTCAATTGTCAACCAAGATAGTTGAACCTATTGCTGCTTGAAAGACACGAGTTAATTTTTTTTTAGGATAGGAGGGAGAAGAATCGAATCCAAGTTTCTCGTTACATCTTTTGTTGCCCTAATTATATGGAGTTGCTGCTTATTTGGCCAGGCAAGGGTTAGGACTCCAATATATTGGTCAGAAATACTTGTGTTGCTTTGGATGCATGTTAATGAGCCTAGCATTTCAGATTTTTCTCCTCACAGCAACAAGCCCAGTCAAACATGGAATAATAAATCATCTTCAGGAGATGAATGGTAGATTTATGAAGAGTCAATATCAGTTTTTTTAATGTAAAATACACTATACCTACTCTGCCAAACATTAAGTTCAAATATTAACAATGTTAGACATTTAATATCTGAACTCTACATTAATGTAGAATTGCAATGAGAAGACCATTCCTCCAAGATCAATTATCTAGACCTTCAAAAGAACCCACCTCCCAATCTAAACTGCATTCATTAAAACAAACTACCATACTGAGTTTCAAGTGTGCACTGATGAAAGGTTTTGCCTTCTGGTCCTGAAGGCTACAGTCTAAATGCAAATCAGATTCACAAAAAAATAGTTGGTGCAAATTACTAACTATACCATTCAATTATTTCAGATCGGATGTCTATGCTGCACCTTGAATGCACTCAATTAGACTAGTGAGTGACTGATGGGGTAAGAGCAAGAAAATCACATCTATTAGCCAAAAGTGAAATGCAAGGTGTTGATCCTTCAAATTGTCACACCAGGGAGATGAAAGTCAGGGTTTGAACTCTCAGCTCCCCACAAGACAGATCACAGTTGTGCCACAAGGGGCTCGGGGCGGAGGGGGCTAGATGCTGAATGATTATCGGGGGTTTTCAGAGAAGGCAGGGTCAAAATTGAGTGATGCCAGAGCACAAGGTACCTCTCAACATCTCAGCTCAGTACTGAGAAGGGCTCCACTGGGACTGAAGACTAAGGTTTCAGCAGATTTTTGACAGTAGTGAGAGAGATCATTGATGTTTAAGGAGCGAGAAATCAAGGTGGAGGAGAATGGTAGATGAAATTCTGCGACCATTAATGGATGTGAAGACGGCGAATATTGACCGGAATCAGAACAGAAGATATGTACTTGAATGAAGAGGTGGAGAAGACTGCAGAGGACTGCAAACATGACCGGCCTTTTTCTACAGTACAAGCAATGGCACCATTGCAATTCTATTGGAAAGGATTTTGTACTTTATTTTCCAATTACATTTTGATATAGATAATTATTATGCAGTCACAGATCGAAAAGACAATGTCAACTTGTTCACTCCTATTTAACTTATTACTCTTTCCCCACGCCCTTCCACCAACTCCCACTTCATTTTGTCCCTCATCTCTCCTGAAAATGTCAAGTTCTACTGGAGTATAGCATTATTGGCCCCAGCAGTCTTCCAGCACCTCACCTATGTAGCAATCCTTCTTATGTGAGCCGACACAGTGAGCATTTTCTAGAATGGCATCACAGCTGAGTCTAATACTGTCCTTGTCCAACACCATATGCAGGCTATCAAGAGTGATCAACTCTGCCTGCCTTTCCCATTCATACCCTGGGGACACCATGGCCAATTATAGTGTTCCAAGTGCTCCCCATGCTGAGATCAGCTGACTCCATCTATGTCATGAATTGAACTTAGGAACTTCTGGTCTGTATGTCTCAGCATCAGAGTGGGCAATTCTCTTCCGTAAACAGGCTACTGGAGGCTGTTGTCACAGTGCACTGCAACATGTTTAGTGATCGGCATGAAATGTGGAAGCACCCTGGTAAATATCATGTGGACACTATACAATGAAGGCATGAGTCAAGTAAATAATTGAGGGTTTTTTTGGGTTAACTCAGCAGTCATCCAAGGACTCCAAACCATTGCCACCCTATTAATAAGATTGGATACATACTGATAACTGGAGAAAGCCCGTAGCAAATCTTCAGTTTTAAATCCTGAAGGAAAATCATAGATCTCAACAATGTGGGAAAATTCAGAATCATCTATGTCCGGCTCTGCAGGCTGGTAGTTGTAGTAGTTGAAGCAAGGATCCTGAATATTTTTCTTCGGCTTGCTATTAGCGGTTAGCTGAAAGAGGAAAGGAATGAAAGTTCAAGGAGCAAGATAACAAAAGTTTGATTCAATACTCCATACATTTTTGATTCATTCCACACTTCCAAAATCCCAATTTCTAACCCTTACTAGTTTGCTTCTTTCTTCAGTTGGTCCAGACCTGAAGACTTCTCCAAGGATATAGCCTATCCTGTTATGAAAAATCAACACAAGAATTTTTTTTTTTTAGCTAGCCAGCCAAGCACCGTCAGTTCCCAACCACCCACAACACCACCTTTCATCCATCATGCCCCCCGCCAAAAAAGAGTTGCCAAGTTCAAAATGCCAGCTGAAGAGGCGATCTGAAATCTGACTCTCTGTTGGGAAACTAGCTTTGCCTTAAGAAACACAACCGTAAAAGATATACCACAAACAAAATAATAAATGCTATTGAAAAACAGCCTGTGGCAATTAAAGCCCGGATCTTGCAAGTCCATTTAGAGTAAAGCCTACTTGGCACTGCCTTCCCAGTTAGCCAGCTGCATCCAGACTTCATCAATAGAACTGTCACACATGTTAGAACAAAATTATATCACCAAGAGATTATTCACATAACAGCAAGCAACTGTAATTACAAAAGAAAATGCCCCAAATCAAGAGGGGGGCTGTTTATTTTAACTACTGTACTTCATATCCTTTGGAAAAAACAGACCATGGCATGTTACCATTTGTACTAATTGGATTTCTTTACTGTCCGTGTCACATTGAGGTGCTACATTATTCTCCTGTCAAAAAACAAATAGCACCAGTGTTTGTAGCGGCACAATAATGGATAGTCAAGAGCAGCGTGGCTGAGATTTAAATCGACAAGTTTCGAGGCTGTTGTAAACCACGGAGCCAAAAAGCACGAGTGGCTTTTAAAGATGCAAATTGAGTCTTAAAAATAAATTATAGCCTTTTCCTCACTTTCTATCATTTTTTATTATTATGGTCTCAATAAAAGGAAAACAGTCGAAAGCTAATTTGAGAACACTTCAGTAATAGGCAAGTATTTGATGTACTAAATGTATTAGAGATGTCCTATATGGCCACTTAGACAAAGAAGGCCTTCTAAAGGACATCCAAAACAGTCTGCAAAAGAAGGTTGTGTCTTCGGAATTTGATGGAATCTTTTGTTGAAGAAATCACCAGGTTAGAGGATGAAGGTAACCCAGTGGGCATCGTCTACCAGGAATTTCAAAAAGCTAACTATTCATGCACCCTTGAGGAACAGAATTGTAGCCAACATGAATGAAAAGACCTGGGTGTTGCACTGCACCATGTTCTAAAAGGTTCATGACCAAAGGTGTGAAACTACAGCTAAAGCAGTTCGGGTTCTAGGCTGTATTTACAGAATAATTCACAACAAAATAAAACATACCATTTTGCCCTTGTACAAGACCTTGGTTAGAAGACTGTACCCAGTTTTGGTGTCCCCCACATGGCAGGAGCTATTGAAGCTTTGGTGAGAATGCAGAAGAGGGTCACAAGATTAATGCCCAGTTTATAACACCTTAGTTACCCAGATAGGTTCAAAGGTTTATATACTTTTGCGATTATAGACACAGGGGCAATCTGATCGAGGTTTATAAATAATGAAAGGATTAGACTGTGTTTACGTGGACCAATTATTTCAATCAAATCTGTTAGGGAGTGCCAGGGTTCAGGCTTACAAGTTATGTAAGGGTAGAACTAGATGGTTCTCCTTTACACCAGAGAACAGTGGGCCTGTGGAGTTGGCTTCTGGCTTATGCAGTGAATGCTCATTCACTAAATTCCTTCGGGAGAGATCTGGACCTGTTTCCGGTTGGGGCATAGAGCATCTCATACAAGGTAGATATCCTGTAATACAAGTCATGGTAGTATGATATCCTGGACTAGCTTCAATCGCCCAAGGGGGCTCAGACAGAAATTTTAATTCATCACTCTGCTCCCATGCCATCATTTTTGTCATTGGCCTGCTGCAGTGTTGCAGTGAATCTCAACGCATGCTCAAGGAACTGCACCTCATCTTCCAATTAGGCACTCTACACCCTTCTGGACTCTCAACACGGAGTTCAACAATTTCAGAGCATAATTGCCTTTTTAAAAATATATATATTTTTAAATTATGGGCCTGTCTTAAACTGGTTTTTCAAGTTTTTGCTTTTGGACTGAGCTGTTCATTATTCTGCCATTAATTTGTCTTTTCATACTATTAGCACTCCCTTTGCCTTTGTTCCATGACATCTTTGTCATTTAATCTTTCCTGCCCTTTGCCCCATCACACATCTCCCCTTTGCTGTTCTTCCCCCCCCTCCCCCTTTTCACTTGCTCAAAACCTATTACATTTCAAACCTTTGCCAGTTCTGATGAAAGGTCACTGACCTGAAATGTTAACTCTGTTTTTCTCTTCACAGATACTGCCAGACCTGCTGAGTATTTCAAGCACTTTCTATTTTTATTTATGAGAAATTTTCCAGATTGATTTTCCCCCAATTAGCCTGGGCTTTTACATCGTTTTTCGGCTCTCCTAGGAGATTCCATGACTCTGGTTGGGTCGGGAGTATTTGTGTCGCGATGCATAATGCATCGCAATTATATGGAACAAAATTAGATGAACCAAAGGGTCTTTTCCTATCTATTATTTTCATATGTTTCATATGAGGGTTTCTCCAATGGCTCAGTTGGAGGTGATGCTGGCATAGATTTAATTGTAGACTGTATTAAGTCAGTTGCATAAGAACATAAGAAATAGGAGCAGGAGTAGGCCATTCGGCCCCTCAAGCCTGCCCCGCCATTCAATAAGATCATGGCTGATCTGCCCCAGACCTCAACTCCTCTTTCGTGCCAGCTCCTCATAGCCCTCAATTCCACGATATTTCAAAAATCTATCTAACTCCTCTTTAAATACTTTCAGTGATCTAGCCTCCACAACTCTCTGGGGTGGAGAATTCCAGACATTCACTACACTCTGAAAGAAGTAACTCCTTGGCATCTCAGTTTTAAATGAGTGTCCCTTTATTCTGTAATTATGTCCCCTAGTTCGAGATCCCCACACTAGTGGAAACATCTTCTCAACATCTACCCTGTCAAGCCCTTGCAGAATCTTGTACGTTTCAATAAGATTACCCCTCAGTCTTCTAAACTCTAATGAATAAAGGCCTAACCTGTTTAGCCGTTCTTGATAAGTCAACCCCTGCATCCCTGGAATCAGCCGAGTGAATCTCTTTTGAACTGCCTCCAATGCCAGTATATCCTTTCTTAAATACAGAGACCAAAACTGTACACAGTACTCCAGGTGCAGCCTCACCAACGCCCTATTGTACCAAGACTTCCCTATTTTTAAACTCCAACCTCCGAGCAATAAAGGCCAAAATTCCATTTGCCTTAATTACTTGCTGCACCTCCATGATAACTTTGTGTTTCATGCACAAGAGCACCCAGATCCCTCTGTGCTGCACTTTTCTGGAGTCTCTCGCCATTTAAATAATAGTCTGCCTTTTGATTCTTCCTACCAAAGTGCATGACCTCACACTTTCCTACATTAAGTTCCATCTGCCAAGTTTTTTCCCACTCACTCAACCTATCTATACCCCCTTGCAGATTCCTTAGGTCCTCATAACAACATGCCCTCCCACCTATCTTTGTATCGTCAGCAAATCTGGATATAAGACACTCTACCCCCTCCTCCAAGTCATTAATATAGATTAAATAATTGAGGCCCGAGGACTGATCTTTGTGGCCCTCCACCAGTTACGTCATTCCAACCTGAAAAAGACCCATTATTCCCAACTCTAGTCTTCTGTGAGTTAACCAATCCTCAATCCATGCTAATATATTACCCCCAATACCATGAGCTCCTTTTTTGTGCAATAATCTTTTATGTGGCACCTTATCAAATGCCTTCTGGAAATCCAAATATCTACCAGACCCCCTTTAACAACTCTGCTTGTTATATCCTCAAAAGAACTCTAGCAAATTTGTCAAACATGATTTCCCTTTCACAAAACGATGTTGACACTGTTTGATTGCGTTAAGCTTTTCTAAATGTCCTGCTATTTCTTCCAACGATTGATGTTAGTCTGTCTCCCTCCCTTCTTGAACAGGGGCGTCACATTAGCGGTTTTCCAATCCGCTGGGACCCTCCCAGAATCCAGTGAGTTCTGGAATATTTCGACCAATGCCTCCACTATCTCTGCAGCCACTTCCTTTAGAACCCTTGGATGCAGGCCATTAGGGCCTGGTGACTTGTCTGCCTTTTGTCCCATTAATTTATCAAATGCTTTGTCCCTCGTGATAGAGACTGTTATAAGATCTTTCCTCCCATTAGCTCCTTGCTTATCTGATATCTGTGGGATATTTATAGTGTCCTCCACCCGGAAGACGGATGCAAAATAATGGTTTAAATTATCTGTCATTTCCCTGTTCCCGTCATCAATTCTCCAGTCACATCCTCCAAGGGCCCCACACTCACTTTAGCTACTCTTTTTATATAACGTAGAAGCTCTTGCTGTTTGTTTTTATATTTCTTGCCAATTTACTTTCATAATCAATTTCCTCCCTTTTTATTATCTTTCCAGTCATCCGCTGCTGGTTCCTTCTCAATCCTCTGGCCTACCACTAGTTTTCGTCACTTTGTATGCCTTATTATTTGATTGGATACTCTACTTGACTTCCTTTGTTAACCATGGGTGGCTCATCCTTCTCTTCGAGTCCTTCTTTTTGACCTGGCTAAATTTTTGCTGCGTGATATGAAATATCTGCTTAAATGTCTGCCACTGCTCACCCACTGACCTTCCCCTTAGTCTATTTGCCCAGCCCGCTTCAGACAACTCTTTCTTCATACCTCCATAATTGCCCTTATTTAAGTTGAGGACACTGGTTTGGAGACCAGAGTTGCTCGCTCTCAAAGTGAATTTGAAATTCTACCATGTTGTGATCGCTACCCCCTAGAGGTACCTTAACTAAGATATCTCTTATTAATCCTACCTCATTACACATTACTAGATCTGTTCCCAGGTAGGTTCTGCAACGTATTGCTCCAAGTAACAATCCCTGATGCACTCTACAAATTTGTCTTCCATGTTATCTCTGCCAATCTGATTTGCCCAGTCAATACGCAGATTAAAATCACCCATGACAATTGTAGCACCCTTCTTAGACACCTCCGTTATTTCCCGATTTATACTTTGTCTTAGTGAGGCAACTCTTCGGGGGCCTATAGACGACTCCCACCCGTGACTTCTTCCCCTTACTATTCCTTATTTCCACCCAAACCAATTCCACATCACAATCTTTGCACCTATATCACTACTCGCCACCGCACTGATACCTTCATTTATTAACAAAGCTACCCCACCTCCTTTTTGCCTATTTTTCTGGATTGTTGAGTACCCTTGAATATTGAGTTCCCAGTCTTGGTCACCCTGCAACTCTGTAATAGCTATCAAGTCATATTCATTATTTTCTATTTGTGCCATCAACTCATCTATATTGTTACAAATATGCGTGCATTCAGAGAAAGAGCCTTAAGCTTTGACTTTTGACCATTATTAGTCATTCTGGTTCTAATTTCTGCTGCACTCTTCTGCTTATATTTTCTGCCCCTTCCTGTCATACTTTGATAACCGTTCGCCTCTTGACTACCCTGCACCTCTGCTCTCTCGTTTCTTTTTGCTTTTTTAAACTTGCCTTCAATTGAACCCTCCTCCCTACTAATTAGTTTCAAGTCCTATCCACAACCCTATATATTATATGATTCGCCAGGACACTGGTCCCAGCATGGTTGAAATGAAGCCCGTCCCAACGGAACAGCTCTCTCTTTCCCCAGTACTGATGTCAGTGCCCCGTGAATCAGAACCCATTTCTCCCACACCAATCTTTGAGCCACACGTTTACCTCTCTAATCTTATTTACACTATGCCAATTTGCACGTGGATCAGGTAGTAATCCGGAGATTACCACCTTTGAGGTTCTGCTTTTTAATTTAGCCCCGAGCTGCTCATAGTCCCTCAGCAGAACCTCCTTCCTAGTCCTACCTATGTTGTTGGTACCTAGATGGACCATGACATCTTGCCCAGAAGAGATGTCCTTAACCTTGGCACCAGGTAGGCAACACAGCCTTCGGGACGCCCTATCTTTGCTGCATAAACAGTATCTATTCCCCTATCTATGCTATCCCCTACTACAACTACATTTCTCTTTTCTCCCTCCCCACTTGAATGGCAGTCTCAACCATTTGTGGTCAGTTCGCTCATCCTCCCTGCAGTCTGTTCCCTCATCCACACTGGCAGCACGAACCTCGTACTTACTGGATAAGAGCACTGGCTGAGGCTTCTCCAAAGTTAAATTCTGGATCCCCATACCTGCCTCACTCACAGTCACACCCTTCTGCCCCTGACCATGATCTAAATTTGATGTAATTAATCTAACGGGGGGGGTGGAGGTGACAGCCAACACTTGCTGCAGATGTGGCCACCGTGGATCACACCAGCGTCCACCAGCTCCCACATACTACAGCTGCAACACATCGCCTGCCCAGCCATCTCAATTCTATTTAATTAATTAGGATGTTAAATATTTGGATGTTTGATTTAATTTAAAGTAAAAATGCCTGTTTAAACAAATCAGTTGTAATTAATACTTCTAGTCCTGTTGTGTGTTTATTGTCTAACACTTACTGTTACACTACCACGATTAAAAAAATTTTAATTACCCAGCTCCTAATTTGAATCAATATCAAAATCAGAGACCTGCTGGTCTCTCTCGCTCCCTCTCTACAGGGAGAAACAGAGAAGAAAACTTTTTTAGGGGGTTTTAGGAAAGGCAGAAACTGTGCTGAAACCGCATCAACTGAAGCTTGCAAGAGACAACATTGATGCCATTGCTACATAAGATGATCGGTTCCAGAGGCCAACGTTCTGTGAAAATGTCCAACAACTGCTGATCCTTAGCCAAAATGTATGAAGGCCTGAATAGCTATTCAGATGGCATGCTACTCTAATAACACTTGGGATCAAAGACTGGGCCTGAAACAGATCATTGAAACTTTATCAAATAAAACACTAAACAACGGCTTCTTTAAATTCTACATTACAACAGTGATCTCACTTTAAAAGTACTTAATTGGCTATGCAGTGCTTTGGGACATCCTACGGTCGTGAAAGGCTCTATTTTTTTTTTAGAAATACAGCACTGAAACAGGGCCTTCGGCCCACCGAGTCTGTGCTGACCAACAACCACCCATTTATACTAACCCTATAGTAATCCCATATTCCCCACCACCTACCTACACTAGGGGCAATTTACAGTGGCCAATTTACCTATCACCTGCAGGTCTTTGGCTGTGGGAGGAAACCTCTTTCTCCAATAGTTTCTTCAGAACTAGAATTCTGACTGTGTGAACTGCACCAAAGTTCCTTCCTAAATACCAAATTCTCTCATGGATGCAACTGCTCATCCATTATGACCATCCCTGTGCATATGTCCAGTAAAAAAAAAGGTTGTATTTACATAGTGCTTTCCATCATGACCAGACTTTTCAAAGCATTTACAGCCATTTAAGTACTTTTGAAGTGGAGTCACTGCTATAACATAATACCTAATCTTCAGATTGAAACACACCCCTCCGTGTGTCTTCAAGAAGCAAGGCATATCTGCTTCACAAAACGCCCTTGCAACCATGAGTTTGGTGAATACACAGAGAGATAGCACTTTCTGAATCACCAGAAAAAGAAATTGACATTGCCCAATCTGATCAACAACTTGCACTTCACTTCAGAAAGATGCAGCGGGTGGTAATGACCTGGAACCCGCTGCTCACAAGGGTGGTCAAAGCGGAGACCATCAACGACTTCAAGAGGAAGTTGGATGGTCACTTGAGGGCAATAGGGCTATGGGGATCGAGCAGGCAAGTGGGACTGGCTGGATAGCTCCGTGGAGAGTTGGCATGAACTCGATGGGCCGAATGGCCTCCTTCTGCACCGTAAATGACTCCATGACACAAACTTTTATCTTGTGCTTTGGCTTTGAATATGTACATCAGAATGCAAATTATAGCCAGAAAAAGCTTGAAAGGATCCTAATATGTATCTATCATATTGACACATGGCAGAACTAATTCCAGCTTAGAGCCATATGAATGAAAGTTGCTGATTGAGTGTGCTGCTAACATCACAGCAAAAATACACAATCCAATATTGTCACCAGTGTTCCCGCTAAGCTGCACAACTGCACAGGCCTTGTTCCGTGGTAAATAACGTGCATGCGCACCCTACCTCTCTCCTCTGGCTTGTAATGCATTCAAGAGCACTGTCTTAGGGTTGTCAATTCTGGATGTCCCCACTTCTCTCCAGCCATTGGTCGCCCAACACCTCCATCCTCATGGCACACTAACTCCCTACGCCAATTAGTACGCAAACAGACTTTTCCGAACACAATTGGATGCTTCTTGACCGTCAGCCCTTTTCCCCCCAACTCCTATATTTTATAACTAATAAACAAAGTGTGCAAAGAAAATTAAAAAACATACAATTATTTTCAATGCCTCTATGATTTTTCACCTGAGTTGCTCACAGCAGTGTCTTGGGATTGATCTTCAATTCCTGGAGAGTTGGAAACCCTAACTATTCACTATAACTATTAACTATATACACAGAAAAGGTACACTCTTGTATTTGAATTATGCAGTTACCTCTTAAGAGAACCAGAATGTTTTGCTTCAATAAAAGATCAGTGGTTAGCACCGCAGCCTCACAGCTCCAGCGACCCGGGTTCAAATCTGGGTACTGCCTGCGTGGAGTTTGCATGTTCTCCCTGTGTCTGCGTGGGTTTCCTCCCACATGCCAAAGACTTGCAGGGTGATAGGTAAATTGGCCATTATAAATTGCCCCTAGTATAGGTAGGTGGTAGGGAAATATAGGAACAGGTGGGGATGTGGTAGGAATATGGAATTAGGGTAGGATTAGTATAAGTGGGTGGTTGACGGTCAGCACAGACTCGGTGGGCCGAAGGGCCTGTTTCAGTGCTGTATCACTAAAAAAAAAAAATTACTCCATCCTATCATTCCTATTAGTTTAAAAAAGTCTGCATACTCAGTGCAGCTGGATGGGACTATAGAGGGGGTAACTAATTGGATTAGTTGAGCATTAACAGAATTATAGACTGAGCACTATCACTTTGCATTGTAAAGAACTTTAATAGGATCAGGGCAGAAGGATGATGTATGAAAATCCTAGTTTTAGAAATTATAAGAAAGCTTGAGCAAGCATAGGCTATTCAGCCTATAAGCCTCTGCTTTCCATAGATCATTTAATTCCCAGTGAGGACTTTCTGCAAAAATAGTTATCCTTAAAACAAACAGCAACAAAATCTACAGAATAGTCATCTATTCCCAAAAATGTTATTCAAGATTCCCCAGCCTCAGCAGTGGAATCATTGTGTCATAACAGCATAAGTAGAAGGAGCAGGAGTAGGCCATTCAGCCCTTTGAGGCTGCTCCACCATTCAATACAATCATGGCTGATCTTCTACTTCAACTCCACCTTCCCACACTAACCCCATAACCCAAAATCTAGCAATCTGTGTCTTGAACATACTCAATGACTAGGAATCCACAGTTCACTGGAGTAGAGATTTCCAAAGATTCACAACCCTTCAAGTGTCCGATATGTCAATTATCCCTTGAGTCATGCTGATAAGGCCTTGAGAAAGTTGGTGTGTTCTCTGGGGAATCTCTAAGGTGGCTAGATGTAAGAGTTCTGAAAGCCACCAGTCTAGGAATCAGTTACAATGACAAACGTTTCATTTCCAAAGGGCCTGCGAAATCAATGAAGTCAGAAAGGCATCAGGCACATCTGGATGCCTTGGGAGTTGTGCTTCATTTAAATGTGGTAACCTGACTGCAGTGGCCTGATGCACAAGGTCAAATGACAGACAAGCTGGGGTACACAGAATATGCCGCATATATCTGGGCAGCACCTTCTTTTGCAATGTAGACTGGGTTCTCAGGGTTTAGATTATGCTGGAACATGGATTTAGACTAAGCCCGGCCATATGAAATGAAAATCTCCTCTTGCTCTTGTTTGCAAAGGTTCTACATTCAATGAATTTGGGCAAAAACAAAGTGCTGGAAATACTCAGCAGGTCTGATGAAAGGTCAAGACCTGAAACATTAACTTTGCTTCTCTCCACACATGCTGCCAGACCTGCTGAGTATTTCCAGCACTTTTTGCTTTTGTTTCAGATTTCCAGCATCTGCAGTATTTTGCTTTTATTTTAATGAATTTGGGCAGTTTGATCCAAGTGGATATGGACCCCCATACATAAACTTGAGAGTGTGGTACAAAACGGCAAATTCCAAAAGGTAGCTTGTAATAGTGGTGTGCAAAATGGAAGCAAGAAAATTGATTTGTTCAGATGATGGTTTGGGGCAGTGGGGGGGGGGGGGGGGGAAACATCCCCAAAGTTGGAGTCAAAACACATCAGCAGCAATGATCAGCAGGATCGTTATTCCGTATCCAGCCTATTTTACTTTTGAACTGAGAAAGCTTGCTGCTCAAACTAAAGGCAAAACTGAGGGAAAGATAACTTAAAATGGGCATCCTTGCTACAATGCGCATAGATATCAAATTAGCTTGAGGAAAAAAATTCAGTGGGTTAATTTAAGGATTATTTTTTTTTATAAAAATGGATGGAACAGTGCATTGTGATTGGCCATCTCCTGGAGGTACATGAGCTCCATCTGCTGACATTCTACATGCTTCCCCCGAGTTCATTGCTCATCAAGGATATTGTTACGAACAGGTGAGAAAGAGGTCTAAGGGTCCCTTTCACCTGGTCTTCTTGAACAGGGTTTTTTTTTTTAAAAAACACTTTATTTTTAGCTCCCCCTTGGTGAATCCTTGTTCACCGCTTTCCAATTATAAGGCAAAGAAACAAGCACAAACCGACTTTCTTAGGTTTAAAGGAGAAAGGTGAAATTTATTTAAACTTAAATTCTTAATTCGGTTGACGCCTACGGATACACGATGCGCCCACGTTAGCATGCATAAGCTATACACACATGCAAATAGAGACAGAAAAGAGAAATAAAATTCAAGTGGAAAGGTTTGAGGCAATATCTGAAGAGTTGTTGTACGGTTCTTTGAGATCATTGTAGAGTCCTTCTGTAGGTGGATCCTTGCTTTTTGTTGGGGTCCAGTATTCTTTTTAAACTTTGTTCACTGCAGGGCACTTTTCTCTCTTGGGATTCATGTGTCTTCAGTTGTTTTTTGAGTTCCGTGAAAAAGAGATGGGAGCAGACAGGAGAGACTGTGGCGAGCCAGCCAGGAGAGGTCTTTTCAATCCAGGAGCAAAGAGCTTTCTGCCAGTTCAAACAGGAGTTCAAAACTGTACAATAGCCAGTTAGTCATGTGACTAACTGGTCTGACCACATCTGTTTGTGGATTGAATTGGAGCAGGGAATAGTTCCTTTGTCTACAAGCACTGTCTGTTATTATGCAAAAATGTCTTTCCAGCCAGGGGCCTGGCAACCCCTTGTAACAGGCCTTCTCTTCTTCCCAGCAACAATTTGAAATTCAAAGTGATTCTTGACAATGCAGCCGGCCGCTGACGTCATCCGATTGCGCCAACTTGCGCAAACGGGATCCTGCTCTCTGCGCGTTTGCTGCATTCTGCATTGCCAGCAGCAGTTGGTGCATGCACAGATGACATCATCGCGTAAATTGCCAGGACTGGTTCGCGCATGCACAGATGACATCGTTGCATAACTCAGGAGAGCCAGTGAAGAAGCGGGAAGAGAGCGGGGGAGGGGTGGGGAAGCGGGGAAAAAGCGCGGCCAAAGACCTTGGTGACGGTGGGTGCGCTCTCCTCCTCCACCCCCACTCTCCCGTGCCCTCTCTGGCAATTCCCCCCCCACCTGGTCTCTCTGGCAATTCCCAACCACCCCCACCCGATCTCTCTGGCCTTTCCTCCGCTGCTTGATCTCTCCAGCAATTCCCCCGCCGCCCGATCTCTCCGGCCATTGTGTGCTGCCATGTGTTTATGTTGCCTTTGTGTGATTATTTAAGCAGCGCCATCTTTAGTCCTGGCAACTGCCTGAATGTCACTGACTGTGATGTTTTAGTTGAACAGGCTGCATTTGCACATGTGCCAGTGCAGCGCCACCTAGTGATTGTGTTGCCAGCAAACGCAGCCATTGAAATTTCATGTCCATTGTGGCAAAATTAATATGACCCATTCTTGGCAGGTGGGGGCCTGCATGACAATATTCTGATCATTCTACTTGGTCATCCTTCTATGAAAAAAATAGTTCTTCTGATATCTCCCCATTTTAGATCACGTGTGAATTAATTTTCTGCTAGATGGCACTTAATATTCTGAGATTGGTGATGGTATGAAGGGCTAGAATTTATCAGTTTAACCCGTTTCACAGTGCATCGCAGCTATAAAGGAAATATTTAAAAACTTGGGTCCTTTTGCCTCAAAAGGAGGTTTCTGGAGGGATACAAGATAGTACATGGCATGGAAAAGGTAAATCGGTTCAAATTAAATTGCAATAGGACATGGAGCAACAGGTTCAAACAGGTTGAAGGTAAATGGAGAATTAATATTGGGAAGTTCCTCACAAAGAGTGATCAAAGCATGGAGCAGATTCATAAGAGCAGTGAAAGCAAAAAGCCTAAATTCATTTAAGTACCAATTAGAGGCTGAAATAGAGACACTTTAGGGTCACTATGAATTGGTGAACTAAGATGTACTAAATGACCTTCCTCATCTGCAATTATCTTGCGCTTCCTACTTATGGACTCTCTGAAGCCCTTTGTTTTGAGCACTGACCTGAGCAATTCCACACCAGGTTCGCAACTATTTCTCCCATCTTTCTCACCTTTCATTTATTCCTTCCTATTATGGAGTTCTAAAAATATCCTCTGCCTTTTCCTCGTCTTACTGAACTATTTGTTTGTCCTTTTTAAAAAATTCATTCATGGGATGTGGGCGTCACTGGCTATGCCAGCATTGATTGCCAATCCCTAATTGCCCTCGAGAAGGTGGTGGTGAGCTGCCTTCTTGAACCGCTGCAGTCCATGTGGGGTAGGTACACCCACATTGCTGTTAGGAAGGGAGTTCCAGGATTTTGATCCAGCGACAGTGAAGGAACAGCGATATAGTTCCAAGTCAGGATGGTGTGTGGCTTGGAGGGGAACTTGCAGGCAGTGGTGTTCCCACGCATTTGCTGCCTTTGTCCTTCTAGTTGGTAGAGGTCGCGGGTTTGTAAGGTGCTGTCGAAGGAGCCTTGGTGCGTTGTTGCAGTGCATCTTGTAGATGGTACACACTGCTGCCACTGTGCATTGGTGGTGGAGGGAGTGAATGTTTGTGGATGGTGTGCCAATTAAGCAGGTTGCTTTGTCCTGGATGGTGTCAAGCTTCTTGAGTGTTGTTGGAGCTGCACCCATCCAGGCAAGTGGAGTATTCCATCACACTCCTGACTTCTGCCTTGTAGATGGTGGACAGGCTCTGGGGAGTCAGGAGGTGGGTTACTCATTGCAGGAATCCTAGCCTGTGACCTGCTCTTGTAGTCATGGTATTTATATGGCTACTCCAGTTCAGTTTCTGGTCAATGGTAACCCCCAGGATGTTGATAGTGGAAAATTCAACAATCGTAATACCATTAAATGTCAAGGGGAGATGATTAGATTGTCTCTTGTTGGAGATGGTCATTGCCTGGCATTTGTGTGGCGCGAATGTTACTTACCACTTATCAGCCCAAGCCTGGGAATTGTCCAAGTTTTGCTGCATTTCTACACGGACTGCTTCAGTACCTGAGGAGTTGCGAATAGTGCTGAACATCGCTGCTGACTGCACAAACATCCCCACTTCTGATGTTATGATTGAAGGAAGGTCATTGATGAAGCAGCTGAAGATGGTTTGGCCTAGGACACTACCCTGAGGAACACCTGCAGTGATCTCTTGGAGCAGAGATGATTGACCTCCAACAACCACAACCATCTTCCTTTGTACTAGGTATGACTCCAACCAGTGGAGAGTTTACCAGATTCCCACCGACTTCAGTTTTCCCAGTACTCCTTGATGCCATACTCTGTCAAATGCTGCCTTGATGTCAAGAGCAGTCTCTACCTCACCTCGAGTTCAGCTCTTTTGTCTTGGATACCTTTTCACTGCCTCACTGAGATCATCTTTGCCTATGATCTAAATTTTTTTTTTTTATTCCCAGTTTCAAAGAAAAATTGTTCATAATTTGAAGCAGCCAATGCCAGCCTAGAGGGGGAACTGGACAACCTCCAGGTTTGGGCTGACAAATGGCCGATACTTTCCCATCTCACAGGCTTCACTTCAGATAATGACCATCTTGAACAAGAAACAGCCCAACCAACCTTCTCCTGCCCTTCAATGACACCATCACCTGATGGCTCACCCCATCAATATCCTGGAGGATAACTATGGCTAGAAGCTCAACTGGACCAGCCACATCAGCAGTTTGGCTACAACAGCAGGGCAGAGGTTGAGTACACTGCAAAGTGTGCTACTTCTGGACATCACAAAGCCACTCCACCTTCTCCAAGGCTAAACTCAGAAGCGTGATGGAATACTCACCACTCACCTGGGTATGTGGAATCGCAACAACACTCAAGACAAAGCAGTTTGCTCCTGCCACAGGATTCAATATTCACTTTCTCTTCCATGACTAAACAGTGTCTGCAGTATGTACTGTCTACTGGATGCTCAGAAACCCCCCAAGCTTACTTCCAACAGTACCTTCCAGCTCTATCACCTCCACTACCAAGAAAGGCAAGAGCAACGGGATCATGGGAACATGATTAACTTCTAGTGCCTCTGCATGTCACACATACACACATACTAATGTTCCTTCATAGTCAAAAGGCCATAACCTATTGTTCGCTAAAATTCCCTACCTACCACCATCGTGGACACAATCTCAGCACAGGATCTGCAACAGTTCACAGAAGCCCACCATTTCCCTTTCAGGGCAACCACACATGGACAATAAATGTGGTCTTGCCAACATTACCCACATCCCAACAACAAATATTTTTTAAAAATCATGTACATAATTTTGATGTAAGGCCATATAATACTAAGATTTCTAGAAGTGCAAATGGAAATATAATCAAAAATCCTTGTAAGAAATACAACTAGGAAATTATTTTACTAATCACCAGGCAATCATATTGCAGAAAAATCTTTTTTTTTTTAAAAAAAGTTTCCTTTACCTCTTCCAGGAGGTGAGGGTTCAAGCAATCGCCATCATCATTGAAAAGGGAATCCCAAGAGCCATCCTCAAGTTCTTCGGGAATTGATGTTTCAACACATTCAGATTCTTCTGCACCAGTGGTTAGTTGGCCCAAAGCCATGGAGACTTTGTTAACACTTTGCAAAACAGCACCAGTTTCAGCATCCATCTCTGTGCTGACTGGTTTACTGTCTGTCAGTTCTATTGTAATGTTGCTTTCATCTTTTAAGGGCCCACCCTCTTCTATTCCTTGCTGCACTTCTTGCATGGCTGAAAGGACAACAAAGTTGGAACTTGGGGAATCTGAACAAACTACATTTCCAGATAAACTGGTGGGTACAGTAACACTGTTCTCCTTTAGAGACGTACTCGTAGTTCCTTCTGAGAAAGTGTCATTATCTATGCTAGTTTCATGCTCTGTTGCATTGTTCACTTCAGCAAAGGTCTTGTAAGAACTGTTTACTTCAGCTGCTTCAGTGCATGTATATTGTGTACTGTTTCTTTCCATCTGCTGTGCCTCATTTACACCTTTAGAGCAGTCTAATACAGTATGGCTCACAACACCTGAACACTTACAGATGGCTAATTTAGATACTAGCTCATTTGGCTGAAGAAAACTGTCAGAATCATAACTCTCTTTCAACAGAGAGACAGCATCTGGAGGGAGATATTTGTTTACATCAGTGTAATGTTCTCTCACTATTGAATCTATGTTATAGGGTCTTCCATTATTTCTGTCTTGTGACTGTTCATTAGATGTATTTGGTGTAATCTGTTGTGCGCGGTCTTGGATTTCGACGCAACTGGATTTCATATCTTCTCCATTACTCTCAGCTATCGAACTGGTAACTTCAAGTAAATCATTTGCTACTACATCAATATTATTACATTTTTCTGACATTGCCTCTTCATGCATTAGTTCTCCACTATGCAATTTACTACTCTTTGATCCTTCCCTATATTTCCGCTGGGTCGCTTTCTTTTCTTTTAAGTGCTTTGATTCCAATCTGCTTCCTTCACCTGACGACCTCTCTTGTACAGAGTTCATGGTTTGCCTCCTTTTATCCAAATTCAATCTTCTTTCCAAATCTTTGTTGTTGTGCTCTCTTTTACTTTCTTGCTGTTGAGGCAAGTTGGTTTCTGCATGCATCGGCTCATGGCGCCCTCCCATGTCCTTGCAAGAAAATACCTTTAGAGCAGCACTTGGCTCACTCTTTTCCACTGCATCTACTGTGAGCACCTTCTGGGCTACTGGAGTAACTTCTCCCTCTTGTTTGGGGCCACAATTTAGCTGCTGTTCCATTCTCATATGCCGTCGAGCTCTGGGAACATACAGAGCTTTGTCTGGCCTCTTTGACCGTGGTTTGTTCTTGTCATGTTCCTGCTCCATAGAGTTTTTCTTTTCTTATCTGAAACACAATCAGATAACAGTCAAATGTTCAATCCACTTTACTGCTGTCCATTAACAATATACTGCAAGAGCTATCAAAAATAAGAGTTGCCAGTGCAAATGAATCAGTTTTGTCAAGTTGAAAAGAGGATGCAATCACTCCTCACGCAGCAGTTAAATACAGCAACCTTTGCCTGAATCAAAGTAGTTCCTTTCAGTAATGCAATTATTTTCCTCTAATATTTTCACGTTGGTCTCTCTCGAGGACCATCACATTCAATTGAACACCTTCAGCTCGAAAGGCAGGTGTTGTTAAAAAAAAAATGTTTTCAGAAATTCATGGGCAGTGCTGAACAAAATGATTAAAAGACAGAAAAAATAACTAAGTCTACCTTTCCCATTGTCAGGAAATCAGACAAACTACCACAAAGACACATCTTAGCATTGCCATTGGGAGTTCAGTAAAATGCAACATGAAATTCTCAAACAGCAATCACTTGAACCGAAAAAACAACTAGAAGGACTGAAAGTTCTGTTCTGCCAAACCCCGAAGGGGGTAGGCGGTGGCGTAGTGGTATTATCACTGGACTAGTAACCCAGAGACCCAGGGTATTTCTCTGGGACATGTGTTCGAATCCCACCACAGCAGAAGGTGGAATTTGAATTTAATCAATAAATCTGGAATTAAAAGCTAGTCTAATGATGGCCATGAAACCATTGTCGATTGTTGTAAAAACCCATCTGGTTCACTAATGGAAGGAAATCGGCTGTCCTTACCTGGTCTGGCCTACATGTGACTCCAGACCCACAGCAATGTGGTTGACTCTTGCATGCCCTCTGAAATGGCCTAGCAAGCCACTCAGTTGTATCTAACCGCTACAAAGTCTATAAAAAGAAATGAAACTGGACGGACCACCCGGCATCGACCTAGGCACCGGAAACGACAACGGCAAACCCAGCCCTGTCGACCCTGCAAAGTCCTCCTTAGTAACATCTGGGGGCTTGTGCCAAAGTTGGGAGAGCTGTCTCACAGACTAGTCAAGCAACAGCCTGACATAGTCATACTCACAGAATCATACCTTACAATGTCCCAGACACTGCCATCACCATCCCCGGGTATGTCCTGTCCCACCGGCAGGACAGACCCAACAGAGGTGGTGGCACAGTGGTATACAGTAGGGAGGGAGTTGCCCTGGGAGTCCTCAACATTGACTCTGGACCCCATGAAGTCTCATGGCATCAGGTCAAACATGGGCAAGGTAACCTCCTACTGATTACCACCTACTGCCCTCCCTCAGCTGATGAGTCAGTACTCCTCCATGTTGAACACCACTTGGAGGAAGCACTGAGGGTGGCAAGGGCACAAAATGTACTCTGGGTGGGTGACTTCAATGTCCATCACCAAGAGTGGCTCGACAGCACCACTACTGACCGAGCCCTAATGGACATAGCTGCGAGACTGGGTCTGTGGCAGGTGGTGGGGGAACCAACATGAGGGAGAAACATACTTGACCTCGTCCTCAACAATCTGCCTGCCGCAGATGCTTCTGCCCATGATAGTATTGGTAGGAGTGACCACCGCACAGTACTTGTGGAGACTAAGTCCCACCTTCACATTGAGGATACAGTACATCGTGCTGTGTGGCACTATCACCGTGCTAAATGGGATAGATTTCAAACAGATCTAGCAATGCAAAACTGGGCATCCATGAGGAGCTGTGGGCCATCAGCAGCAGCAGAATTGTACTCATCCACAATCTGTAACCTCATGGCCCGGCATATCCCCCACTCTACCATTACCGTCAAGCCAGCAGACCAACCCTGGTTCAATGAAAAGTGCAGGAGGGCATGCCAGGAGCAGCATCAGGCACACCTCAAAATGAGGTGTCAGCCTGGTGAAGCTACAATCCAGGACTACTTGCATGCCAAACTGCATAATCAGCATGCGATAGACAGAGCTAAGTGAACCCATAACCAAAGGATCAGATCTAAGCTCTGCAGTCCTGCCACATCCAGCCATGAACTGGAGGAGGTGGCTCCACAAATATCCCCATCCTCAATGATAGGGGGGAGCCCAGCACATCAG
This sequence comes from Heterodontus francisci, assembly GCF_036365525.1. NCBI lineage: Eukaryota > Metazoa > Chordata > Chondrichthyes > Heterodontiformes > Heterodontidae > Heterodontus > Heterodontus francisci. Next base: position 80,852,931 of record NC_090390.1, read on the forward strand.
TGCGAAAGATAAGGCTGAAGCATTTGCAACAATCTTCAGCCAGAAGTGCCGAGTTGATGATCCATCTCGGCCTCCTCCTGAAGTCCCCAGCATCACAGATGCCAGACTTCAGCCAATTCGATTCACTCCGCGTGATATCAAGAAACAACTGAAGGCACTGGATACTGCAAAAGCTATGGGCCCTGACAATATTCCAGCAATAGTACTGAAGACCTGTGCACCAGAACTTGCCACGCCCCTAGCCAAGCTGTTCCAGTACAGCTACAACGCTGGCATCTACCCTGCAATGTGGAAAATTGCCCAGGTACGTCCTGTACACAAAAACCAGGACAAATCCAACCCGGCCAATTACCGCCCCATCAGTTTACTCTCAATCAGTAAAGTGATGGAAGGGATCATCAACAGTGCCATCAAGTGGCACTTGCTTAGCAATAACCTGCTCAGTGACGCTCAGTTTGGGTTCTGCCAGGGCCACTCAGTTCCTGACCTCATTACAGCCTTGGTTCAAACATGGACAAAAAGAGCTGAACTCAAGAGGTGAGGTGAGAGTGACTGCCCTTGACATCAAGGCAGCATTTGACCGAGTATGGCATCAAGGAGCCCTAGCAAAACTGAAGTCAATGGGGATCAGGGGGAAAACCCTCTGCTGGCTGGAGTCATACCTAGCACAAAGGAAGATGGTTGTGGTTGTTGGAGGTCAATCAGCTGAGCTCCAGGACCTCACTGCAGGAGTTCCTCAGGGTAGTGTCCGAGGCCCAACCATCTTCAGCTGCTTCATCAATGACCTTCCTTCAATCATAAGGTCAGAAGTGGATGTCCGTGGATGATTGCACAATGTTCAGCACCATTCGTGACTCCTCAAATACTGAAGCAGTCTGTGTAGAAATGCAGCAAGACCTGGACAATATCCAGGCTTGGGCTGATAAGTGGCAAGCAACATTCGCGCCACACAAGTGCCAGGCAATGACCATCTCCAACAAGAGGGAATCTAACCATCTCCTCTTGACATTCAACGGCATTACCATCGCTGAATTCCCCACCATCAACATCCTAGGGGCTACCATTGACCATAAACTGAACTAGAGTAGCCATAGAAATACCGTGGCTACAAGAGCAGGTCAGAGGCTAGGAATCCTGAGGCGAGTAACTCACCTCCTGACTCCCCAAAGCCTGTCCACCATCTACAAGGCACAAGTCAGGAGTGTGATGGAATACTCTCCACTTGCCTGGATGAGTGCAACTCCAACAACACTCAAGAAGCTCGACACCATCCAGGACAAAGCAGCCCGCTTGATTGGCACCCCAGCTACAAACATTCACTCCCTCCACCACCGACGCACAGTAGCAGCAGTATGCACCATCTACAAGATGCACTGCAGCAATGCACCAAGGTTCCTTAGACAGCACCTTCTAAACCCACGACCTCTACCAACTAGAAGGACAAAGGCAGCAAATACATGGGGACACCACCACCTGCAAGTTCCCCTCCAAGCCACACACCATCCTGACTTGGAACTATATCGCCGTTCCTTCACTGTCACTGGGTCAAAATCCTGGAACTTCCTTCCTTACAGCACTGTGGGTATACAAACCCCAAATGGACTGCAGCGGTTCAAGAAGGCAGCTCACCACCACCTCCTCAAGGGCAATAAATGCTGGCATAGCTAGTGACGCCCACATCCCATGAATGAATTAAAAAAAAAATTTCAGAGTGAAGTAATGATGGGGGCAGATGGTCGAATAGTTGATAGAGTCATTGAGTTTTACAGTACAGAAACAGGCCCTTCGTCCCAACAAGCCTGCGCCGACCATCAAGCACCTGCCCTAACAAATCCCATTTCCCCGCACTTGGCCCGTAGCCTTGTATGTTACGGCATTTCAGGTGCTCATCGAAATATTTCTTGAATGTCGTGAGTGTTCCTGCCTCTACCACCCCTTCAGGCAGTGTGTTCCAGATTCCAACCACACTCCGGGTGAAATAATTCCTCAACTCCCCTCCAAACCTAGCCCCTTACCTTAAATCTATGCCCCCTAGTTATTGACTTCTCCACTAAGGGAAAAAGTTTCTTCCTCTCTATCCTATCAATGCCCCTCATAATTTTGTATACCTCACTCAGGTTCCCCCTCAGCCTTCTCTGCTCCAAGGAAAACAACCCCAGCCTATCTAGTCTGTCTCCATAACTGAAATGCTCCAGCCCAGTCAACATCCTGGTGAATCTACCAGTCGCATCTTCCCCTCCCTTCCCCCGTCAGCATTCCGAAGGGATCGTTCCCTCCGTGACACCCTGGTCCACTCCTCCATTACCCCCACCACCTCGTCCCCGTCCCAGGGCACCTTCCCCTGCAATCGCAGGAGGTGTAATACCTGCCCATTTACCTCCTCTTTCCTCACTATCCCAGGCCCCAAACACTCCTTTCAGGTGAGGCAGCGATTTACTTGTACTTCTTTCAATGTAGTATACTGTATTCGCTGCTCACAGTGTGGTCTACTCTACATTGGGGAGACTAAGCGCAGACTGGGTGACCGCTTTGCGGAACACCTCCGCTCAGTCCGCAAGCAGGACCCTGAGCTTCCGGTTGCTTGCCATTTCAACACTCCCCCCTGCTCTCATGCTCACATCTCTGTCCTGGGATTGCTGCAGTGTTCCAGTGAACATCAACACAAGCTCGAGAAACAGCATCTCATCTACCGATTAGGCACACTACAGCCTGCCGGACTGAACATTGAGTTCAATAATTTCAGAGCATGACAGCCCCCCATTTTACTTTCATTTTTAGTTATTTTTTCTTCCTTTTTTTTTTACATTCTTTTTTACATTTTTTACAATTTTTTTTGCATTTATTTCATTTCATCTTAGTTTGTTCAGTTTGCTTACCCACTGTTTTTTTCAGGTTTGCACTTGCTGCTGTTCAATATTCAGTGTATTCACACCTAATCTGTACTAATGCTTTGTCTTTCAACACACCATTAACATATTGTTTGCCTTTGCTCCGTGACCTTTTGGTCAGCTATGTGGCCTGGTCCAATCTGCACCTTCTCCTTTGTTATCTCTTGCCCCAGCCCCACCTCACTTGTTTATAATCTGTGACTTTTCTAATATTTGTCAGTTCCGAAGAAGGGTCACTGACCCGAAACGTTAACTCTGCTTCTCTTTCCACATATGCTGCCAGACCTGCTGAGTGGTTCCAGCATTTCTTGTTTTTGTTTCAGATTTCCAGCATCCGCAGTATTTTGCTTTTATTATCCTGGTGAATCTCCTCTGCACCCTCTCCACTGCAATCACATCATTCCTATAGTGTGGGAGGAATTGTGATGAATTAAGAGCATCACACACAATTAGAAAGTGTGCTTGTTTAAGTGTGATTTTTTTTCCCCAATAGTAATCAATACCAATATGCTAAATAAACCTTGAGACAACAGGTCAATAGGGGTCATATAGTAATTGGGACTGTGAGGCTTGTGCAATGGAGAGGGCCCTTTTGAGGTAATTTTTTTGGCAGCATGGAGGGAACTTCATTCTTCAAACCTTTGCTTAATTCTTACCAGAACAAGATGTTTCTACTCGTGGGAAGTCCAAAACAAAGGGGGCATAAGATCATAAGAACTAGGAGCAGGAGTAGGCCGTCCGGCCCCTCGAGCCTGCTCCGCCATTCAATAAGATCATGGCTGATCTTTTCATGGACTCAGATCCACTTACCCGCGCTCTCACCGTATCCCTTAATTCCTTTGTTGTTCAAAAATATATCTACCTTAACTTTAAAAACGTTTACTGAAGTAGCGTCAACTACTTCACTGGGCAAGGAATTCCATAGATTAACAACCCTCTGGGTGAAGAAGTTCCTTCTCAATTCAGTCCTAAATCTGCTCCCTCTAATCTTGAGGCTATGCCCTCTTGTCCTAGCTTCACCTGCTGGTGGAAACATCCTCTCTACTTGTATCTTATCTATTCCTTTCATAATTTTATGTGTTTCTATAAGATCCCCCCTCATTCTTCTGAATTCCAATGAATATAATCCCAATCTACTCAGTCTCTCCTCATAAGCCAACCCCCACAACTCCGGAATCAACCTAGTGAACCTCCTCTGCACCCCCTCCAGTGCCCGTACATCCTTTCTCAAGTACGGAGACCAAAACTGCACACAGTACTCCAGGTGCGGCCTCACCAGTACCTTATACAGCTGCAACATAACACCTCTGCTTTTAAACTCAATCCCTTTAGCAATGAAGGACAACATTCCATTTGCCTTCCTAATTACTTGCTGTACCTGCAGACCAACCTTCTGCGATTCCCTCTGCATAGCAGCATGCTGCAACTTTTTACCATTCAAGTAATAATCCTTTTTACCGTTACTCCTACCGAAATGAATGACTTCACATTTATTAACATTGTATTCCATCTGCCAGACCTTTGCCCACTCACTCAATGTATCTATGTTCCTCTGCAAAGTTTCACAGTCATCTGCACTTTGCTCTGCCACTCATCTTCGTGTCATCTGCAAACTTTGACAACCTACACGTGGTTCCCAACTCCAAATCATCGATATAAATTGTAAATAATTGCGGTCCCAACACCGATCCCTGAGGCACACCACTAGTGACTGATTGCCAGCCAGAATAGCACTCATTTATCCCCACTCTCTGCTTCCTGTTAGTCAACCAATCCTCTATCCATGCTAATACTTTATCCCTAACGCCATGCATCCTTATCTTATGCAGCAGCCTCTTGTGCGGCACCTTGTCGAAGGCCTTCTGGAAATCTAGGTACACCACATCCACTGGGTCCCCATTGTCCACCTTGCTCGTAATGTCATCATAGAATTCCAAAAGATTTGTCAAGCATGACCTGCCCTTCATGAACCCATGCTGCGTCTGCCCAACGGGACAATTTCTATCGAGATGCTCTGCTATTTCTTCCTTGATAATAGACTCAAGCATCTTCCCCACTACAGAGGTTAAGCTAACCGGTCTATAATTCCCTATCTTTTGTCTACCTCCCTTTTTAAACAGTGGTGTCACATCTGCTGTTTTCCAATCTGCTGGGACTACCCCAGAGTCCAGCGAATTTGGAAAATTACCGCCAGTGCACCTGCTATTTCTCCCGCCATCTCTTTTAGTACCCTGGGATGCATTCCATCAGGGCCAGGAGACTTATCAATCCTGAGCTCCATTAGCTTGCCCAACACTACCTCTTCCGTAATAATGATTGTTTCCAGGTCCTCAACTACGTTCGTCTCTTTGTCAATTACTGGCATGTTATTAGTGTCCTCCACTATGAAGACCGATACAAAATACCTGCTCAATGCCTCGGCCATTTCATCATATCCCATAACTAAATTCCCCTTCTCATCTTCTACAAGACAGTTAACTAATAAATCTAAAGAAAAAACTCCTTTACCCAGAGTGTGGTTAGAATGTAGAATTCGCTACCACATGGAGTAGTTGAAGTGCATAGCATAGATTGCTTTAAGGGAAAGTTAGACAAGTACGAGGAAGAAAGGAATAGAAGGATATGCTGATAGGGTTAGATGAAGTAGGATGGGAGGAGACTCACGTGGAGCATAAACACCAGCATAGGCCAGTTGGGCCAAATGGCCTGTTTCTATGCCATAAATTCTACTCAAGATGTAAATGTGTGTTAGTACCCAAGATCATTGAAAACCAAAGTACACAATCCTTTTTACCATCTTCAAGTCCCTCCGGGCCTCACCTCTCCTACGCTTGCAATCTCCTTGAGCCTTATGTCCTTGTTCGCATCCTCTGTTCTTCCTTCACTCCATTCATCACACTTTGGAAATTCCTCCTTAAGCACTTTCAAAATCTTCCTTAAATCCCATCTTTTTGACAGTGCCTTCAGCACCTTGCCTAGTATTATACCTACTACTTAAGCTCAACCCCAATCTATAATGTGCCTTAGGGCGTTTTGCTACATTAAAAGTGCTCTAAAAATGGAAGATGACGCTGTTGAAGCTATCCAAACCCTGTTTCAACCTGGGACGCTTATGAATCAATTATGGGGAACAAAGGAGAGAACAGTGAGCAAGAAAGCAAAACAGCACTCCTGTTCCCCATCTTATCTCTAAATTTCTACTGGCTACAACTGCTTCAGAGATTTAAAACATCGGTTGCACTGTAAAAGCACATCTCTTCTCTGTCGAACTCTCAATCTGCTCTGAAACATGTGGCAGCTTTCTTAGAAGAAAACACTGTTTCAAGACTTCAAATAGAGTTAAGCACATTCCTCAAGACCTCAACAGTGGCCCAAAATTCATTCTGTATCATACTTCGTAGGAAAAAAAGGTGAGACTTTAAATTCTTTATAGAATTCAATATTTGAACATTGCTTTCATAGCTGGGAAAGTTTTTCTAGCATCTCTCCTGCACCGGACACAAAAATGTCTCTCATTCTTTCTAGTCTCACTACTTTTGATACCATGGCAGTGCTCCTTTGCTCCTCCTAAAATTCAAGTTCATTGTCATTCTTATCCTTCCCCCTCTAAATCCTCAGGCTACATTGAAATCAAAATTCAAAGCAACATTCAAAACAATTGTTTTTATTTTTATTTTTTATTTAGAGATACAGCACTGAAACAGGCCCTTCGGCACACCGAGTCTGTGCCGACCAACAACCACCCATTTATACCCTACAGTAATCCCATATTCCCCATCACCTCCCTACACTAGGGGCAATTTACAATGGTCAATTTACCCATCACCTGCAAGCTTTTGGATGTGGGAGGAAACCGGAGCACCCGGCGAAAACCCACGCAGACACAGGGAGAACTTGCAAACTACGCACAGGCAGTACCCAGAATCGAACCCGGGTCCCTGGAGCTGTGAGGCTGCGGTGCTAACCACTGCGCCACCAATTGCTTGCCAGGAATTCAGTAAAGTACAATGCTGGGGTGAAGTTTTCCACAATATGCAGTCAGTACGACTTTACCAGCACATTAATTTTTTTAAATTCAGTCATGGGATGTTGGCACCACTGACAAAGCCAGCATTTATTGCCAATCCCTATATGCCCTTGAGAAGATGGTGGTGAGCTGCCACCTTGAACCACTGAAGTCCATCTGGTGTAGGTACACCCACAGTGCTGTGAGGGAGGGAGTTGCATGATTTTGACCCAGCAACAGTGAAGGAACAGCGAAATATTTCCAAGTTAGGATAGGATGGTGCGTGAGTTGGGGGGGGGGGAAACTTTCATGTGGTGGTGTTTCTTGTTCTTCGAGGTGGTAGAGGTCACGGGTTTGGAAGGTGCTAGCAAATGAGCCATGGTGAGTTGCCGCAGTGCATCTTGTAGATGGTACACTAATGCCACAGTGTGCCAGTGGTGGAGAGAGTGATGTTTATGGTGGTGGATGGGGTGCCAATCAATTTGTCCTGGCCGGTGTCAAACTTCTTGTGTTGTTGGAGCCACACTCACCCAGGCAAGTGGGGAGTTTTCCATCTTAACTTGTGCCTTGTAGCTGGAGGACAGGCTTTGGTGAGTCAGAAGATGAGTTACTCGCCGCAGAATTCCCAGTCTCTGACCTGCTCTTGTAGCCACAGTATTTATATGGCTGATCTAGTTAGGTTTCTGGTCAATGGTGACCCCTCCCGCAGGATGTTGATGGTGGGGAATTCACCATGGTAATGCCATTGAAGGTCAAGGGGAGATGGTTAGTTCTCTTTTGCTGGAGATGGCCATTGCCTCGTACTTGTGTGGTGCGACTGTTACTTGCCACTTATCAGCCCGTCTAAATGCTGTCCAGGTCTAGCTGCATGCAGACATGGACGACTTCATTATCTAAGGAGTTGTGAACGTAACTTAACACTGTGCAATCATCAATGAACATCCCTATGATTCCCCACAAAAGTAAAGTATAATGGCACTATGACTTAGCCCTGGCTAGCCCAAAGCAGTTGGTTTCCAGCTTGATATGTCATCTTTCTTCTTTGGCCACCTTGTCTCGAGAGACAATGGGTATGCGCCTGGAGGTAGTCAGTGGTTTGTGAAGCAGTGCCTGGAGAGGCTATAAAGGCCAATTCTAGAGTGACAGACTATTCCACAGGTGCTGCAGATAAAATTGGTTGTCAGGGCTGTTACACAGTTGGCTCTCCCCTTGCGCTTCTGGTCTTTTTTCCTGCCAGCTAAGTCTCTTCGACTCGACACTTTTTAGCTCCATCTTTATGGCTATCCGCCAGCTCTGGCGATCACTGGCAACTGACTCCCACGACGTGATCAATGTCACAGGACCTCATGTCGCATTTGCAGACGTCTTTAAAGCAGATATGGATGGCCGGTAGGTCTGATACCAGTGACGAGCTTGCTGTACAATGCGTCCTTGGGATCCTGCCATCTTCCATGCGGCTCACATGGCTGAGCCATCTCAAGTGCCGCTGGCTCAGTAGGGTGTATATGCTGGGGATGTTGGCCGCCTCCAGGACTTCTGCGTTGGAGATACGGTCCTGCCACCTGATGCCAAGGATTCTCCGGAGGCAGCGAAGATGGAATGAATTGAGACGTCGCTCTTGGCTGACATACGTTGTCCAGGCCTCGCTGCCGTAGAGCAAGGTACTGAGGACACAGGCTGAATATACTTGGACTTTTGTTGTGTGTGTCAGTGCGCCATTTTCCCACACTCTCTTGGTCAGTCTGGACATAGCAGAGGAAGCCTTTCCCATGCACTTGTTTAATTCTGCATCGAGAGACAGGTTACTGGTGATAGTTAAGCCTAGGTAGGCGAACTCTTGAACCACTTCCAGAGCGTGGTCACCGATATTGATGGATGGAGAATTTCTGACGTCCTGTCCCATGATGTTCGTTTTCTTGAGGCTGATGGTTAGGCCAAATTCGTTGCGATCCTGTCGACGAGTCTCTGCAAACACTCTTCTGTGTGGGATGTTAATGCAGCATTGTCAGCAAAGAGGAGTTCCCTGATGAGGACCTTCCGTACTTTGGTCTTTGCTCTTAGACGGGCAAGGTTGAACAACCTGTCATCTGATCTTGTGTGGAGGAAAATTCCTTCTTCTGAAGACTTGAATGCATGTGAGAACAGCAGGTAGAAGATGATCCCAAACAGTGTAGGTGTGAGAACACAGCTCTGTTTCACACCACTCAGGATAGGAAAAGGATCTGATGAGGCGCTGCTATGCTGAATTGTGCCTTTCATATGGTCATGGAATGAGGTGATGATACTTAGTAGCTTTGGTGGAGAACAGATCTTTGCTAGTAGTCTGAAGAGACCACGTCTGCTGACGAGGTCAAAGGCTTTGGTGAAAGCAATGTAGAGGGGCATCTGTTGTTTGCGGCATTTCTCCAGTAGCTGGCGAAGGGAGAACAGCATGTCAATGGTGGATCTCTGCTCAAAAACCACACTGTGCCTCAGAGTAGATACGCTCAGCCAGCTTCTGCAGCCTGTTTAAAACGACTCGAGCGAAGACTTTCCCCACTATGCTGAGCAGGGAGATTCCACGGTGGTTGTTGCAGTCACCAGTCACCCTTGTTCTTTACAGGGTGATGATATTGGCATCGCGCATGTCCTGTGGCACTGCTCCCTCATCCCAGGACAGGCAAAGCAGTTCATGGTGTGCTGAAAGTATAGTAGGCTTGGCACTCTTGATTATTTCAGGGGTAATGCCATCCTCCCCAGGGGCTTTTCTGCTGGCTGGAGAATCAATGCATCACTGAGTTCCGATTTTGTTGGCTGTTCGTCCAGCTCATCCATGACTGGCAGAAACTAGGCTGCATTGAGGGCTGTATCAGTGACATTTTCCCTGGAGTAGAGTTCTAGGTAGTGCCCCACCCAGAAGTTCATTTTCTTGCATTAGTCAGTGATCGTGTTCCCTGATTTAGACTGGAGGGGGACGATCTTCCTGATGGTTGGCCCAAAAGCTCTCTTAATGCCATCATACATTCCTCTGATGTTTCCGGTGTCAGAGGCCAGCTGAATACGACTGCATAGGTGTTGCCAGTAGTCATTTGCGCAGCGCCTGGCTGTTCTTTGTGCAGCACTCCTGGCTACTTTAAGTGCTACGGATGTTAGCTCGCTGGGGGCTTTCTTGTAGTTCAACAGTGCAATGCGCTTAGCAGCTATGACAGGTTCCAGCTCTTCAAAGCGAGATTAAAACCAGTCTGCATTCTGCTTCACACGTTTGCCATAGGTGGTCATTGCTGAGTTATAGATGGCGTCTCTGATGTGGGCCAACTTGGTCTCTGCATCCCCTGTAGGAGTGTTTTAAAGGGCTTTTTCCAAGTGAATTTAGAAACTTATGTAGCAGCTTTGGATAAGAAATTCTGATATGTCATAGATGCAGGAAATAATCAGATCAACACATGGGTTAACTGTAGCAAGCCACTTCCTTTCCCCCACTGCTCGCACCATCGTCATGGTTCAAGTTCAATTGCACTTCTTTTGCTTTTTCATTTTTTTCAAAGTCAATCTCAACTGAATGGCATATGCTACATGTGCTTTTTACTTACTTAATTTCACATAGTTGGAAAGAGTTCTTGATTGCTCAAAAACAGCAAACAGTAATGTGGACCCAAATATTGGTTTTGAATGCGACCATGAAAGTACTTTGTTCAACCTGTGCACAGGTTTAGCTTAGTGAAAGATGTAATGGAGCGATGCAAATTCAATTCCTTAACTGGTTTTCACACACTTGCTTCTTAATTAACTTACCATTTATCTAAGTCATTGCTCTGATGGATCACTTAATTCAGGATCTGCATGACTTTCCTGACTCAAAATGTCAGTTAACATACTATCAGAAATACCTCTCTTCTCCCAGCACTTGCATGCTATAATTTTCTCCCAGTTTTCGACTGAGGGTTGTGGATTAAAACCCAATTCCAGGAGAGCAAAACAAATTAAAACTGACACTTCAGTATAAGTATTAAGGGAGTGCTACATTGTCAGAGGTGCCATCATTCCGATGAGACCTTAAATCAAGGACCTGACTGTTCAAGAGTATCAAAGATTCCTGCGGCAAGTAACTCACCTCCAGACTCCCCAAAGCCTGTCTACACAAGTCAAGAGTGTGATCGAATACTCTCCACTTGCCTGGAAGGGTGCAGCTCCAACAACACTCAAGAAGCTCGACACCAACCAGGACAAAGCAGCCCACTTGATTGGCACCCCTTCCACAAACATTCACTCCCTTCACCACCAACGTACAGTGGTAACAGTGTGTACCAGCTACAAGATGCATTGCAGCAATGCACCAAGGCTCCTTAAAGAGCACCTTCCAAACCCATGACCTCTACCACCTGGAAGGACAAGGGCAGCAGCTGTATGGGAACACCACCACCTGCAATTTTTCTCCATCCTGACTTGGAACTATATCGCTGTTCCTTCACTGTCGCTGGGTCAAAATCCTGGAACTTCCTTCCGAACAGCACTGTGGGTGTCCCTACCCCACATGGACTGCAGCAGTTCAAGAAGTCAGCTCACCACCACCGTCTCAAGGGCAATTAGGGATGGGCAATAAATTGGCCAAGCTAGCGACCCCACATGGACTGCAGCAGTTCAAGAAGTCAGCTCACCACCACCTTCTCAGGGGCAATTAGGGATGGGCAATAAATTGGCCAAGCCAGCGACGCCCACATCTCAGGAATGAATAAAAGGGGCTCCCCCTTTCGCCACTTCTCTAGTTTGACCGCAACAGGGTGTATCATTTTAACATGGTGATTTATTTTATCACTTCAGTGAGTACTTGCTGGTGTTCTCCTAATATAATTTGCAAATGAACCAGACAGGTTTTCTTGAGTTTAAACAAGAAAGATGCAAGTTTATTAACCTTAACACTCTAACCCGATTAAAGATTACTAACATATGCTACGCATCCACGCCCCACATTCACACAAGAGCCACACAAACACACACGTTAGAGGGGAAAAACAAAGTTGGGAGGTCGGACTAAAGACCGTAATAAATGGAATTTAAATACTAAAGTTTAGACCCACAGTCCTTAGTTGAAATTGTAGTCTTGAGGTCCTCGCTGGGCCATGAGCATGGTTCAGGCTTGGTTCTCAGGTTCCATAAGGTAGAAGAGGGGCTTTATCCATGTCCCCTAGCTGCTGGCAGTGCTGGGCTGTAGGCTTTCAGCTGAGGCTTCTCTGGGTCTTTGCTGGAGAGAGGGAGAGAGAAGATGTTCCTTCCCTGGATTTCAGTTATTTTATTTATTTATTTAGGAGATACAGCACTGAAACAGGCCCTTCGGCCCACCGAGTCTGTGCCGACCATCAAGCACCCATTTATACTAATCCTACACTAATTCCATATTCCTACCACATCCCCACCTGTCCCTATATTTCCCTACCACCTACCTATACTAGGGGCAATTTATAATGGACAATTTACCTATCAACCTGCAAGTCTTTGGCATGTGGAGTTACTGTCTGCCTTCTGAGGCACAATTCACAAACTCCCAGAGTTGCACAGTCATGTAATGTGTCCACCTCTGTGTTTGAATCAAAGTCTCCCAGGATGGTCTTTGAAATTCAACGCTTTCCTCAAACTGTTCAAACATAGTTGGTGGGGGAGAGGGGGGGGGGGGGGTTTGGCTCTTTCAAAGTCAATGGGTGTCGATGGCTTTTGACAACCAACATTGATAAAGCTATTTCAGATAAGCGAATCAGAAAGCATCCCATCGTTCTAGCTAGGCTAGGTAGTCACCTCTGTCTTCAGTCGGATTCTTTAGTTTCTAGTGCAAATTCATGTCCGTCTTGGCTGCTAGTAGTTCTGTTTTCTTTTAAAAGCTATTTGTTACACTGTCCAGTAAAAAGTCTCAGGCAAAGTTCCATACGATGAAATTAATATTTCCAGTTGGCATGTGGGGCTTCTATTACAACTCTCTCGAGTGCAATCACATCTTTCCCGTATAATGGCAACAACCAGAACTGTGTATAGTACTCCAGCTATGGTCCAACTAGTGTTTTATACAGTTCTAGCATAACTTTTCTGCGCTTATACTCTGGGCCTGGACCAATAAAGTCATGTATCCCATATACCTTCTTGACCACCTTATCTACCTGTCCTGCTACATTCAACGGTCTGTGGATATGGACTCCAAGGTTCCACTATTCCTCTACACTTCTCATTTATTACCATTTATTGGTTATTCCCTTACCTTGTTTGTCTTCCCCAAATACATGACATCTCACTTCTCCGGACTGAATTCTATTTGCCATTTTTCTGCCCACCTGACCAATCCCAGAGACGATCAATGACTTCAAGAGGAAGTTGGATGGCCACCTGAGAGAAATAAATAGACTTGAGGGGCTACAGGGATCGAGGGAGTGGGGCTGACTGCATAGCTCTGTGGAGCGCCGGCCTGGACTAGATGGGCCGAATGGCCTTCTGTGCTGTAAATGACTCTGTGACTATCTTTCTGAGTCTACAGCTTTCTTCCTCACTATCAACCACATGGCTAATTTTCACATCATTTGAAAACTTCTTAATCATGGCCCCTACATTAAGTCTAAATTATTGATATACATAGCAAACAGCAAGGGACCCAGTACTGAGTCTGTGGAATGCGACTGGAAACAGCCTTCCAGTCACAAAAACATCTGTTGACCATAACCCTTTGCTTCCTGCCACTGAGCCAATTCTGGATGCAACTTGCTACTTTCCCTTGGATCCTATGAGCTTTTACTTTTCTGACCAGTCTGCCATGTGGGACCTTGTCAAAAGTCTTGCTAAAATCCATATAGACCACATCAAAAGCACTACCCTCATCAATCCTCCTGGTTACCGCCTCAAAAAATTCATTGAAGCTAGTAAGGCACCACCTTCTCTTAACAAATCCATGCTGACTGTCCTTAATTAATCCATGCCTTTCTAAATGATTTATACGGTCTCAGAAATCTTTCCAATAATGTGCCCACCATCAAGGTTAGGCTGATTGGCTTGTAGTTACCTATCCCTTCCTCCCTTTTTAAACAATGTACAAAATTAGCAGTCCGCCAATCCTCCGGCACCACGCCTGTACTCAAAGAGAATCGGAAAATGATGGTCAGAGCTTCTGCTATTTCTTCTCTTGCTTCCCTTAACATCCTGGCATACAGTTCACCTGATCCTGGTGACTGATCCACTTAAGGATGCTAAACACCTTAATATTTCTTCCTTCACCGTGTTTATCTCATCCAATATTTCACATTCCTCCTGCTTAACCACAATGCCCCTTTCTTTTAAGAAAACAGGCGCAAAGTATTCATCAAGAACCAAGGCCACGTCTTCTGCCTCCACACACATTTTTTTGGTCCCGAATAAACTGTTCTTTTCTTAGTTATCCTTTTGCTCTTTAGTATTTATAAAACATCTTTAGATTTTCCTTGCCAATATTTTTTCACACCCTCTCTTTGCTTTCCTAATTTCCTTTTTGATTTTATTCCTGCACTTCCTATACTCCTCTTGGCTTTCAGCATCTGACATAAGCTTTCTTTGCCTTCTTACTCTGTAGGCTCTTAGATATCCAAGGGGTCTAGATTTGGGACGACACCAGGTAAAATTCCCCTACTCTTCTTCAAATAGTATCTCCGTATCTATTAGGTCCTGAAAAAGCAGATGAAGCCTTGGATTTAATGGTTTCACGTGTAAGAAAGCACCTCCGACAGTACAGCGCTCCCTCAGCACTGCACTGGGAGTGTCAGCCGAGAGTTTGTGCTCAAGTCTGAGTGGGACTTGAACCCACAACCTTCTGACTTAGAGATGAGAGTGCTTGACATATGAATGTTGAAAAGAATGATATACATCTCTCTCCATTAAATTTACTTGAACTTAATACTATTCTCTGTAAATAACACACACAGCAAGTGACAATTAGGTGCACAAGAACAATCCAAATACCATGCCCAAATTTCCTTTTGTCATCCTGTATGGGGAAGGCGAGTGGCAGGGAGGGCAAGAGAACAGCATCTTTGCTCTTCTAAAAATTCTCTCGCCTGGTCTTCTGAAGAGTCTCAGTTCTTCATGTGCGAGCTTAGGCAATAATTCGCAGGCTAATCAGGAAGCAGCACCACAATTGAGCCTGACCGCGTCTTCGTATGAAATCCAACAACTCACTTTCGTGTTAGCAGCGACTCGGGCAGAAACCGTGGCTGAAGTTCTCCTTCCTAACAGTGTGAACAGTGAATCAAATTTGTGTGGCTCAGTAACACAGCAGATTGTGCAATTAGTGCAAGAGTGTCTGAAGCTGAACTCCTCTCCACCTGCTCCCAACTCACTGTAAACGTGTCCCAAATATAATCATGACTGTGGACCCAATCTCTTACCATTTGTGATACAGTATTTGGGACTGTTAAGAAACCACACATCGTTTGAACATCTACGGTTGACAGGCAGATTTATATTCCCATTCCTAGACTGCATGTTTTAAATGAGGACCAAAGGTTCAGTGGTACACTGGCCGATGAGGTACCATGTTCACAGAACTGTTAAATCACACTTCCGAGGTCAAGTTTCCCTGCCTCCCCCCCCCCACCCCCTTTCCTTTTAGGATAGTTTGTTTTTTTTAAGTTTGCCTGTGCAATTTACAATAGTTAGTTTAGCACTGGCATATCTTCCTGCCGCTTCACACTGTTGCATGGAACAATGCATTTCCTTTTGTAAATGACTTAGCTGCTGTTCATCTTCCTGACCACCTGCTACATGGATTCCCTTGCTATCATTATAGATTGTGCAGATTGCTTCCTTTCACTACTCCTAAATTTACTGTGTTTCAAATGCTTTTCTTGTCACCACTATTTCTTTGCCATTTTCTTAGTACAAGTGAAATATATACCTGTCTCCACCTTAGCGTGTTGAATGGTTTTCACAGTTTGTGCTGTTGGGTGTAATAAGTGAGTAGAGTTAGCTCGGTGGTCAATAGATCATCAATAATCCATTAGACGGATGGTTTTGTGCTCATAGAACAAGGAATTAAAGATAGTAAACCTATCTCCTTCAATTCTAAATGAATCATCTACTGAAGCATTAATAACTTAATACAAATACAAAAACTTGCACTTGCATAGCTCCTTTAAAATAGTACAATGACCCAAGGCACTTCACAGGAGCCTCAAACGGAGATATTAGGACAGGTGCTATCAGCTTGGTCAGAGAGGTAGAGTTTTAAGATGTATCTTGAGGAGCAAGAGGTATAGAGGTTTAGGGAAGGAATTCCAGAGCTCAGGGCCAGGCAGCTGAAGATAAGACTGCCAGTGGGGAAGCAATTCTCCCCCCTCAGCTATTTGCTCCCTGCTTCACACTCCCCCAGCCTGACCTGTCGGCTGCTCGCTCCCCGCTTCACCCACTACCAACACCCCCAACCCTGATCTGTCAGCCGCACTCTCCCCTCTTCACCAAACCACCCCGACCTGTTGGCCACTCGCTCCCCGCCTTGCCACTTCACCCCCCTGCAATCGCCGTCTCTCTTTCCCGCAAGGAGGAAGTGGGGGGGGCGAAAAGAGAGCACGAGAGAGCGAAGATAGGCAAGGGAGGGGAGGGAGACTGCAAGCGGGAGCGGGGAGCAGAAGCAGGAGGGAGTGGGGGGCAGAGCAGAGGGGAGAAAGCGGCGAAGCAAGTGGGGGAGAAACGGCGAGGCAGGGAGCGAGCAGTGAGCAGACAGGCGCGGGAGGCAGCTGCAAAGAGGAGTGGGGTACTTTTGGGGGTGGGATGGAGGCGGCGGTTCGCAGCCACTGGGGATTTGAGTTTAATTTGATTTTGTGATAAATTGAGCAGTGCCATTTTTACTACTGGCAGCTGCCAAAAATGTTGCAGACAGTGACGTTTCAGTGCATGAGGCTGCATTTGCACATGTGCAAGTACTGCGCCACCTAGTGGGTTGCATGGTCAGCAAACGCAGCCAGGAAGAAATAGCTCTCACTAATGGACTGAAACTAATGAGGGAAATGCCTTTTCTCACCTATCAGAACAAGGCTTTTACCAACCATTTAGGACCAAATCATTTCAAATACTGCAACAAAATACCCGAGAGGTTTTCAAGATTATGAAAGAGTTTGCTAGGGTAGACAGAGAATATAGTTTCCACTTGCGGGAAAGACCAGAACTAGGCGTCATAAAAATAAGAGAGTCACTAATAAATGCATAGAGAATTCAGGAAAAACTGCTTCACCCAGAGTGGTGAGAATGTGGAATTCACTGCCATGTGGAGTATTTGAAGTAGATAGCATAGATGCATTTAAGGGGAAGCTAGGTAAACACATGAGGGAGAAAGAAATGGAAGCATATCAGGTTCATGAGGAAGTGCAGGAGCAGGCCCATGTGAAACAATCACCTGCATGGACCTGTTGGGCTGAATGGCCTGTTTGTGCTGTAAATACTTTGTAACTTGCAAAACAAAAAGTGCCATCTGCAGACAGAAAACTGTAAAAATAAGATTGTGGAGGGCAGTGGCAAGCAGATCAGGAGGCAGGGAAAAAGATTGATTGGACTTGTTCAGTTTCCTGTCCCTTCCTAACCAAGCATGCTGAGACCAGTTGCAGTTCTATAACCGTTGTTCTGGCTGATCTGTTAGCGTTGCCATGCAGACAGTAGAGCAGAGGAGACCAGGGAACTGTGGACAATGGAGTAGACAAGACTGGGGTAGTCCAGGAAATAGAGAGCAGCAGCTGAAGTGTGAGGAGCATCAACAAGCCAGAAGTCTAAGTGAGGAGCCAGCCAGCCAATTTTTGTGTATAGTTGTTGGAAATTTCTTTTGGAAAAAGATTGGTGTTGAATTTTTTATATCCGGGTGTCAATGGGAAACAGTGCAAAAGGTGTTGCCAACACTCAATCCTGTGATACATTTTGCTTAAATGCTCGGTGAGTCATATGAGAAATTTAAAATTCAGTGCATGTGAGACAAACTAAGAGGGGCACATGGATCTGCCTCTCTTCCCCAAAATGTTAGACATCACTTGACTGTGCATATCTCAGTAGAACAGGAATAAAATCAGCACCCACAGATTTACTAAGGCAGCATCAAGCATTAAAAAAAAACTATGAAAATCAGTTATTTATTGGTTACGAGGGTAATTTTTATAATTCATTCTCAGGATGTGGGTGTTGCTGGCTAGGCCAGCTTTTACTGTCCATCCCCAAAAGCCCTCAAGAAGTAGTGGTCAGCTGCCTTCTCAAAGCGTTGCAATGCTTGGTACAACTGAGTGGCTTGTTAGACCATTACAGAGGGTAATAAAGAGTCGACCACATTGCTGTGGTTCTGCAGTAACATAGGCCAGACTGGGCAAGAATGGCTGACTTCCTTCTTTAAAGGACATTAGTGAACCAGATTGGTTTTTACAATAATCCAGTAGTTTCATGGTTAACATTACTGTTCTTAGCTTTATATTCCAGATTTAACTGCCGTGGTGGAATTTGAACTCGTGTCTTCAGATCAATAGTCCAGGCCTCTGGATTACTAGACCACTAACATAACCGCTATGCTACCATAACCAAGTTAAACCTTTGGGATACAGGTAATCAAGGCTTTTCCCATATTTCTGAGTAATCTCACTCAGTGTATATCTGCGCATTATCTGCTCCTGTAATGTAGGACTGGGAAAGGAAAGCATGATACATGTCTACATCTTTATTACCTCTTTACCAATAGTAGTTCCATCATACCTGCAGTTTAAAACCTGTAGTTTAGTCTGCTGGTGCAGACTTTGGCCATCTGAAGTAATGAGTGTTTGAAGATCGCAACATCAAAACTGAAACCAAGCTCATGGTTTACCATGCAGTCATGATCCCTACCTTGCAGTACAGGGCTGAAGCATGGACAATGTATAGAAGGCACCTCAAAGCACAGGAGTCATCAACGCTGCCAGTGGAAGATCCTACATATTAAATGGGAGGACAAGTGCACTATCAGTGCCCTCTCACAAGCAGATATCACAAGGTTCAAGGCCATAATTATCCACCATCAGTTTCAGTGGGTTGGAGAGACAGTTCAGATGTCAGATACTAGGCTCCCAAAGCAGGTCATCTTCTCCCAGCTCAGTCAGGGCAGACGCACCAGAGGAGGACAGAAGCAGCGCTTCAAGAATGTGCTGAAAGCCAACATGAAGAATTGCAACATTGACATCAACTCCTGGGAGACCATCGCCCTGGACCAAACCAGATGGAGGCAGAGTCGGTGGGAAGGAACCCAGCATTTTGAGATCCAACAATGAAGAGGAAAAGCGAGAGTGGTGGAAAGAACAAGTCATGACCCAAACTAATAATACACGACCAGACATCCTACATGACAACAAATGCCCTACGTGCCAAAGTCCGTAGATCCTGAATCAGCCTCATTGGCCATATTTGGACTCACAGAAGGCAATCATCTTTGCCTGTGAGGGACAGCCAATAATAGCTTAAAACAGTTAAATCTGTAGCTGAAAGGAAACTGTATATTCTGAGTAACAAGCATTTGGCAGAAAACTTAAGGCAGTTAAAGCTTCACTACTGGTTTATGACTTCAGTAACATCTGACTGAATTACTACCATAGAACTCCATGCTGGCTATCAGTTGTCCTCAATTGCCCTCTATTCAGTAATGACTGTTCTAAAAGACAGGTTGAACTTTCCCCCTCTTCTTCAGCCTTCTTCTGGGTGACTAATAGCCCTATACTGACGAGTATTTCTGATTCCCCTACACGCATACTTCAAAAATTCTGGGTACTGCCCGTGTGGAGTTTGCAAGTTCTCCCTGTGTCTGCGTGGGTTTCCTCCGGGTGCTCTGGTTTCCTCCCACATGCCAAAGAATTGCAGGTTGATAGGTAAATTGGCCATTAGCAATTGCCCCTAGTATAGGTAGGTGGTAAGGGAATATAGGGACAGGTGGGGATGTGGTAGGAATATGGAATTAGTGTAGGATTAGTATAAATGGGTGGTTGATGGTCGGCACAGACTCGGTGGGCCGAAGGGCCTGTTTCAGTGCTGTATCTCTAAACTAAAACGAAACGAGACTAAAAAATAAGGGTTTATCAACCATTTTTTAAAAATTCAATATTTCATTTATTTCAATACTTAATTGCATAAATTTAGCTTGTCTTATTTTGAATATATCAATTAATCATTATCTAATTGAATGGCAGTGCAGGCTCAAGGAGCTGAATAACAAACTCCTGTTCCCATGTTCCTAATATTTGGGATTTAATATTTGCAACAAATGATACAACATTGAATTAATCCCTCGTTCAAATACATATCTGGCACTTGCACAAACATCAGAACTCTAATGAAAGTACTTGCCTGAAGCATGAACCTGTTTTTTTTACCTTTCAGACACAGATGCTGTTCTCCAATTTCAGATATCAGTTTTTGAGTTTGAATTTATTTGCTGTCATCAATATTTTGCTATGGAGAAGGAACATGGCAGCACAGCGCAGCACAGGAGAGGCCGAGCTGAGATTCACTGCTGCGAGGATTGGCACTTAGGGGCAAAATTCAAACAAGGAAAAGCGTGGGCTACTGGAGTAATGGCAGACCATTGGCATCAATTAAGCGCAGAGGGATTTTCAATAGCATGGTGGCAGGAGGGATGAGATTGTACTCATCTTTATGGTATGTCAACAATAGGATAATACATTGTTTTGTAGCTTCCTAATTTGGGAAAAGTTTTGATACAGTTTTTATTTCCACTGTACTTTTGAAAAAGAATCATGACCAATGTTGTGACTAGATGTTCAATAAAGCCAAACACTGGGCTTGTGAAATTTTTATACCATCCTCACTTGAGAAGTACCCAGGAGTGCAATTATACTTCAGTTGTGTCTGGAGATCACATTCTGAACTAACACTAGGGTGAAGTACTGGCAGTTACAGGTTTGGCACGTGCAGTGGCAGCAACTGAAGCAATTCGAGGTGATGAACTAAAAGCATCATAATAGAACTGCATTTCACTTTAACATGTACTGGCTTAACATTTTTCTATATTGGATATTGGTAGCAATGCTCTAAACAAACCTAGTGACAGTATTAGTGATAATACTTGCACTGTCTAAATTAACATTTCATTTTTCACACCATTACATTCAGCATGCAGTTCCCTGCTGCTATTCTGCCTGTCTTCACCCACATTTCTCCAATATAGAAACTATAACAGTATGCGCGATTCTTGTTCTTCAAACTCCATCATCATTCTGCCTGGGCAACTGTAGGCAACAAATTCTGCTACCATTTTGGCTAAAAGAGTAATAGGAAGATGATGGTGGATAGATGTGGTAGTGATGGAAAGATCTTTTTTGGCTATGCTGGGAGCCAGAAGGTAATTAACGGAATATATAGGGCCATTGAGGGATCGGACATCCATAAAGGCGGGGCTAAAGTGTGGCGAGTCGAAGAGACTTAGTAGTTGGCAGGAAAAAAGACAGAGGCGCAAGGGGAGAGCCAACTGTGTAACAGCCCAGACAACCAATTTTATCTGCAGCACCTGTGGAAGAGCCTGTCACTCTAGAATTGGCCTTTATAGCCACTCCAGGCGCTGCTCCACACACCACTGACCACCTCCAGGCGCTTACCCATTGTCTCTCGAGGTAAGGAGGCCAAAGAACATGAGGGATCGGGCAAGGCCGATTTGAGCAGAGTACCAAGATATGGCTGGCATTTTCAACAGCCACTTTTCATTACCCTTCACTTATCTTGTTACTGGTAACGGCATCAAGTTAATGTTGAAACTAAACATGAGAGAGTGTATGCATAAATAGTCTTTTCTCCAATTAGAGCTCCAAGCAGGTCACACTACTGGCCCTGTGAAAGTATTCAACCTTAAGGTGCTTAAAGAAATGGGATCTGTGTTATATGTGCAGTAGGCTCATATATTTAGTTGCTCATTGATGGTTTAAGATTGTCCTATTGGATTGGAGAGTCGCATGTAGTGCCTATATTTCAAAAAGGCAAAAGTCAGAATTAGAAATCAGTTATAGGCAATTCGCTAGAAGGGATTAGTGGTGTGTTGCATGATCATCTTGAAAGAGTAGGGAGCTATTAGGGAATTACAGCTTGGATCCAGTTGCACAAATTTGACTGAAGCTTTTGTGGAAGATATGAAGTTGGTAGATGATGGAAGCAGGGTTTCCAGATGTATCTCAACTTTCAAAAAGTCTTTTATAAAGTGATGCACAAAAGATTCAGTCTTGTGGAATCGGTTACATTCGTGTAGACAAAAGGCATGGTAGCAGCTCACCCTGGGGGATTATATGCCCTTGTTCTTGATTTTCCTCATCGGAGGAAATAGTTTCTGCATATCGACCCTACAAAATAAAAGCAAAATATTGCAGATGCTGGAAATCTGAAATAAAAACAAAGTGCTGGAAATACTCAACAGGCATCTGTGGAGAAAGAAACTCGAGTTAATGTTTCAGGTCGAGGACTTGGTTTCTCTCGACCCTATCAAATCATTTTAACATTTTGAACACCTCAATCAGATCTCCCTGAATCTTCTATACTCAAGGGAGTACAAGTCAAATTTATGCAACCTGTCCTCATAATTTAACCCTTTAAACTCTGATATCATTCCAGTGGATCTGTACTGTATCCCCTCCAAGGGCATAATATACTTCCGGAGGTGCAGTGCCCAAATCTGAATGCATTATTCCAGATGGGACTGACCAATGCTCTATAAAACTGTACCATGATCTCCTCTGCATTGTCTTCCCACCCCCTTGAGATAAAGGGGTACAGCTCCATTAGCCTTTTTGAACTGGTCTAATTCACTTCTAACGATTTGAATACTTCCAATACTCTTTGGACATGTACAGTTCCTCATTTCTGAGTAGTTAAAAAAAAAACAACAACTTTTTTTGGGTTCCAAGTTAATGGACCTCACACTTGTCCACACTGAACTCCATTTGCCAAAGTTTTGCCCACTTGTTTAATCTGTTTATGTCCCTTTGTTTTCTGCTTACTGCCCTGCTTAATTTACTGTCATCTGCAATCTAGGCTGTCGGAGGATCTATACATGATGGTGCAATAGGCCTGTGTCTGGCAGATGTCTTTTAATGTGGACAAGTGCAACATGATGCCTTTGGGCTAGGACAATTACAAGTACGCATATACCATGTAGAGTCACCCATTCAAGGGTGCAGAGTGGGAAAAGAACCTGGGAATTGTTACTCATGAATGACTGAAGGTTCAGGACCAGTGCTGCAAAGCTGCTGAGAAAAGCAAATGCAAGCCAGACCAAGGCCTTGTACATCTAGACTACTAGGTCCAGCTTTGATGACCTCCCATGGTAGGCGAGGTTGAGACTGTGGAAAAGATTCAGAGGAGGACCACCTAATTGATATGTAATTTAATTGTTAGGACAGGCCAAGGAAACTTGTTTTTTTTTACTTTGAAAAAGCGTAGTCTCTAAAGGGATATGACTGAGCTTGTATAAAATAATGGAGAGATTTGATTCTGCCCACATGGATGTCATTTAAACTAGACAGTCAGAGGAGGACTACAGGGTCAGTACAACTTACGAAAGCATTGAGTTAAGTAGATGGTAGGAAGAACTTTCTTTTTGCAGGAAGGCATGGACCTTTGGAATAAGTGGACCTCTGGAATAAGCTGCCAGCACATGTGGCGAGTGGGGATTCACTCCAAATGTTCAAAAGAGGGCTTGACAAATTCCTGCAAGTGAATGCGTCAAGTTATAACAGATTTGGGGGAGTGTGTGTGGGGTGGGGGGGGGTTTAAATGGAGAATGAAGCACCTTTCACAGTGATCGCCTGATGCTTGCTTGATTGCCTGGATAGCGGTGGGGGTGGGTGGGAGGTGGATTATTGAAGAGTGACCAATTTAGGAAGAAAACTCTAGTAAATTGAAAGGTTTTTTTTTCTCTTCCCCACCTCCCAAGGGATTGCATGACTGTGGGGGATGCAATGGGCTTTGCGGCATGTGTAAGTTACAATGTGTTGGGACGGCACAGCCTCGATTGTCCAGCTGGTCTTTCCCTGTCCTTTTACATAGGTATCCCATTTTTGTTCTGTCTTGTCTGCAATTAACTTTCTAATTTTAAGGGCTCGAGAACTTGTAAAATAACTTTTTCTACATTTTTGTATCATGAACTAGAGTGCCTCAGTGCATCACTATTTAAAAAAATTTTTTTTTTTTAAATAGCCTAATTTTTCGATACAAATCAGGGCATCATTCCCACAGTGGTAGCAAGGCTAATCAACCTAGGCAGCGACAGCTTCTGTTAAAAATCTATTGCAGCGACTGAGATACATACATTTTGAGAGGTAGCAGATTTTTAGATTTAATTAAATGTGACAGAAAGGACCTGGGGACTTGAAGATATGAACCAGTGACGGGACCTTTAATCAGATAATCGGTATTACTACCCTCTAGAGCTGCTGATACAGGCAGCATTGTGGTGCCCCAACATACTACCTCAGTGTGGTAGGAAATGAGTTTGCACTTGTAATTTAGGAAGAGAAAGGTTTGCCATATAAAAAGAAACAACTGGATTTCTGTTTTCAAGGAGAAACACAGAAATGCAGAACGCAATTCCCAAATCAGACGTTAAAAAACTGGCATCCACATCAAAGAAACTTAGTTGACTCACCAAAAATCAGCGGCCCTGATTATAGGTAATAAGCAGTCCACTGCATAGCATGGATGCTGGCTGTGCTATTGGAAGGGGAATGAAAGATGGAATAGATCAATAAACTGGCCAGATGGATTAAAGAAAGTGATCAATTGAGTTTGAGCTGTCCCAGGTGCTCTTGCACACATCCTAAAGTGCAACCAATGGAAGCCTGTCAACATGTTGCATGACCTCCATCAAGAAATGGGAGAAAGAATTATTTTTAAGATCAGGAGATGTTGAAACCGTGTTTTGTTTTTCTCAGCTGGTGGAATTTAAGTTGAATTAATAAATTCAATTTTTAATTAATAAAAAAAATCGTGAATTAAATGCTAGTCTTAGTAATGGTGCCATGAACTATCAATTGTCGTTAAAAACCCATCTAGTTCACTAATCACCTTTGGGAAGGAAATCTGCCATCCTTACCTGGTCTGGCCTACATGTGACTCCAGACCCTCAGCAAATGTGGTTGACTCTTAACTGTCCTCTGAAATGGCCTAGCAAGCAAGTTGTCAAGGGCAATTAGGGATGGGCAACAAATGGTGGCCTTGCCAGCAACATCCACATCCCATGCAAGTATAAACAAAAATTATCTTTCATTATTTTAAAGACCTGTACTATGCCTCCTCAGTGCTCTCTCCAGCAAAAGTAAATTTCACTTGAACCTTTCTTCATAACTAGTCTCCAAAGCCTAGAATCATCCTGATCACACTTTTTTAAAAAATCATTGACATTCAGAGGTGGTCATTTGGCCCATCACCACGTGCTTACTCTCCGAAAAACCTATACGATTCCCTGCCCTTTTACCAAAGCTTAAGTTTTTCTTTTTCAAATATTCATCCAATTGCCCTTTAAAAACTATACGGATTCTTTTGATCATCTTAAACTTATGCCTTCTAATTACTGACTCACTGACCAGTGAAAATAGCTTATTCCTCTTTACCTCAATGACCCTTTATATCAGACCTCCTCTTAACCAACTATGCTCTAGTGAAAAAAGCCCCAGTTTCTCTTGCCTATTTTCATAGCTGAAGTCTCTCATCCTTGGTATCACATTTATGAATCTATCCTCGCAATAGCCTTGGCATCGTTCTTAAAATAGGGCGTTCAAAGCTGGGCACATTATTCTAACTGGCCTAATCAATGATTTGTATAGGTTTAGCATTACCTCTTTGCTTTTGCATTCAATATCCTCTTCTGTAAAACTTATTTTTGGTCCTTGGTGTCAAATCCTGTTTGGCAAAGCTCCTCGGAAGCACCTTGGGACATTTTACTATGTTAAAGGTACTATATGAATGCAAGTTGCTTTTATAATTCCACTTTTGTTTTAATCATTCATGGGATGTGGATGTCACCAGCAAGGCCAACATTTATTTCCCATCCCTAATTGCCCTCGAGAACATGGTGGAGACCCACCTTCTTGAACCGCTGCAGTCCTTGTGCTGTAGGTGCACCCATAATGCTGTTAGGTAGACTTTATCATAGTGGTTAGATATAACTTGCTGGGCCATTTCAGAGGGCAGTTAAAGAGTTAACCTTTGCTGTGGATCTGAGGTCACATATAGACCAGATCAGGTAAGGACAGTAGATTTCCTTCTCTAAAGGACATTAGTGAACCAGATGGATTTTTATGACAATCTGGTAGTTTCACAGTCACTATTACCAATACCTGGTTTACTTAATTAACAGAATTTAAATTCCCCAGCTGTTATGGTGGGATTTGAACTAATGTCTCTGAATCATTAGTCCAAGTCTCTGGATTACTAGTCCAGCAACATAGCCACTATGCTGCCGTACCCAGTATATAGGCTCTCCACCCCCTTTCCAATATTCCCCCTCCCCAGCATTAAAGATTTGAATAGCTGAACCCCTAAACCTCTCTGCTGCTTTAATCCTTTTAAGTTTTGCTATTTAGTACATACATTCTCTCATTCTTCTTACCAAAATTTATCACCTCACATTCTTCTATAATCAAAACTTGTGGTCAGAGCCATCATCTTTCCAAATTTTCTTGGCATTCTACAGCTTGATGACCTTTCCAGACTTCCACCATTTTATTTTCAGTACTATTCCCTAATGCAACACAACATACTTCCTGTTACTCCTTAATCCTCCATGAAGATCACCTTTTTAACCCCTAATCAGTTTTATCCTTTGCTTGACTATTAACTTCTCTGGAATCAACCTAGCAAAAATTTACTGTTGTGGTTGAGAGCGCTTCTCGGGCTGCAATGCCAGCTTCATTTTATTTCTCTTTACCTATGGTTGCCACAGAGTTTCTCTCCCCACTTTCAGTCCCACTAACAAGTAGAAGATGGTTGGGTGTAACTCTACCATTAGCAATATTCACTTTCATTTGGAGAGCTAGGTGGCAGAGCAAGGCCAAGAGTGCAAGCCAGAATCAGGGGTGATTCATGAGACAACAGGAGGTGAATCACAAGGTAGTAATTAGCTTTTGCGAACCATGGGTTTTTGAAAGCCTATACAGAAGGTTGCAGGATGGAAAAGGAGGGAAGTACAAGGTTCAACAGTTTTGAGGTTCTGGGAAAGAAGTTATGAGTAGGAGTCAATGTGCCAAGTCTTAATTTCAATAGAGAGGATACCAAGAAGATGCAGGGAGGAGGAACTGGATAATGTGCTTGCAGCTTACTCGCATCAGCTGGCTCCCAATATCAATCCAGTGCAAAAGGAAACAGTTTAATTTTGTTTTTAAATTGTATGAAACTTGAATCCATCCTGCCCATCAGGGAGGACATACTGAAATTAATTGAACAGAAATTAATAATCTGGCCTGCAATCATGCACCAATTTCATCGCTCGTTGGCTTTGGGCGTAGATGTTGAATGGAGTAAAAGAATTTTCGATCAATAGGACTGGATTAAAAGGGAAAAAATAAATAAAATGGAAAAAAAAAAGGTAAGGCATTTTGTCCTTGCAGATGATAAATCATCAATAACATTGCCTCTGCTTTCTGAGGAGATTAATTACCTGCAACTGTGAAAACAAACAAGACCAGGGCAAGTCAATTATTCTGCTTCAGCGCTGCGGAACCAATGTGGTAAGGAATTCACAGAAATAAAGTATAACCACTGTGATCTTCTACAAACTCTTAAAAATACATTGATACCAACATCATGGAAAAGTTTAAAGCAGGATTTATGATCAAAAACAGCAAGACCCATTATAAACCCTTTTGAGCATATGGAATTCTATAGAGTGAAATATACCAAAACTCATTTGAACCAAAATGAGTGAGTTAATAGAGAGTATATTTTTATATACATCAGCACAATTTAAGGTTAGAGTTCCAGCCAGGTGGGGAAATCCATCAAAAAAAAAGAGATGTTTCTGTTGAATAGAACAGCCTTTTCCCATTCCTAAAAATTCTGATGTTCCTTTCATGTATCAATAATTGTGTTGGGCAGGGGGAGAAGAGGTGGGACAGAGGGATTTCTTCTGATCCCTTCTGCCTTCTTCACGATGATACAGTAAAAGGTTACACAATGGTAATATCTCAGGATGCTCAATAATCTTCAGACTGTTGTGGCAGATTTACAGTTATCTACTGCTGCACTTTTTCTCTGCTCCATTTTGTCAGGTGAAGATAAAAACTGCTCTTATTTACTCCTATCCTTTCTATCCCTGACCTGCTTTAGTACTATTAGCTGCTTGGTTTATCATACCAACATACGAATTAGGAGCAGGAGTAGGTCGCTCGACCCCTCGAGCCTGCTCCGCCATTCAGCAAGTTCATGGCTGAACTGATTATTCCACAGTTCCACCTACTCCTGATAACCTTCCACCCTCTTGCTTATCAAGAATCTATCTATCTCTGCCTTAAAAATATTCAAAGACTCTGCTTCTATTGCCTTTTGAGGAAGAGAATTCCAAAGACTCACGACCCACGAAAGAAAAAAATTCTCATAGCTGTCTTGATTGGCCGACCCCTTATTTTTAAACAGTTCGAGATTGTCCAAGGGGAAACATCATTTCCACATCCACTCTGTCAATACCAGTTCAGCACGCGATTGTCATATCGTTTTTGAGCAAAATTCTAAAATTCAAAAGGAGATCAGAGTGAAAGTAGTGACTAAACTATTTGGTCAACTATCTGCATTTTTAAAAAAATGTCATTTTACCACATCTACCAGCAGTTTATTACAGCAGAATTCAGTTATGCTTATTAATTTGGTCAACACATCAAAAGATGCGCACTTGACTCAGGGACACGGAGTGCAAAATCCTCAGCACCCTTTAAACCATCTTCATTCTGGTCCCATATTAGTTCAGACGCTGGGAGATTGGCATGGTAAACCATCTTCCAGTATTTACACTGTTAAATCTTGCTTCTTTATCCTGGCAGCAGAATAATTGGGCCTATGAACCCCCTAAGGAAGCCAGACACATCCGAGGATATGAGCAAACCTAAAATCTCCAAGATATGAAATTGATTGAGAAAGTAAGAATGATGGTGAGATTTCCAGTATGTCAATATACACAATGCATAAGAATACACCTCAGTAGAGAGCAGTTTCCAAGTTTTAACACCAAGAGGTTCCAAGAACATCAGACTATGCGAGCTCCAAAAGTGTCTTGAGTGTTGAACATTTTCTATAGCTTAGTCATGCTAGATTTAAATCATTTGATGAGTCATGGTAACTGCATAAGCACTGTAACTTATATATTTCCACTTATGGGACTTTGCAGTTGTTAATTTGCCAGTGGAATTCATGTCTTCTTGGGCAGTCTCTTGGGGACAAGGATGACTTTCTTCCACAGCAGGGTTGTGGGCCCTCACGTGACTGAATAGTCCATATACTCTGCCAGCCACAGGTGGGGCAGGTGATGTTTGGTGAGGCGAGTAAATGGGATGCTCGAATTTCCAAATGCTTCTTCCGCTGTTTGTACTTGGTCACTGCCTGAGCATGTCAATGTTGTTCGAACTGGCTGGCACCTTCGCGGATGCTTCTTCTCCATTTTGGGCGGACTCGGGCAAGAGATTCCCATGAATCAGATGAGAGGTCACATTTTTTCAGGGAGGCTTTAAGGATATCCTTGTAGCGTTTCCTCTTGTCGTGACGGAGCTCGGAGTAGAAAGCTTGTTTTGGGAGTCTTGTGTCAGGCAGGGGGACGATGTGGCCCGCCCAACGTAACTGACTAGCCATGATCAGTGCCTTGATACTGGGGATGTTGGCTGAGAGAGAACACGGATATTGGAGCGCCTGTCCTACCACTGAATTTGCAGGATCTTGCGGAGGCACCACTGGTGATATCTCTCCAAGGCTTCGAGATGTCTGCTGTACAGTGTCCATGTTTCTGACGCATACAGGAGGGCAGGTAACACTGCAGCCTTGTAGACCATGAGCTTGGTGCCAGGTCTGAGGTCCTTGTCGTCAAACACTCTTTTCCACAGACGACCGAAGGCTGCACTGGAGGCGATGCTGAGTTTCATCGTCGATGTCTGCCTTTGCTGAGAGGAGGCTCCCAAGGTATGAGAAGTGATTTACTTTATCCAGTAATTTGCCGTGGATCTTGATAGTCAGGGGGCAGTATTGCACTGCAGGAGCAGGCAGGTGGAGAACCTTTGTCTTCCGGATGTTTAGCTTAAGGCCCATTCTTTCATACGCCTCTGTGAATACATCGGCAAGGGTTTGAAGCTCGGCCTCAGAGTGTGCGCGTACGCAGGTGTTGTCAGCGTTCTTTTTCTTTTGGGCCTCCTTATCTCGAGAGACAATGGATACGCGCCTGGAGGTGGTCAGTGGTTTGTGAAGCAGCGCCTGGAGTGGCTATAAAGGCCAATTCTGGAGTGACAGGCTCTTCCACAGGTGCTGCAGAGAAATTTGTTTGTTGGGGCTGTTGCACAGTTGGCTCTCCCCTTGCGCCTCTGTCTTTTTTCCTGCCAACTACTAAGTCTCTTCGACTCGCCACAATTTAGCCCTGTCTTTATGGCTGCCCGCCAGCTCTGGCGAATGCTGGCAACTGACTCCCACGACTTGTGATCAATGTCACACGATTTCATGTCGCGTTTGCAGACGTCTTTATAACGGAGACATGGACGGCCGGTGGGTCTGATACCAGTGGCGAGCTCGCTGTACAATGTGTCTTTGGGGATCCTGCCATCTTCCATGCGGCTCACATGGCCAAGCCATCTCAAGCGCCGCTGACTCAGTAGTGTGTATAAGCTGGGGATGTTGGCCGCTTCAAGGACTTCTGTGTTGGAGATATAGTCCTGCCACCTGATGCCAAGTATTCTCCGAAGGCAGCGAAGATGGAATGAATTGAGACGTCGCTCTTGGCTGGCATACGTTGTCCAGGCCTCGCTGCCGTAGAGCAAGGTACTGAGGACACAGGCCTGATACACTCGGACTTTTGTGTTCCGTGTCAGTGCGCCATTTTCCCACACTCTCTTGGCCAGTCTGAACATAGCAGTGGAAGCCTTACCCATGCGCTTGTTGATTTCTGCATCTAGAGACAGGTTACTGGTGATAGTTGAGCCTAGGTAGCCTTGTCAGCGTACTGCAGCTCAATGACAGAGGTTGGAGTGGCCTTGGTTCTGGACTGGAGGTGACATAGGTTAAAAAATTTGCTGCTCATCCTGTACAGTAGATCAACTGCCGCGTGCAGCTTCAAGATGAAGGTGGTGTGTTGCGGCGAGGAAGATGGAAAAAAAAAAAAAGAGTGTTGGTGTGATAACACAGCCTTGCTTGACCTCAGTTTGCACTCAGATTGGGTCAGTAGCAGATCCATTGGCAAGGATTACAGCTGGCGGAGGATGGGTGACGAGTTTCTTGGTTTTTATTTATTTTTTATTCACTATTTAAAAAAGGGAAATAGAAAGAAAACAGGGAATTATAGACCAGCCAGCCGGACGTTGGTAGTGGGGAAAATTCTAGAGTCCATTATCAAAGATTATATAGCAGAGCACTTGGAGAACAGTGGTAGAATCGGTCAGAGTCAGGATTTACGAAAGGGAAATCATACTTGACAAATTTAATAAAATTCTTCGAGGATGTAACTAGTAGAGTTGATGAGGGGAGCCAGTGGATCAGGTTTATTTGGACTTTCGGAAGGCTTTTGACAAAGTCCCACATAAGAGATTAGCATGTAAAATTAAAGTGCATGGGATTGGGGGTAGTGTATTGTGATGGTGAGAAAATTGGTTGGCAGACAGGAAACAAAGAGTAGGAATAAACAGGTCTTTTTCAGAATGGCAGGCAGTGACTAGTGGGGTACTGCAGGGATTGGTGCTAGGACCCCAGCTATTCACAATATATATTAATGATTTGGATGAGGAAACTAAATGCAATATCTCCAAATTTGCAGATGACACAAAACTGGGTGGGAGGGTGAGTTGTGAGGAGGATGCAGAGAGGCTTCAGGATGATTTGGATTAATTGAGTGAGTAGGCAAATGCATGGCAGATGCAGTATAATGTGGATAAATGTGAGGGTATCCACTTTGGTAGCAAAAACAGGAAGGCAGATTATCTGAACGGCTATAAACTGAGAGAGGGGAATATGCAACGAGACCTGGGTGTTCTCGTACACCAGTCGCTGAAGGTAAGCATGCAGGTGCAAAAGGCAGTAAAAAAGGCAAATGGTATGTTGGCCTTCATAGCGAGAGGATTAGAGTACAGAAGCAGGGATGTCTTGCTGCAATTATACAGGGCCTTGGTGAGGCCACACCTGGAATATTGTGCGCAGTTTTGGTCTCCTTATCTGAGCAAGGATGTTCTTGTTATAGAGGGAGTGCAGCGAAGGTTTACCAGACTGATTCCTGGGATGGCGGGACTGACGTATGAGGAGAGATTGAGTCGGTGAGGATTATATTCGCTGGAGTTCAGAAGAGTGAGGGGAGATCTCATAAAAACCTACAAAATTCTAACAGGACTTGACAGGGTAGATGCAGGAAGGATGTTCCGATGGTGGAAGAGTCCAGAACCAGGGGTCATAGTCTAAGGATACGGGGTAAACCTTTCAGGACTGAGATCAGGAGAAACTTCTTCACCCAGAGAGTGGTGAACCTGTGGAATTTGCTACCACAGAAAGCAGTTGAGGCCAAAACATTGTATGTTTTCAAGAAAGAGTTAGATATATCTCTTGGGGCGAAAGGGATCAAAGGATATGGGGATAAAGTGGGAACAGGTTACTGAGTTGGATGATCAGCCATGATCATAATGAATGGCGGAATAGGCTCGAAGGGCCGAATGGCCTACTCTTGCTCCTTTTTCTATGTTTCTCCGGGCAGCCAAATTTGAGGAAGATGTTCCATTATCCCTCCCTGTTGACAGAGTCAAAGGCGGCCATGTATAAATGTATAAACTTTGATCAGTTTACTGTCCTTCCCCCACCACTGCTGTGATAGAGACTCTTCAATCTCCTGCTGAGCCTGTGACTGGCTACTGGTTATACTGGTTTTTCTGCTTCAGCCTATTCCCGACAGCTCCTCGAGGGGTCCTGGGGTGCCCTCGGAGCAGGTTTTCAGCTACCCCTTCAAGAACAACCTGACGCAGATCTGCACGGCCGGCATCCAGGCTCGCCAGCTGGACATGCTGGCCATGTGTGTGTATTAGTCCCTGTCCATGGTAGCTGAGCCTGGTCTCCAATCCCCTCGGCCATCCAGGCCATTGGACAAAGACCTTGCTTCGCATGGACAGTGTGGTAGTCGGTGTGCAATAGCCACCCCACGTTAAAAGAACCCACGCACAGGCATCTTGCACCCCTTCAAAATGAACTTCGGGACCTGGAATATCAGGACTCTGATAGACAACTCCAGCAGCAATAGACCTGAACTGCTATCATAGCCTGAGAACTCCACCGCTACAGCATTCATATCGCTGCCTTGAGCGAGACACAGCAGGCAGCAGAAGGCCAGATCAAGGTGACTATATCATCGTCCGAGTGAAGGGCCACAAGGATGCACGCATCATCCGTGCCATAACAGGAGCCAATGACTGCTGGACCAACCATTGCCTAATCTGAGCTACTATCTCCATAAACCCAGTCCAAAAACGGCAGCAGCAGCAGCAGAAGTGCTGCCGCAGGAAAGTCAATGTCGATGGCATCAAGGACTCTGTGAAGAAAGAACTCAGGCAGTGTCTTATAAGCAACTTGGCGACGCGCAACGAACAGGAACCACAGAATGTCCACAATGCCTGGTCTGCCCTCAAAACTACCACAATCTGCAGTTGCAAAGATACTCTTGGTTTCTCGACGAGGAAACATCAAGACTGGTTTGAAGAGAACCACCAGGAGATTCAGGTGCTACTAAATCGCAAGGCATTCCTGAATTGGAAGCATCAACAAAATTCAAGGAAAAAGAAAGCAGGTATACAGATAACTGAAGGGCGAGGTTCAACAAAAACCCGCTACCTGAAGAACAGCTGGTGGGGTTGAAAGAGCGCAGGAAATACAGCAACTCGTTGACAGCCACGACATGCATGAATTCTTCAGCGGAGTCAAGACCATTTACTGCCCAAGTACCCAAGGACCTACCCCACTGAGAGCAAAGAATGGAATGGTGCTGATCAAGGACAGAGAGGCAAATCAGCGCTCGTTGGAAGGAGCACTTCGAAGATCTCCTCAATCACGACTCAGTCCACAATGAGAGTTCCCTCGACCACATTCCACAGCATGCTACACGACCTCAGCACAACCCCAGCCCGACATGAGATTCAAAAGGCCATCCAACAGCTAAAAAATAATAAGGCTGCCAGTGTAGGCAGAATTCCTGCCGAAATTCTAAAATACGGCGGAGAGGCACTCTTGACACAAATACATGGACTCATCTCCCTCATCTGGAAGGAACAAAGCATGTGAGGGGATCGCCGAGATGCCATAATTGTGACCATCTTCAAAAAAGGCGACAAGACCAACTGGTAACTTTAGAGGAATATCCCTGCTGTCCACCACAGGGAGGGTCATCGCAAGAGTCCTTCTCAACCACCTCCTCCCCATGGCTGAAGAGCTCCTACCGGAATCACAATGTGGATTCCGTCCATCAAGAGGCACAGTGGATATGATCTTCACAGCAAAACAACTCCAAGAAAAATGTAGGGAGCAGCAGCAACCTTTATACATGGAATTCATATATTCCATAAGCAAAGGCAGTTTTATTCTCCTATGGCCAATAACCACCAGTTGTTTAGCTGTTCACCTTCCCATCCAAAGGAAGAGGGGATTTTTTGTGTGGGCTTACAGGACCAGAGAAAGCCGAGTCAACACGAGAAGAGTTTCGTGGAAATTTAAATCAATATAAATGTTACACAAATTTCTTAAGCTTGGAGCCAACTTTCAATTGATTTCCTGTAACATTTTAGATATTAGAGAAAAACAAGGTTACAATTCGTTTACAATTTATTCTGAAAGCTTCAACAAAAACGTCTTGCAATTCCATAAATCTTTCCAGGTCTGGAATCGTCCTGGGAAGAAAGTTTTAAACTTAGCTGAGCCAAATCAAATATCAAACAGTATCTAACTGAGTAAGAGGTTAATAAAGGTGGTCTTAATATCCACCTTTCCTGTGTTAAGATCCCTTGCAAATGTTGATGTCTACAATGGAGAGATGAGAAAACCTCAGAGTCTCATCAACATGAATATTCTGATCACAAGTTTTCCCACTGAATTGCTGGAGGGTCATAAGGTCAGAGTTTTCCTCATCTGGGATTGGGCGTACCACACACTCATTGTAATCAAGTATTGTATAGTTTTTCTGTATTAGTGTTTATTGACTAAGTAGCAAGTTACTTCTATTGCTGAATTCAAATAAGGATACTTCATTTTTGCAATACCACCACTATTTTCCTTGGAGTAGCTGATTCAGTTTTTCAGAATTAGGACAGGGGGTCCCTGGGAGCGTGTAAGCATTTGCGAGGGTTTCGGAAGCACCAATGGATCCCTGGGACACCAGTGTGTTACTATCTGGAGGGGGTCCTTGGGAATGTGTCAATATTTACCGGGGGGGGGGGGGGGGGGGTGGTGGGGAGCAGCGTAACCTGGAGTGTATAAAAATTTGCAGGGCTTCCCTTGGAATGTGTCAATATTAGCAGGGGGACCCCATGATTGTGTTAATATTTGCAGAACATTCTTGGTAACGTCAATATTTTGAGAGTTTCCCCTCACAGGCAAGTTTGACACCACTAATATATCGCTGGCTAAAATGAATGTACATTACAAGCATATGCATACCATTTCAACTGAAAACACAATAGAATATGCAATATGAAAGGAAAGAAATGACCAAAAAGACAGTTAAAAGTAAATTAAAGCGAAAGTGCAGATTTAGAAATAGTTTCAATTAATTTTCACATAGATACATTAAAGTGCAGTCAACTGTACAGGGAAATGAAAAGGATGAGGCAAGGTGGGGGGGAAATCAGTCAGAATTCTGATTCCTAATCACCAGCCTCTAATCCCTAGTGGAAAATGCATGTTTGTTTAGATGTCAAGTGGAGATAGGATAGACTCGACTCTTCTCCCTCCCATGGTCGAATATCTTCCAATTTATCCATGAAAAACATCATGAGGTACTGCAGCATCTCATCCATACCTATCCTTACCCGCACGCTTTTCAGGAAAGAGGAAAACAAAATCTAAAAGATATTTACCACAAACTTACTCTGGCAGGATTCAGTAGAAATTGGTACTTTTGATTTATTTAAAAGCCCAAGAAATGAAACTAGTATCAGTTAACCACAGACACAGCCTGACAGCCATATTTATATACCACAAAACAATAATGATTATTGATTAAATGAGCAATGGATTCACTTTATGTCGCTCACAACAAAACCTCATTTCATTTTTTTTCTGAAGCATTGTTTCTTGTCAAAGTACCGGAATTACATGGCTATAATTGGACAACAGTCAGAATCTGTAACACTAGGAGCAATGATCAGACTTGATGCATTGGCTGCCACAACCTTGCTCAAACCAGTTATTGATCCAAGTTTCATTACAGAGGTCAATAAAGGAGGGGAAATATTAAAAAAAAAAATTTCCCGTGCTGACAGTCTCAGATACCAGATTCCAGAAAAACTATTTCTCACTGACAAGCAACTGACAAAATATATTTCAGCTCTTCTCTAAGTAATACGTCACATCAGCAGTTTGGAAAGCTTTGTTCAAGTTTTTTTTGTGCATTATTGAAAGGAACAGCAAACTAGGGGAAAGTTGATCCAATCACGGAAATAAAAGCAAAAAAAAAAAAATCACCTTAAGAGCTCATCATTCCCAAAACTATGTTTAAAAAAGAAATAACCAATTAATTTTCCTCATTTGTTCAATTCAATTGTTTCATGACCTTCCCAGCATTATCACTAGTGCAATGGCATGCAATGTGTGCAATTGGACATTTGAGCCCATAGGTTTTAATGTTCACTGGGCTGTGCTCTTAATTCATCACCTGAAGTCTCTTCTGCCAAGAGTGAGAAACCTGAAATCTTTCACCGTTTTGCAGCTCAAAATGTTCTCTCCAGGCACAACAAAGTTTGAAAGTGGGGAGGTGATGGGGGGCAGGGGAGTTATGTCTGCATTGCTGGGCATTTGTGGCAGTTTAAAATTACAAGAAAATGTTTACATATAACCCACTAAGCTTTACTAAAACTGGAAGACAACAACATTGTGATGAATGGAGAGAACTACTGATACATAAATATACAATAGTCAATAATACATCCAACAGGAAATTCAGGAGAAACTTCTTCACACAGAGAGTGGTAAGAATGTTGAACTTACCTTCCGGGAGAGCAGCAGACAGGAGCGGACCTGCAGGAGGAACATGGCGCAGCGGCAGCTAAATAAAGCCAGAGGATCGCGGCCTACAGTACTTACCTTCCAGGAGAGCAACGGACCTGCGGGAGCAACACGGAGCAGTCAAATAATGCCCGAGGACCGTGGCCTACAGCACTTACCTTCCAGGACAGAATCACGTAATTTACAATGCAGAAGGAGGCCATTCAGCCCATCGTGTCGGCACCGGATCTCAAAGAGAAATGCACTCAGTTCCTTTCCCCGTCTTCTCCCCGTAACCCTGCACATTCTTCCTTTACAAATAACAGTCTAATTCTGTTTTGAATACTTCAAAACAGCAGCAGACAGGAGTCCAGGCGTGCCAGAGTTTGAAAACAAGTGAACAGTGACATCATACGAAAGCAGGTAGGCGATTGGCTGGGTGAGGCTTCAGATCCGCAAACAACGCGAGATGGGAGAGAGAGCGCAGCAAGGCACAGGGAGCTAGTCAAAGAGTATCTGGTGGGTATTTTCTTACATTATTTTCTTTTTACTCTAACATTTAAAGTCTATCTACTAAATGGAAGCTGAAATACTAGGTGGTTACCAGTTTGTTTATTTTATTTATAACCATTTTGTGTTTATTTAACTTCCAATTTTAGTGCAGTAAATAAATAATTTGAGGTATGGCAGGGTTGCTCACACCCTTTGAATGCACATCCTGTGCCATGTGGGGACTCCAGGGCTCTATCCATATCCTGGGCAACTACATGCGCAGAAAGTGCCACCAAATGCAAAAACACAAGCGCCGAATCTTGGAACTCGAGGAGCAGCTGGAGTCAGAGGTGCATTTACAAGGATGAGAGATACATGGATAGCACGTTTCAGGAGGTGGTCACCGTGCAGCTTGAGAGCGCAGGCAGACAGGGACTGGGTGGCTGCCAGACAGACAAGGAGGACAAGGCAGATAGTGCAGGAGACAGTGGAGGGCATCCCACTTTCTAACCAGTATTCAGTTCTGAGTACCGATGGGAGGGAGGGTTCCTCTGAGGAATGCAGCGACCAGAGCACCATGGGTGGCTCAGCTTTGTGGAGAGGGAAGAGAAAAGACAGGAGAGCAATAGTGATAGGAGATTCTATAGAGGAACAGACAGGCATTTCTGTGGCCGCAGATGTGATTCCAGGATGGTATGTTACCTCCCTGGTGCAAGGGTCGTGGATATCACCGAGCGGCTATAGAGCATTCTGGAGGGTAAGGGTGCACAGCCAGAGGTCGTGGTCCATATTGGTCCAAATGTTTGGGTAGTAAAAGGGATGAGGTCCTGTAGGCTGTTTAGGGAGTCAGGAAAGAGCAAGACCTCAAAGCTAGTAATCTCCAGATTACTCCCAAGAACACGTGCTAGTGAGTATAGAAATAGGAGAATACAGCAGATGAATGCGTGGCTGCAGAGATGGTGCAGGAAGGAGGGCTTCAGATTTCTGGGGCATTGGGACCGGGTCTGGGGAAGATGGTCCCTGTACAAGCCAGACGGTCTACAACTGAACAGGAATGGGACGAATATCCTTGCAGGAAGGTTTGCTGGTGCTGTTGGGGACGGTTTAAACTAGACTGGCAGGAGGATGGGAACCGGAGGGCAGTTTCAGATAGTACAAATTCAGGGCAGGGAACAGGAGGCAGAAAATTAGTGAGCGACTCTGAAAGACAGAAGAAGCAAAAGGTGAAAAAGTGTGCAGCACAGGAATTTGGCAGTGTTAAAAAGGTATTTATTTAAATGCAAGGAGTATAGCAAATAAAGCCGATGAGCTGAGGGCACAGATAG
This sequence comes from Heterodontus francisci, assembly GCF_036365525.1. Classification (NCBI taxonomy): domain Eukaryota; kingdom Metazoa; phylum Chordata; class Chondrichthyes; order Heterodontiformes; family Heterodontidae; genus Heterodontus; species Heterodontus francisci. The sequence continues at coordinate 80,892,005 of NC_090390.1, forward strand.
ACACATGGCAGCATGATATCATCGCTGTAATGGAAACTTGGCTTCAAGAGGATCAAAACTGGCAGCTCAACATTCTGGATACAGAGTTTTCAGGTAGGATAGAGGGGAGGGGGATAAAAAAAATGGAGGGTTGTAGCATTATTGGTTAAAGAATCAATTGCAGCTGTGAGGAGGGATGATATGCCAAATGAATCATTAAATGAGACCATATGGGTGGAGCTCAGAAATAAAAAAAGAGCAGCCACACTACTAGGAGTGTACTATAGACCCCCAAATAGCGAGAGGGAGATAGAAGAACAAATATGTAGGTAAATTTCTGTGTGCAAAAACAATAGGGCAATAATAGTTGGGGATTTCAACTACCCGAATATCAACTGGGATACAGACAGGGTGAAGGGGACAGAGGGCACAAAATTCTTAAACTACATTCAATGGAACTATTTTAGCCAGCATGTAACAAGCCAGAGAGGGGGTGCAATTCTAGATTTAGTCTCAGGAAATGAAGCAGGGCAAGTGGAAGTAGCAGCAGTGGGTGACCATTTTGGAGATAGTGACCATAATACAGTTAGCTTTAGCATTATTATGGAAAAGGACAAGGATAGAACAGGAGCAAAAGTTCTAAATTGGGAGAAGGCAAATTTTACAAAGCTGAGAGGTGATCTGGCGAAAGTGGACTGGATACAGCGACTTGAAGGAAAATCAGTGGCAAACAAGTGGGAGGCATTCAAAAGCAAGATTCTACGGACACAGTTCAGACATAACCCCACAAAGAAAAAGGGTTGTATTGCCAAATCTAGAGCCCCCATTCATCTAGAAGCATTCAGGGTAAGACAAAGCAGAAAAAGAAAGCTTTTGACAGTCACAAAAACATTAATACTTCAGAATACCTAGAGGAGTATAGAAAGTGCAGGGGTGAAGCATAAAATGAAATTAGGAAAGCAAAGAGAGGACATGAAAAATATTGGCAGGTAAAATCAAGGAAAACCCAAAGATGTTTTATCAGTACATTAAGAGCAAGCGGATAACTAAGGCAAGGGTAGGGCCCATCAGAGATGTACAAGGTAGCATGCGTGGATGCAGAAGATATGGGTTAATGAGAACTCTGTCTCCCTCTTCACAAAGAAGAGGGATGATGCAGACATTGTAGTTAAAGAGGAAGAGTGTGAAATACTAGATACGATAAACATAATGAGAGAGGAAGTACGACAGAGTCTGACATCCTTGAAAGTGGAGAAATCACCAGGGCCGGATGGATTGCATCCTAGGCTATTAAAGGAAGCCAGAGAGGAAAGAGCAGATGCTCTGATGATCATCTTCAAATCCTCACTAGATACAGGCGAGGTACCAGAGGTTTGGAGGTCTGCAAATGTTGTACCACTGTTTAAAAAGGGTGCGAGGGATAGGCCAAATAATTGTAGACTGGTTGGTCTGATCTCGGTGGTGGGAAAATTATTAGAATCAATTGAGAGAGACAGGATAAACAGTCACTTAGAAAAGCACAGATTAATCAGGGATAGTTAGCATGGATTTGTTAAGGGAAGATCGTGTCTTACTAACTTAATTACATTTTTTTTTTTTGAGGACAAGGAGGATTGATGAGGATAGTGGAGTGGACGTTGCCCACATGGATTTTAGTAAGGCATTTGACAAGGTCCCACATAGCAGACTGGTTAGAAAAATAAATGCACATGGGATACAGGGGAAGGTGGAGAGGACCCAAAATTGGTTCAGTGACAGGAAATAAAGAGTAATGGTCGACGGATGTTTTTGCGAATGGAAGGCGGTTTCCAGTGGCGTTCCAAAGGGCTCAGTGTTGGGTCCCTTGCTGATATATAATAATGATTTGGACTTAAATATGGGAGGCATGATTGGGAAATTTGCAGATGACACTAAAATTGGTTGATAGTGAAGAGGGTTGCTGTAGGCTCCAGAATGATAGGATTTGGTTGGGCGGAAAAGTGGTAAATGGAATTAAATCTGGAGAAGTGAGAGGCAATACATTTGGGGAGGGCAAACAAAGCAAGGGAATAAAAAATAAACGGGAGGATATTGAGAGGGGTAGAGGAAGTGAGACACCTTGGAGTGCATGTCCACAGATCTCTGAAGGTGGCAGAACAGGTAGATAAAGTGAAGGCAGCACATGGAATGCTTTCCTTTACTGGCTGAGTTATAGAATACAAAAGCATGGATGTAATGTTGGAACTGTATAAAAAGCTGGTTAGGCCACAGCTGGAGTATTGCGTACAGTTCTGGTCACATCACAGGAAGGAAATAATTGCTCTGGAGAGAATACAGAGGAGATTTACAAAAATGTTGCCAGGCCTTGAAAACTGCAGCTGTAAGGAAAGATTGGATCGGCCAGGATTGTTTTCCTGAGAACAGAAGAGGCTGAGGGGTGATTTAATTGAGGTGCACAAAATTATGAGGGGCCGAGATAGAACAGACAGGAAGGACTTGTTTCCGCTAGCGGAGAGGTCAATTACCGGGGGCACAGATTGGTAGATGGGTTAGAAGAACATGAGGAATCTTTTTCACCCAGAGGGTAATGGATGTCTGGAATTCACTGCCTAGATTGGTGACACAAACAAAGAAACACAGAATAAGAGGAGTAGGCCATTCGGCCCTTCGAGCCTATTCCGCCATTCATTATGACCTTGGCTGATCATCCAACTCAGTAACCTGTTGCCGCTTTCGCTCCATATCCTTTGATCCCTTTGAACCCAAGAGCTATATCTAACTCCTTCTTGAAAACATACAATGTTTTGGCCTCAAATGCTTTCTGTGGTAGTGAATTCCACAGGTTCACCACTCTCTGGGTGAAGTAATTTCTCCTCATCTCAGTCCTGAATGGTTTACCCCGTATCCTTAGATTATGACCTCTAGTTCTGGACTCCTCCACAATCAGGAACATCCTTCCTGCATCTACCCTGTCAACTCCTGTTAGAATTTTATAGGTTTTTATGAGATCCCTCTCACTCTTCTGAACTCCAGCGAATATAATCCTAACCGACTCAATCTCTCCTCATACGTCAGTCTCGCCATCCCAGGAATCAGTCTGGTAAACCTTCGCTGCACTCCCTCTATAGCAAGAACATCCTTCCTCAGATAAGGAGACCAAAATTGCACACAATATTCCAGGTGTGGCCTGACCAAGGCCCTGTATAATTGCAGCAAGACATCCCTGCTTCTGTATTCAAATCCTCTTGCTATGAAGGCCAACATAGCATTTGCCTTTTTTACCACCTGTTGCACCTGCACGTTTACCTTCAGTGACTTGTGTACGTGAACACCCAGGTCTCGTTGCATATTCCCCTCTCTCAGTTTATAGCCATTCAGATAATAATCTGCCTTCCTGTTTTTGCTACCAAAGTGGATAACCTCACATTTATCCACATTATACTGCATCTGCCATGCAATTGCCCACTCACTCTTGTCCAAATCACCCTGAAGCCTCTCTGCAACCTCCTCACAACTCACCCTCCCACCCAGTTTTGTGTCATCCGCACATTTGGAGATATTACATTTAGTTCCCTCTTCTAAATCATTGATATATATTGTGAATAGCTGGGGTCCCAGCACCGATCCCTGCAGTACCTGACTAGTCACTGCCTGCCATTTGGAAAAAGGGCCATTTATCCCTACTCTTTGTTTCCTGTCTGCCAACTAATTTTCTATCCATCGCAATACACTACCCCCAATCCCATGCGCTTTAATTTTACATGCTAATCTCTTATGTGGGCCTTTGTCGAAAGCCTTCTGAAAGTCCAAATAAACCACATCCACTGGCTCCCTCTCATCAACTCTACTAGTTACATCCTCGAAGAATTCTAGTAGATTTGTCAAGCATGATTTCCCTTTCGTAAATCCATGCTGCCTCTGTCTGATTCTACCACTGTTCTCCAAGTGCTCTGCCACAAAATCTTTGATAATGAACTCTAGAATTTTCCCACTACTGATGTTAGGCTGACTGGTCTATAATTCCCTGCTTTCTCCCTACCTCCTTTTTTAAATAGTGGGGTTACATTAGCTACCCTCCAATCTGTAGGAACTGTTCCAGAGTCTATAGAATCTTGGAAGATGACCAATGCATCCACTATTTCTAGGGCCACTTCCTTAAATACTCTGGGATGCAGACCATCAGACGCTGGGGATTTATCGGCCTTCAATCCCATCAATTGTCCCAACACCATTTCTCTACGAATACTGATTTCCTTCAGTTCTTCTCGCTCACTAAATCCTGTGTTCCCCAACATTTCTGGTATAATATTTGTGTCTTCCTTTGTGAAGACAGAACCAAAGTATGCATTTAGCTGGTCAGCCATTTCTTTGTTCCCCATAATAAATTCCCCTGTTTCTGACTGTAAGGAACCCACATTTGTCTTCACTAATCTTTTCTCTTCACATACCTATAGAAACTTTTACAGTCAGTTTTTATGTTCCCGCAAGCTTGCTCTCGTACTCTATTTTCCCCTTCTTAATCAATCCCTTGGTCCAGCTTTGCTGAATTCTAAACTGCTCCCAATCCTCAGGTCTGTTGTTTTTTCTGGTGAATTTATATGCCTCTTCCTTGGATCTAATGCTATCTCTAATTTCCCTTGTAAGCCATGGTTTGGTTACCTTTCCCGTTTTACTTTTGCGCCAGACAGGATTAAACAATTGTTGCAATTCATCCATGCGCTCTTTAAATGTTTGCCATTGCCTTTCCACCGTCATCCCTTTAAGTAACATTTCCCAATCCATCATAGCCAACTCGCGCCTCATACCTTCGTAGTTTCCTTGATAAGATGCAGGACCCCAGTCTCAGAATCAACTACGTCATTCTCCATCTTGAAGAGGAATTCTATAATATTATGGTCGCTCATCCCCAAGGGGTCTCACACAACTAGATTGTCAATTATTCCTCTCTCATTACACAATACCCAGTCTAGGATGGCCTGTTTTCTTGCTGGTTCCTCAACATATTGGTCCAGAAAACCATCCTGTATGCACTGCAAGAATTCCTCCTCTATGGTATTGTGACTAATTTGATGGAGGCAGAAACCCTCAACTCAATTGAAAGATACCTAGACCTGCAACTGAGGTGTTGTAACCTGCAAGGCTATGACCAGGTGCTGGTAGGTGGGATTAGATTGGTTGGCTAGTTTTTTCAGCCAGCGCAGAAATGGCCTCTTTCTGTGCCATAGCTTTTCTATGGTTTCTGTGGTTCTAACTCGCTACCACAGGGAGTTGTTGTGATGAATAGTATAGATGCATTTAAAGGAAAGCTTGATAAATACATGAGGGAAAATGAAATTGAAGGATATGCTGGTAGGGTTATAGATGAAGAGGGTGGGAGGAGGCTTGTGTCGAGCATAAACATCAGCTTAGGCATGGTGGGCCAAATGGCCTGTTCCTGTGCGGAACAATCTATGTAAGGCAGCTCTCCCAAATTATGTTACCGTGTCCTAAGATACGGCATATGAAGAGGTCAAACACAGCAGTGATTCAAATATCTTCTGTACCATCAGGAGGTTCTCGGCTCAAATGCTTAATTCAGAATTTATTGGTGTAGATTACACTGGATTCAAACATGAACCAGGAATACATACATTATGCACACTCAATGGTGTCGTCAATTGCTTAGCTTCGAGACTCAGTGGGGCTTGAAATCAAAGCTGCAAAAGCACTAGACAGCAAGGCCAACAGCTGGCAAAAACCTAATCACCAATAAAAACTACTGGTCCACCAGGATAATAGAAACTGAAAATACAGTTACTATACCCAATAGCTGCATAGAACTGCTGAAGGCAATTTTAAAATAAAAAAGCCTCTAAAGAAAGTTTCCTGTGTGCAGGAGGAAATGAGTGCAAATTGTGATGAGATCATGCACTGGTTTATTGATGAATGCCCTGGTCCACAAAAGTGAATGAGGTCACTTAGTACTACACCAACTGCATACGAGCCAGCATAATTGCGACACAAAAGCTCCAAAAACATCAAATCTTGTAATACTGTGGCAGCTGGGATGAATGCTGATTACTGAGCAATGTTGTGCTATGGACAAGCATTTGAGATAAGCTCTGCACATTTCTGTTCAGCTCCTGTTCCCAAGGTGGTAACTCATGCTGGGGTACGACCACTCTCATCTAAGTGGCCATTCTTCATGTGTGAGCTCAGAGTGTGAATAGCAGTCGGCACATTCACTATAAGAGGCACCTGATTGGGGTTAGGGGGTGGCAGGATGTGTGTGTGGGAGGCGAGAAAGAGCGAAGGTGCGTCACAGCTAAGCTCGATACTTGACCTTGCCCTATTCCACACACTTACTTTCTAGTAGAAATCACTGATTCTGATCAGAACTGGAACCCTGGCTAATTTTTATCTATCTTTCGCCCAGGAATATTGAGTGCGATTATAGCCTCCACCTACTACGATCCTGGCTGAGATCAGCTAACTCAGCACAGGTTGGGCTGTGTACTCAGGACTTTCTATGGGTCAATGTATTTACCAACTGACCCATTGGAAAAACGCCACTGCACAATTTTTCAGATCTCTATTCCTCCACTTCTGGCCTCTTGCGCATCCCTGATTTCCATTGCTCCACCACTGGTGCCCACGCCTCCAGCTGCTTAGGCCCCAAGTTCTGGAATTCCCTCATTAAACCTCTCTGCTTCTTTCTCCCCTTTACAATGCTCCTTAAAATCTACCTCTTTGACCAAGCTTTTGGTCAACTATCCCAATATCTCCTTATGTGACTCGGTGTCAAATTTTCTCAATGCTACCCTGAAGCACTTTGGGATGCTGCATTACATTAAAGGCACTATACATATTGTAGCTCGACCAGCAACATTATTAAGACTGAAATAGGCTTTTGCCTTTTGCATTAAGCCTCCCCAGTCAGCATAATGTAAAGTAGACACAGGGTAATGTGCCATCTAAACAGCCCCAAATAATGTGTCATCACTATAGTCTCATTACAAGCGTCAGTTATTGCTCCAGCATGATATTTCAACTTCCTACACCTGACATCTTTATGACTATCTTGGAGCGAAATTGTCAATTTAATGTCAATTAACTGTGAATTATGGGCAGTATTGTGCTGTGGACTCATGCTTAGTAGGAAGTGAGTTGAGACTGCCCCAGACTCATTATCAGAAAGAGGAGACAGTCATCCCATCAGTCTGGGTCAGATTCAAACCAAAGTCCCCAAGGTGAAAGGACAGCAAGCTATAAACTCCAGTAATTGATTGAGAAAAGAGATGAACAACATTACTGGGAAACTGGACTTTTTTTTGCACTTTGCATCCACCACATGTAGCAACAGCATTAAGAATACAGAATTAATCCTCTATGTCCCAAGCAATATCTGAACTACAAAAGAACTAGTGCATATATCGATAAAGACATGCCATTAGGACAGCATGATAACGCTTTCACACAGAATATGCAATTCTTCTTGCTTGTACTACCTGACACCCCTCTCCAAATCAATGAGACCATTACATTATAGGAATATGATCCTCAATTATCTTCACCCTCATTTATTGGGTAGGGGGCACAATGAGCACTTCAAAATAAACCACCCTTGAATATTCTACACTCCCATCATCTACACCTAATTATCTCTGTTTTACTTCATCTTCCCTCCTATGCTTTCATATCTTGGTATTACCCTGCACTGTGGGCCTTGGCCCTTCACCAAGGTTTGTGAAAAATACATGGCTGCAAGTTGCCGCATACCAGCATTGTCACAGCAGTTACTGCCTCATTACAACTTGTGTGCAGATGGCAGGCCATCTTATCAGGCAACAAATGCACACATCATGCAGGATTCGCAATACAATAGGATATCTTTAAATTAATCTCAGTTTGAATTCCATTGTTGTATCTGAATCAGTCCATGTAGATCCTGAAGTGTTCATTATAGTCGGGATGACGTCCATTTAATTTAAACAAAAAATTGGGTCACCTTTGGCAGTGAAACTACACTGCATTTTGATTTTAAAAATTGAATAATTGCACAACTAGCAGATTTACACCATGATAGATTCCACATACATTGCAACACATATTTACATAATAAGTTACATTTACAGAGGCTTACCATACTGAAGCATCTCAAGTGCTTTATACAATGAATTTTTTTTAAAAAGTAGAGTGACTGTTTTGTAGACAATGGCCGTGGGTTTCAAAAAGGTAACTTGACAGCAGTGTTTACAATTCAAATTACTCCAGGAAGTAAGCCTGATTTGAGGAAAATAGATCCCTTTCTGCAGATTATGGCACTTCTTCGAAACCTGTCACACGACCGAAATTGCTCTCATTAAAATCACAAATGAAACGGAAGCCAAAGAAGATGCCCTGTTGTGAATTCTACACTTGAACTCGGGCAGCAGAGAACTGAAACTGATAGCCCCCACCCGTCTCTAGATTGAAATCTCAACTACCAGAGAAATGTACAAACAACCCAGGCCTACAACTGTAAAAGAGATATTGACTTCCGAGAAAATTCAACAGGTTTACCATGAAGCCCGAAAACCCCTCTCACTTCAAACCACTTACCCTTTTCCTCTCTACCTATCTGTGTGTGTGTGTGTGTGTGTGTATGTATGTATGTATGTGGACGCGCACAAGCGATTGTGTGTATGGGTGCGGTTGTGACCATTATGAGAATGAATATTGCTCAATAAATAATTAATCTTCTGTTTTAAACCTACAAGAAACCTGCTGTTTATTCGACAAAGAAAACAAAAAGGGTGAAAACCCTAGTCACAAAAACACTTGCTGGGGTCAGTTAGGAGTTGAACAGTGGGAACCACCCACACCCCTTACCACCTGGCTGTAATAACGTCCTATCATAGAATCATAGAAAGTTTATGGCATAGAAAGAGGCCACATGGCCCATTGTGTGCACGCCAGCCAAAAAACTTTCCACCCATTCTAATCACACCTTCCAGCACTTAGTCCATAGCCCAGCAGATTACGGCACTTGAGATGCATATCAAGACTTCTTTTGAATGAGTTGAGGGTTTCTGTTTCACCTGCCCTTTCAGGCAGTGAGTTGCAGACTCTCACCACCCTCTGGGTGAAAAACATTTTCCTATCTCCTCTCTAATCCTTCTACCAACCACTTTAAAAATCTATGCCCCCTAGTCACTGACCTCTCTGCTAAGGTAAATAGGTCCTTCACATCAACTCTATCAAAGCCCCTGACAATTTTGTACATCTCAATCAAATCTTCCCTCAGCCTTCTCTGTTCCAAGGAGAACAACCCCAACCTATCCAATCTTTCCAGTCCTGGCAACATCCTCGTAAATCTCCTCTGTACCCTCTCTAGTACACTTACATCCCTTCTGTAAAATGAGGTGACCAGAACTGCACACAGTACTCAAGTTGTGCCTTAATCAATGATTTATACAGTTCCAGCATAACCTCCCTGCTTTTATATTCTATACCTCAGCTAATAAAAAGGAAAGGTTTACAAAGTTATGAGTGGCATGGACAGAGTGGATAGTCAGAAGTTTTTTTCCCCAGGGTGGAAGAGTCAGTTACTAGGGACATAGGTTTAAGGTGCGAGGGGCAAAGTTTAGAGGGGATGTGCGAGGCAAGTTTTCTTTACACAGAGGGTGGTGAGTGCCTGGAACATGCTGCCGGGGGAGGTGGTGGAAGCAGGTATGATAGCGACGTTTAAGAGGCATCTTGACAAATACATGAATAGGATGGGAATAGAGGGATACGTACCCCGGAAGTGCAGAAGGTTTTAGTTTAGACAGGTATCATGGTCGGCACAGGCTTGGAGGGCCGAATGGCCTGTTCCTGTGCTGTACTGTTCTTTGTTCTTTATTCCATATGCCTTCTTAACCACCTTATCGACCTGCTACCTTCAGGGATCTGTGGACATTTCTTCCCAAGTCCCTTACTTCCTCTACACCTCAATATTTTCCCATTAATTGTGTATTCCTTTGCCTTGTTTGACCTCCCCAAATGCATCACCTCACACTTATCCAAATTAAATTCCATTTGTCGCTTTTCTACCCATCTGACCAGACCATCAATATCTTCCTGCAGTCTACAGCTATCCTCCTCACTAACTACCACACGGCCAATCTTTGAGTCCTCTGCAAACTTCTTGATCATGCCCCCCATGTTTACATCCAAATCATTAATACACACCATAAAAAGCAGGGGACCCAGTACTGAGCCCTGCGGAACGCCACTGGAAACAGCCCTCCAGTCGCAAAAAACACCTGTCAACAATTACCCTTTGTTTCTTGCCACTGAGCCAATTTTGTATCCACCTTGCTGCATTTCCCTGGATCCCATGGGATTTTTTTTTAAACCAGTCTGCCATGTGGGACCTTGTCAAAAGCCTTGCTAAAATCCATGTAGACCATATCAACCCTCATCTATCTTCCTCGTTCTCTGTGTTGGGCATACACTTTCCTTTTCTGCCTTATCTTACCCTGTAAAGCTCCTCGACATCCACGGAGCTCTCAATTTGGCCTTCCCACCCTTTTTCTTTGTGGGAATATGTTGACTCTGAACCCCTCGAATCTTCCCTTTGAATGCCTCCCACTGCTCGGACACTGATTTACCTCCAAGTAGTTGTTTCCAGTCCACTTTCACTAACTCACTCCTCAGTTTAGTAAAATTGTCCTTGCCCCAGTTGAGAACTCTAACTCCTGTTCTATCATTGTCCTTTTCCACAATTATGTTAAAACTGACTAAATTATGATCACTACCACCAAAATGCTCTCCCACTGCCACTCCTTCTACATGCCCATCTTCATTTCCTAAAATGACGTCTAAAACTGCACCCTCTCTTGTTGAACCTGCTACATACTGGCCAAAAAGGTTCTCCTGAATGCACCTCAAGAATTCTGCTCCCTCAATTTCCCTCACACCAGAACTATCCCAGTTAATATTTGGGGTAGTTAAAATCCCCTATTACTGCTCTATTGTTCTTGCACTCCTCATAGATTTGCCTACATATCTGCTCTTCTATCTCTCTCCGACTGTTTGGGGGTCTATAGTATACTCCCAGCAGTGTGTGATTGCCTCTTTTTTGTTCCTTAGCTCAATCCATATGGCTCCATTTGATGAAACTTTTAACATATCATCCCTTCTCACAACTCAGTTTCTTTGATCAAATTTGTCACTACCCCTCCTTTCTTATCCCCTTCCCTATCGCATCTGAAAACCCTGCAACTAGGAACGTTGAGCTGCCATCCCTGTCCCTCCTCAAGCCTCATTTCTGTAAAAGCTATATCATATTGCCACGTGTCTATCTGTGCCCTCAGCTCATCTGCTTTAGTTGCTATACTCCTTGCATTGAAACGGATACCCTTGAGCACTGCAAAACTCTATTTTCTAACCGGTGTTTCCTCTGTCTTCCAGATTCATCCATTAATTTTCTGCCTTCCATTTTCATTTCTGATATTGTCCAAACTGGGTCTACTCTCAGGTCCCCATCCCCCTGCCGAACTACTTTAAACCCTCCCCAACAGCTCTAGCAAATCGTCCTGCAAGGAACTCAGTCAGTCCTGGCTCTGTTCAGATACAACCAGTCCGGCCTGTACATGCCCCATCTCCCCCAGAGCCAGTCCCAATGTCCCAAGAATCTAAAGCCCTCCTTCTTGCACCATTTTTCCAGCCACAAATTCGTCTGCCTTATCCTTCTATCCCTGTATTCACTTGCGCGTGGCACTGGGAGCAATCTGGAGATTACTATTTTTGAGGTCCTGCTTCCTAATTTCTTACCGAGCTCCCTAAATTCTGACTGCAGGGCCACATCCCTCTTTCTGCCTATGTCGTTGTTTCTGATGTGGACTGCAACTACTAGCTGTTTATCCTCTCCCTTCAGGATGCTCTGCAGCTGCTAAATGACATCCTTGACCCTGGCACCAGGGAGGCAACGCACCATCCTGGATTTACGTCTGTGGTCGCAGAAATGCCTGTCTGTTCCCCCAACTATTGAATCAGATACCACTATGGCTCTTCCAGTCTTTCCTGTACCCTGCTGTGCAGCTGAGCCACCCATGGTGCCATGGATTTGGCTCTGGCTGCACTCCCCAGATGAACCATCACTCTCAACAGCATTCAGAACTGAATACCTGTTGGAGAGTGAGATACAATCAGGGGTCTCATGCATTACTTGCATGTTTCTTTTTGACTGCCTGGTGGTCACCCATTCCCTCTCTCCCTGCATAATCTTAAGCTGTGGGGTGACCACATCTATAAATGTGTTATCCACATAGCTCTCATCCTCATGAAGGCACCACAGTGTCACCAGCTGCCACTCAAGTTCTAAAATCCAGAGCTCAAGCTGCTTCAATTGACGACACATCCTGCACAAGTGGTTCTCCAGGATACGGGAAGCATCCTGGAGCTCCCACATAGCACAGGAGGTGCATTCATGAGGTTGAAGCAACCCTGCCATTCCTTTATTAGTTGATCCTTTGCTACTGCTAAAAAAAAGTTGCCAATACTAAAACACCTTAGAACTATTAATAAAACCTTACTAGTACTGATAAATCCTACTACTAATCAATACAGTTCACTAGTTAAAGTAAAGTAAACTCAAAAAAGATACTCACCAGCTACTCACTTGTTCCTTACAAATACTTTTTCACATTTTTAGTCTGCCAGCTGTTGAGACGCAGTCCCTGAGCTGTAATACTCACCAGCCAATCACCTTCCTGTTTCCATGTGATGTCACACCATTTTTCTCTTTCCGAATGCGGGCTCCAACTGGTTACTGGCGGCAGCGAGCCCCGCTGATTCACGCTGTTTATAGCCCTTCTGGTGTCAATGATTCGCGTTGCTCCAACTGAGCTCTCTTTCGTTCTCCTCACGGTTTATAGCCCCACCGATCTCGCTGATTCACATCACTCCAACTGAGTGGAGTCAAATTTACTTTTTCTTATAGTTCCCCTCCGTACCAAACTCCCTTCTTCACACTCTATGCCCTCCAGCAGCACTCTGCTGCTTTTCTGCACTGAGAGTCCCCTGAATTTATACTCTGAAAACAAAGCTGCGCGTGCTCTGCTAGAGTTCAGAAACCAGTTTAAGCTAGCTACCTAATTAACTAGCTACAGCTACTCTCAGACCTTGCATACCCATTTAAACCTAACTTACCTCTTAACTTAAAGAATTTCAATTAATTGCTAAATGTAAACAAAACAAAAACTAGATTTGAGAGATTAACTCTTAAAATCCACTCACTTACCAAACTCCCTTCTTCACACACTGTGTCCTCCAACAGCACTCAGATCCTATGTGACTGTGACAAAGGTAAACTATCCTCCTTGCCCTTCTTGAACTATCTGCAACCATTGACACGGTTGACCACACTATCTTCTTCCAACACCTCTCCACTGTCACCCAGCTGGGTGTGACTGCACTTGCCTGGCTCCATTCTTATCTAATCGTAGCCAAAGAATCATTAAAAATGGATTAATTTCCCTTGTGCACTATTACCTCTAGTACCCCCAAGGATCTATCCTTGGTCCCCTCATACTTAGAACATAGAACATTACAGCGCAGTACAGGCCCTTCGGCCCTCGATGTTGCGCCGACCTGTGAAACCATCTGACCTACACTATTCCATTTTCATCCATATGTCTATCCAATGACCACTTAAATGCCCTTAAAGTTGGCGAGTCTACTACTGTTGCAGGCAGGGCGTTCCACGCCCCTACTACTCTCTGAGTAAAGAAACTACCTCTGACATCTGTCCTATATCTATCACCCCTCAACTTAAAGCTATGTCCCCTCGTGTTTGCCATCACCATCCGCCCTATCTAACCCTCTGATTATCTTATATGTCTCTATTAAGTCACCTCCCCTCCTCTAACGAAAACAACCTCAAGTCCCTCAGCCTTTCCTCGTAAGACCTTCCCTCCATACCAGGCAACATCCTAGTAAATCGCCTCTGCACCCTTTCCAAAGCTTCCACATCCTTCCTATAATGCTGTGACCAGAACTGCACGCAATACTCCAGGTGCGGCCGCACCAGAGTTTTGTACAGCTGCAGCATGACCTCGTGGCTCCGAAACTCTATCCCCCTACTAATAAAAGCTAACACACCATATGCCTTAACAGCCCTATTAACCTGGGTGGCAACTTTCAGGGATTTATGTACCTGGACACCAAGATCTCTCTGCTCATCTACACTACCAAGAATCTTCCCATTAGCCCAGTACTCTGCATTCCTGTTACTCCTTCCAAAGTGAATCACCTCACACTTTTCCACATTAAACTCCATTTGCCATCTCTCAGCCCAGCTCTGCAGCCTATCTATGTCCCTCTGTAACCTACAACATCCTTCGGCACTATCCACAACTCCACCGACCTTAGTGTCATCCGCAAATTTACTAACCCACCCTTCTACACCCTCATTCAGGTCATTTATAAAAATGACCAACAGCAGTGGCCCCAAAATAGATCCTTGCGGTACACCACTAGTAACTAAACTCCAGGATGAACATTTGCCATCAACCACCACCCTCTGTCTTCTTTCAGCTAGCCAATTTCTGATCCAAAGCACTAAATCACCTTCAATCCCATACTTCCGTATTTTCTGCAATAGCCTACCGTAGGGAACCTTATCAAACGCCATACTGAAATCCATATACACCACATCCACGGCTTTACCCTCATCCACCTGTTTGGTCACCTTCTCATCTACTTGCTGCCTCTCAGCCAAGTCATCTGAAAACATCGCTAGTTTTCACAACTATGCTGATGACTCACCACCACCTCACTCAACTCCTCCACTGTCACTAAATTATCAGACTGCTTATCCGACATTCAGTACTGGATGAGCAGAAATTTCCTCTAATTAAATAGTGGCAAAACCAAACCCATCATCTTCAGTCCCCGCTATAACCTCTTGTTTCCTAGCTACCGATTCCATCCCTCTATCTGGCAACTGTCCAAGGCTGAACCAGACGGTTTGTAACCTTGGTGTCGCAATTGATTGAGATGGGCTACCAATTGCCAGCATTGTCTATTTTCACCACCACAACATCGCACAACTCCACCTCTGCCTTGGCTTATTCGCTCATTCATACCTTTATTACCACTAAACTGGACTACTCCAACACACTCCTGGCTGGCCTCACTACCCCCAAACCCCCTCCACCCCCGTAAACTTGAGATCATCCGAACTCTGCTCCCCCTGTCCTTACTCACATCAAGTCCCTCCCATCACCCCTGGGCTCGCTGGCCTATGCTAGCCCCCAGTCAAGCAATGTTTTGATTTTAAAATTCTCATCTTTGTTTTCAAATCTCTCCAGGGCCTCACCCCTCCCTATCTCTATAATCTCTTCCAGATCCACACTCAAGATATCTGTGCTCATTTAATTCTGGCCTCTTGTGCATCCCCAATTTTAATTGCTCCACCATTGGCGGCCGTCTCTTTAACTGCCTGGGCCCCAAGCTCTGGAATTCCCTCCCTAAACCTCTCCACCTCTCTATCCTGCTTTAAGACATGCCTTTTGACAAAGCTTTTGGCCATCTACCCTAATATTGCCTTATGTGGTACAATGTTAAATTTTGCTTTATATCATTCCTGTGCAGCACCTTGGAATGTTTTATTACGTTTAGATGATATGTAACTGCAAATTGTTGCTGTAACAAAAAGATTTGAATTTTGTGTTTATCTAGGTGAGGCATGTTATTGCTGGACAACACTTTTCTATTCAGGCAGTGTCAACATCAAGCATTCCCAAGTGAGGTATACAACAGCAAGTGCCATATAGGTTTCCCTCACTCTGCCCCAATCTCATTTCAGCACTAAGTTAAGAACACTCCCTACTACACGGTTTATTTTGTCGTTTCCTACGTGACCACTCAGATTAAGATTATCAATTTAAAATCTGCTTTGTGCGAGGCCCCATGCTCATCAGGAACTGGATATCATAGTCCCATTAAAAATTAGGCAAACTGTTCCAATATAGAAATTCAGATTTTTACTTTCCTGTACTTTGCTCAGTCCGAAAGCATGAGCCCGAGCTTCTGGTTGCTTGCCATTTCAACACTCCCCCTGCTCTCATGCTAACATTTCTGTCTTTGGCCTGCTCCAGTGTTCCAGTGAAAATCGCGCAAGCTCGAGGAGCAGCACCTGATCTTTCGATTAGGCACTCTACAGCCTTGCAGACTGAACATTGAGTTCAATAACTTGAGCATGACTGGCTTTTTTTTTTATATTTTATTTTTTAATCACATGCCTGCTTTTCATGTAGTCAGAGCTGCTCATTATTCTGCTATTAACACTCTCTCTGGACTAATGCTTTGTCTTTCACCTCAAACATTAGCACACTCTCTGCCTTTGTCCCAGGACAGCTTTGTTATTTAATCTCTCCTGCCCTCTGCTTTATCAAACACCTTCCTCCTTTGTTCTCTCCCCCACCCCCTCCCCTTCTCTTGCTTAAAACCCAATTCTTTTCTAACCTTTGCCAGTTCTGATGAAAGGTCACAGACCTGAAACATTAACTTTGCTTCTCTCTCCACTGGTGCTGCCAGACCTGAATATTTCCAGCACTTTGTTTTTATTTCAGATTTCCAGCATCTGCAGTATTTTGCTTTTATCCAATACAAATGTCTTCAGTTGTCCCTCCCTAAAACTCTCCACCTCCCTTACCTCCTTTCAGATGCTCCTTAAAATTCACCGTTTCAACAAAGCTGTTACTTACAATTCTAACATCTCCTCCTTTGGCTCAGGTGTCTTGGGAAGTTTTTCTACATTAAAGGTAGTATGCTGTTATACACTGGAACACTACAATTGGCTTCAGTAGTGAATCAGAGAATGGAAAGGGTCAGCACTCCCCTTCCTCACTCTTACCCAGTGTTAGGAGCGAGCTTGCACACTGACATACGATATGCAGAGAACCCAACCCTGGCTGTGATGGTCCCATTGAAGAACAGTCTGCCGACAATCCCCGACTATGCCTAAACATAAGGATAGCCACCTGGCCAAGGTACCAAAGGTAACCAATGGCTATGGAAGCATAACATAGCACGAGGGGAGAGCAGAAAATTGATTGAGAAGTGGTGGGGTGTGGAGGGGGGGGGGCTGAGTGTTGCTCTTTCTAATTTTGTTATAGGAATCTAAATCAATGGCTTATGCACAAGCCAAAAACTAATAAGACACCCATAAATGCAATAATTCAAGATGGTTTTGCTTTTGTTTGCGGCAAAAAAAAAGGATGGTCACATCAGCAATAGCAACCTGTATAGGTGAGCAGCTGAAACATCACAAGGAAGAGGTGTACAGTTACAGCAACACAATCTGCAAGTTCTGATATTAGAATATGCAGCTTTAAAAAGGATAGAATTTGCAGAATGTATTAACAAGAGGCAAAACCACATTGCATACAATATGAAAAATCTATACATTTTATTGGATTTCTTATGATGATGATGATGGGTAATTTAAGGATAATCATAAACATGATACTACCAGGGAAAATAGATTAATGATGTCTGTATTTACAATTAGGAAGGTGGGCCAAGTTTTATGGGAGTGATAATGTTATGTAATATTTTGTATTATCAGGAGGACCACAGCTTTCAAACTCTTCATAGGTTTTTACAGTAATGCACGATACTGTATTTGGGCACCTGGTTCAGCATACAGCACTTTGATAAGTTAGCCATTTGCTGTAACAAAAAGCATTTTAGTGGCAGAGATAAAATTGTTAGATAGCCTTGCAGTCGTTGACAGTGACTTTTTTTAAAATTCGTTCTTGAGATGAGTGTATCCTTGGCAAGGCCAGCATTTATTGCCCATCCGTAATTGCCCTTAAGGTGGTGGTGGTGAGTTGTCTTCTTGAACCGCTCCAATCCATGTGGTATAGGTACACCCACCGTGCTTTTTTGCTGTAATGGTTTGATACACCGAGTGGCTCACCAGGCCATTCAGAGGGCATTTAAAAGTCAACCACATTGCTATGGGTCTGGAGTCATGCGTCGGCCAGACCGGGGAAAGATGGCCGATTTCCTTCCCTAAAGGACGTTAGTGAACCAGATGGGTTTTTACAACAATCTGGTAGTTTCATTATGAGAAAATTTACTAATTAATTGAATTTAAATTCCCCCAGCTGCCATGGTGGGATTTTGAACTCATCTCTCCAAAGCATTTGTCCGGGCCATCTAGTCCAGTAACATTACCACTATGCTATTGTACAAGTTACAGACAAGTGCTCACAGCTACTCCTAACTCCTCTTTGATAGAAGATGTGGAAAGAGACACATTGCTAAATGTTTATTAGGGAATACATTACAACTTAATGCCAATAGATAGTCCTGGTGTAAAACTGAACAAAAATAGTATTATCCATGCTCCTATAGAAACAGCCAGAAAATTGAGATGGTGGGGCTGGGGGAGGTGTTCAACCACATTTGCTCATACCAAACCATCTTTTAGGCAAGCTGTTAAACCAACGTCTTCTCCTCTCTGATTAGCTGGGTGCTAATGATCCCATGGTACTATATGAAGGGCAAGGAATTCAGTACAAGAACACAGTAAAAACTGGTCAATCATCGCCTTACTCTCTATGGGATGTTTCTGCCACAGAATGGCCATGTGCTTGCCTACACAATAGCTACTACACTCCAAGAAATATTTCACCGAAGCACTGAGGGGTTTTAAAAATGCAAAAGAAAAGGCTGAAGCATTTTCATCCATCTTCAGCCAGAAGTGCTGAATGAATGATCCATCTCAGCCTCCTCCAAAGGTCTCCAACATCACAGATGCCAGTCTTTAGCCAATTTGATTCACTCCACATGATAAAGAAACTGCTGAAGGCACTGGATATTGCAAATGCTCTGGGCCCTGACAACATACCAGCAATAGTACTGAAGACTTGTGCTCCAGAACTAGCTGTGCCCCTAGCCAAACTGTTCCAGTACAGCTACAACACTGGCATCTACCCAGCAGTGTGGAAAATTGCCCAGGTAGGTCCTGTCCACAAAAAGCAGGACAAATCCAACCCGGCCAATTACCGCCCTATCAGTTTACTCTCAATCATCAGCAAAAGGATGGAAAGGGTCGTTGACAGTGCTATCAAGTGGCAATTGCTCAGCAATAACCTGATCACTGGCCCTGGCGGAGCCCAAACTTAGCGTCACTCAGTCCTGACCTCATTACAGCCTTGGTCCAAACATGGATAAAAGAATTCAACTCCAGAGGTAAAGTGAGTGTGACTGCCCTTGACATCAAGGCAGTGTTTGACCAAGTATGGCATCAAGGAGCCTTAGCAAATGTGGAGTCAATGGGAATGGGGGGGGGGGGGGGGGGGGGGGAACTCTGATGGTTGGAGTCACACCTAGCAGAAAGGCAGATGGTGGCTGTTGTTGGAGGTCAATTATCTCAGTCTCGGGAGTTCCTCAGGGTGGTCTCTTAGGCCCAAATATCTTCAGCTGCTTCATCAATGACCTTCCTTCCATAAGCTCAGAAGTGGGGATGTTCACCGATAGTTGCACAATGTCCAGCACCATTCGTGACTCCTCAGATACTGTAGCAGTCCATGCCCAGATGCAGCAAGACCTGGACAACATCCAGGTTTGGGCTGATATGTCAACTTAGATTCATGCCACACAAGTGCCAGGTAATAACCATCACAAATGAGAGAGAATCTAACCATCTTCCCTTGATGTTCAATGGCATTACCATCGCTGAATCACCCATTAACCTGGGGGGGGGTGGGGGGTTACCACTGACCAGAAATGAACAGGATTAGCCACAAAATTGCTACAAGAGCAGGTCAGAGGCTAGGAATTCTGCAGCGAGTAACTTACTTCCTGTCTCCCCAATGCCTGTCCACTGCCTACAAGGCACAAGTCAGGAGTGTGATGGAATACGCTCCACTTACCTGGATAGGTGCAGCTCCTACAACACAAGAAGCTAAACACCATCCAGGACAAAGCAGCCTACTTGACTGGCATCCCATCCACCACCTTCAACATTCATTCCCTTTACCACCGATGAACAGTGGCAGCAGTGTGTACCATCTACAAGATGCACTGCAGCAACTCACCAAGGCTCCTTCGACAGCATCTTCCAAACCAGTGATCTCTACCACCTAGAAGGACAAAGGCAGCAGATGTATGGGATCACCACCTGCAAGTTGCCCTCCAAGCCACACACCATCCTGCAGCGGAGCTGTATCACCATTCCTTCACTGTCGCAGGGTCAAATTCCTGGAACCCCCTACCTAACAGCACTGTTGGTGTTCCTACATCACAAGGACTCAGCAGTTCAAGAAGACAGCTCACAATCACCTTCTCAAGGGCAATTAGGGATGGGCAATAAATGCTGACCTAGCCAGCGATGCCCACATCCCTTGAACAAATTAAAAAAAAGATGCAAAATGCCAAATAGTAATATTTATTTTAAAAATAAAAATTTTGACAATAACCCTCAACAGAAATAAGGAAGTACACAACACAAGCAAAAGCCAATTAAGTGGACAAAGGAAAACAGAGAAGAATGGAAGACAAGGATCCAAGAGGTGTGCTGTAGAGAGGACAGGGGCCTTTTAGAACACTAGCTCCCCCTAGAGACCTATTATAAGTATCAGGTTTTTGCAAATCGAAAAATGTTAAATTGCTTCATGGTCTCTGCTGTCTTCTTCCTGCTTATGCCCTAGTACATCCTTTCATCCCACTTCACCATTTAGTGGAAGAGCCTTGAACCAGCATTTCGGGAACTCTCTATTTAACCCCTCTGCCATGCCACTTCTCTCCACACCATCCTCAAAACCTACCCGTTTAAATCAAACTCCAGTCACCTCCCTTAACTTCTCTCCCACTTGCTGACCTTTGATCACCTATTCAGGGTCTTGGGAGGTTTGTTACATGAAAGATACTATATCAGTTGGGAAGCTTTCCCAAATAGAAAGGACTACAGGCTACTGTATGGTGCAAATAGGTTTACATTGGTTAATAAGGACAGACACTGAACTGTCACAGATAGGATAAACATTTTGTTCAATGTGTTTGGAGAATAAGCTGCAGTTCTGACTGTTTAGCACTTTTCCAGCTCGCTTAAACTTTTATTAATAATCTAGCTCTCTAATTTACTCGATAGGATGAACAGAAGCTCAGTAAGGGCCCGCATTCAATATTGTATGGAGGCAACAGACAGCCAAAGGAAGACAGAAGAACAAAAAAACTTTATGACACAGCACTGCAAATACATGAACTTAAACAGCCATCCTGAAGCTTACTAATATACTTAGCAGTCATATAGCCATTTGGAAATGAGACATGTTGGTCCTCTAACATCCTAAATACATAATTTACAAAGTTTACTGTGGTTATCCTGGCTGGATCAGTGTTGACCACAGCAAAATATTAGTGGGTAAAAGTTGCGTTTCTGATTATTTTGGGTTCATTCAGAGAAAGGCGATGAATTGTAGTCTGTTCTCTGCAACCCTCAACTCCCAACTAGTACTGAACACTTTAGAGTTAACTGTTTCGGTAGAAAGACATTAACAGTAGATCACCGTTATTGTCAGGACCACTCGGAGGGGCGTATGAAACAGGTGAATGTTCATGCAGCAGAGAGAGAATGAGAAAAATAATTATACTCCATTTTAAATTCTTTATCCACATTTTTCAATTTCTCCTCAACATTCATCCTTTAAATGAAGACTAAACTGTTCAGTGATAAATCAATAAAATAATCAGTAGTGGCATTGATTAGACTAATAATCAAAACACACCACTCTGCTTTAAAGGTATTGGCAGTACTACAGTCAGTCTAATTTATGAGCACAATGCCTAACTTTTTACTGCTCCTTAATCTACTTTAAGGCAGCAGTGAAGCAGAGATTTAGTGTTCTCCCCTTTTGTCAACTTACCAGTGTGTGGCGAGCCCAGGAAGGTGGTGTGTATTTCCTGCTGCTTCCGACACACAAGCAAAGCCAAGTTTCAGATCCTTTGGTGATGCAGAGTTCACCTTTATATTGTTGGGTGCAGTCAATGAAGAGAATACTGTGAGCATTGATAAAAGTGCCTTTAAACAAATGGAAAGAGCCCCTGGAGAGTCAACGGAAATGTGTAGTGCAAAGTCAAGGTGCAATGCAGTAACATATGAAACATTCCTTCATGGACACCATCTGCAGATTATGCCCTCAAGTGTGGCTTACCCAGATATGGCAGGTCAGTGAATACACCACCTGCTGCACTACTAAAACATACAGACCCAGGATGATTTGGTCCTTGGCCTGCCTGATGTAACACATGTAATGCATGAAGACTGGTCACTTGAGGGAGACATCAAAATCTACTCATCTGTAAGCATGCCCAAGATGTGTCTTTGTCTTCAGAACACAGAAGGAAATTGAGGGGGGGAGAAAAACAAGGCTTAAACAAAAAAAAACAGTATTAGTACATCTGGCCAAGAACTGAGGCAACAGTCATGATGCTCATGCATATGAAAGTTGATGCTCATTATGTCTCCAGGCTGTCAGTACCATGGGAATGCTGGGGCTCAATAATGTAGATTATGTTCAGGACCACTTTTAAGATAACTGATCAAATCAAATTCTGTTTTTATTAAATTGATATCTGAGATGTTTGACCAATGTTCTAGGATCCCACACCAACACCACCTCATTATGTCCATTTATAATTAGGCCTAAAGGTTTATGGTGATTTATTCAATCAAATTCTGTTTTTACCACATGGGATCATTGGATTTTTACCATAATTTGGGGATTGTGTTCACGATTCAATCCATTTTTGTGTGAAAATTGTAAATCAGCGGATTTGGTTATGTTGGATTAACAATCTTAGATTTGCATTCAATTACATTCGGAGATTGAAAGAAAATTCTACTTGCATGTTTTTTCTGGAGTTATTCACTTGGGTCAGAAGATAAAATAAGAATCTATGTAGTGTACCAGTAAAATGCCCTTGGAATTGCCCAGTTAGTTGAAGAAAATAGATTTTTTTTGCAAGACACCATGTGATGGAGTTAGATTTCAGAAATTCGCTTCACATACCCACTTAATGTCCAGAGCCACAGCATGACAGTTGGGATCGCAAAATTGAACTGGATATGTTGACATATCAATTTACAATGCAAATATCTGCAGAAAAGTAACCAAAAATTATGAAAACAAGTAGTAGCATTGGCAGACCGAGGTTCATGCTGTACAGAAAATGTTTAATAAATGGATGGTCTGCTGGCAGAAAACAACTTGATGGGTCAAATGAAACATACGATCCGTACTAATAATTTCCACCTCAACCACTAATGGCGAAGAACATCTCAAACAGATTTTTAAAAAAATACAAGCTGGGAGGGGGGTGGATGAAAGGCAATCACGGCTGTCACATTTTATGACAAATTCAGTTACTCCTGGCAACACACCCACATGAAGAGAATGTTTGTTGTAAGCCAGCATCAAATTGAATGATCAAACAGCCTGACAACATCTATTATTACGCAATGAATGACCATTTGGTGAAGTATGATACCGGAGAAGCCATCCCCAGCATGTCAGTCCCTTCAGGAGTGCAGGGTACATATGGGTACAATTGTGTAATGGCTATCACTGGATTAATAATCCAGAGAACAAGAGTTCAAATCCCAACTGAGCAAATTGAGAATTTAAATTTAGTTTAAAATCTGGAGATAAAAAGCTGCTCCCAGCAAAACCAAAGTTGTTGGGTTGTAAAAACCCAAGGGGTTCATTAATGTCCTTTAGGAAAGGAAAGCTGTTATACTTAGCTGGTCTGGCCTATATCTGTAGTGGTTTACTCAGTTGTATCCAAGGCAACTAGGGATGAGCAATAAATGCCTTCTTTGCCAGCATTGCCCAATGAATAAAAAATGTTTATGGCATATATTAATATATTCAAAAGGATCTTTTAAGTCAGCTAGAATCTTATCTTGGGGTTCAGATCACTGTCATCTGAACCCCTTGATAAGATTACCAGTTGTAATCAATCCTAGCTATTTTTTATTTAAGGAAGGAGCTAATTCTACTGAATTTTCCAATGAGAAAAACAAATTTTAACAATGAGAATTTTGCAGCTTTTCATAGATTACACTACTTCTTTAACATTACAAATATGTTCCAAGTTTAACATGGTTTATGGCTCTTTACAGCTCTCCACTAGCCTATCTTCAACTGGCAAGAGCGCGGTCATAAAGGCTCCCTCTTTGGAATTGATGGGGCTCTTACAAATTGTAAGATGATAACTTGTAGGAAAGCAATGTAAGCAAATGCTAACAATCTTAGAAGCTATTCTGATCACGCAGTCAGAATTCTTTGAAACTTGAACATTTTATCTGTATTTATCTAAAAATTCACAGAATTTTATCCACGTAAGGGAGACATTATGACTGTTATCGGTTTCAGTTACAGCTACAGGCATACATTAGTGCTCTCTGGGGAGCCATACACAAAGCATGCTGTAGGTATTACAGCCTGTTTGACAGGGATCCATAACCGGATGTGCAATTCAGAGTCTGTGAAAGAGTTGTGTACATTGTGCACAGTGAAGTCAGTGCTTTTAATTAAACCTCCAGCTGAAAGCTAGGAGCTTCACTGCATTGATAAAAGTGATCCTTTTTGAAAAGGTTCACATTTCAATTATTGTTGATTTAGAATTTAGTTTAAATATCTATCTGGTGTCAGACACACGATCATCCCTGCCCAATCCATGGCTATGTGCTGTGTCTAGGCACGCCAATAGACAGAAACAAGAAAACCTGCCCCATGCACTCTACTCCCATCAACACAAAGTTGCTTTTCGTTCGTTCAAAATGATTCAAGTTATACATTAGTTTGAATTAGAAAACTTTAATAATTCAACAAAGGTGTTCAAATGGACAATTCGAATTAAGTTAAACAACTTTTAATCAAGACGAGTATATTGCATTTGTAGAGCGCTTGGAAAAAATTTGACTCATTGCACTTAACACAAAGAAAATCACCAAACATCAAGTAGGAAAAGGAAGAAATCGGACAGGCATGGTCAAAGAGTAGAGTTTCTAAGGAGGGTTATATATAGACTTTCTTTGATCTTGTTCAGTTCCAGCCATGTCAGTCAAAGAGCAAGTGAATAGCCCATGGGTAAATGTGTTTAGAGTCAGGTTCGGCACAACAACTAATACAAAGGTGAAACACTGCGCTGGAAATATGAAATATGAATAGAATGTGTGTAAATACTCCAGGTTGAGCAGCATCCATGGAGAGAAAAACAGAGTTAACATTTTAGGTCAATGAGAGGCAGGGAAAGGAGGGAGGGCAGCAAAGACCAAAGGGTTATGGTCTCTGATAGTGTTGAAGGTACAAGTGATTAAATGACAAAAAAGGATGAAGGTTTAAGGCGGCAAAGTGGTTAGCACTGCAGCCTCACAGCTCCAGCGACCCGGGTTCAATTCTGGGTACTGCCTGTGTGGAGTTTGCAAGTTCTCCCTGTGTCTGCGTGGGTTTTCTCCGGGTGCTCCGGTTTCCTCCCACAAGCCAAATGACTTGCAGGTTGGTAGGTAAATTGGCCATTATAAATTGCCCCTAGTATAGGTAGGTGGTAGGGAAATATAGGGACAGGTGGGGATGTGGTAGGAATATGGGATTAGTGTAGGATTAGTATATATGGGTGGTTGATGGTCGGCCGAAGGGCCTGTTTCAGTGCTGTATCTCTAAAAAAAAAGGCAAAAAGAGGTGGTAATGGGATGAGCAACAAAACAAAAAGGTGGGTCTAGTGGAGATGTAAATGGCAATAGCAGAATCATTACCAGACTGTATACAATATTTGCTGCTCACAATGGGGAACTAACTAACTTGGGAAAACCAAATGCAGCGTGGGCAATATGGGTGATTTGCTGAACACCCCCATTCAATCCTACAGTGACTGAGTTTCCGATTGCTTTCCCACTTTAATTCTTTAGCCCACTCTCACTGTGACCTCTTTGTCCTCGAATGTTCAAATGAAGCTTAACTAAAGCTCAAGAAACAGCACCTCATCTTCTGATTAGACACTTTATAGAATTCCAGACTCAACATTAAGTTCAACAATTTCAGATCATAACCATTGCTCCCATTTTTCCGGCCAGCAGTCGCTTGTAATAATTCTTGCTATTGCCATTCACAACTCCTTTAGACTCAGCTTTTGTTTCTTTACTTGTCCTATTACCAGCCAATCTCCCCACCCCTTTGCCTTGCATTATTGCTGCTTTTGGCATTTAATCATTCCTACCTTTCACCTATTACAAACCTTCCCTTTTGTTCTTTCCTCCCTTCACCCTCTTTCCCTGACTCTGTACTTACTTAAAACCTATTACATCTCTAACATTTTCTAGTTCTGATGAAAGGTCATCAACCTGAAATACTAACTCTGGTTCTCTCTCCACAATTGCTGCCTGAACTGCTAAGTGCTTCCAGCATTTTGTGTTTATATTTCAGAACAACAACTCTGGGGCAAGCCGAGCACTGATGAAAAATGGAGGAGCCTGCTAGAGACAAAGAAGGAGAAATAGCACACGAGGCCTGACACTAAGGCAGGAGAATAGGAATCTGACAGAGAAAGCAAACAGTAGGTAGGACTGTCTGAGAAGATATAACTTGGGATTGGATCAATTTTTTAAAAATGCAGGGTAATAATGAGATTGCTGTGTGCACATTGCTGCGATTGCAACAATAGAATAGTGATCACAATTCAAAGGTACTTGATTGGCTGTAAAGCACTTTGGGATATCCTGAGAACTCATTGGGAGCTTGTAAGATGATCTTTAGACCACCAACCGATTGCTCTTGTCGCTTTGGCGTAGTAATACTCCACCCTTTCAAATTTAATAGTGCTCAGGATTTGGGGAACTTTTACAATAGCTGTACGGCTGTAACACAGAAATTTATGATAACCAATTAGAAATAACACTACAGACATCATCGCAATTTCCTATGTTATGTAAGTGATAAAAACACAAAGTACTTCATTGGCTGTAAAGAGCTTTGGAATGTCCTGAGGTTGTGAAAAGGTGCTATATAAATGCAAGTTCATTCCTTCACAAACAGTAAAATTACTGAACCAATGTTCTGAATTAGAATTCAGAAAAACAAGACCTACCTTATGCCACACTCATTCATAAAAGCTCCTCAATAAATGGTTGCAAACATTTACATACCAACCAATTTTTTGTGGGCAGTCTATTCCAGTGCCCATGTACCCGTAGAGTCTGCTGATAATTCACTTTGCAGCAGTAAAGAAATTGAATGATCCAAAAATTTGAATTAAGCATAGTAAGTAGCAAGGTTGGAATTAAATGCTGAAATAAAATATTGAATTATCAGAATTTGAATGAAGTGACTTAGAACTCAAGAGTAGACTAGACTCTTCAGTTCAGCAGCCATTAGTTCCCATAGCTGGAGGCAATTGGACATGGAGTTAGAATCTCAAATCCTTGTGCTAAAAATGAGAGAGAGACTGAAAATATGCAGTTTTCAGTTCGTATCTGACTCCTGGAAGGTGCCACCTTTGTGCTTTATAATTGGATGGGAAGTTATCAGGCTCTGGACCCACAAGGATTCTGTATGGAGAAGATTTCTTTAAAAAAAATAACTACGATGCTTAATAGCGAGCTCAAGGTGTTGTCAGAGAGTAGCAGGACAACAGTGGCACCTCAAAACCTTACAGTCGAGGCATGGGTCTTGCATGCCTAACAATGGCAAAGTGTCGCCTGCTGGACAGGGAATTCCCCACAGGGCATGAAGGATCTCAGTAATTTGTTCAGTAATTCGTCAGCTGTTTATGCATACTTCCTCATTTACAGCAACACTTGGTTGAAGCCTGGTGCATAGCACAGACAGAAAGTACAAGTTTAGGTTGGTTCAATGCACAATTTGCTGCACATGTAAAATTAAAAATGCTTACAACACAATTTGACATTATATACCACACTCCTTTAGATCAAAAAATGATTCCCAAAATACCATTGTTTAATTATGGTTGTGGTTATGTGGTTTATTATGTGGTTATGGCTCTTCTGAAATTTTCTCCCTTGCCCTAACTTTCAAATACACTCTCTTCCCTCTACTTGTATGCCCTTTTGTGTTATATTATATTTATTTAGAGATACAACACTGAAACAGGCCCTTCAGCCCACCGAGTCTGTGCCGACCAACAGCCACCCATTTATACTAACCCTACAGTAATCCCATATTCCCTACCACCTACCTACACTAGGGGCAATTTACAATGGCCAATTTACCTATCACCTGCAAGTCTTTGTCTGTGGGAGGAAACCGGAGCACCCAGCGAAAACCCACGCGGTCACAGGGAGAACTTGCAAACTCCGCACAGGCAGCACCCAGAATTGAACCCGGGGCCCTGGAGCTGTGAGGCTGCAGTGCTAACCATTGCGCCGCCTGTTGCGATCAAGATTCAACATGCCATTTCCTACTCTTAACTTCTTTCTTCCCAGGATCTCAAAACTGTGCAATTATTTATCTCAGCATTAAATGCTGAAATAAAATATTGAATTATCAGAATTTGAATGAAGTGACTTTCAGCTTGAGAAGACAAGCCTCTTTTCAGTTCAGCGGCCATTAGTTCCCACTTAACATCTCCCCACCACCCCCCCACCCGCCCGCCCCCCATCTAGAGTCTACAGATTTTGAATGTGGGATTTTTATTGCACTCAGTTCAGTCCAATGTGAAACACCCCTCAAAGTTGGTTTCACATCTCAGGGGTTTAGTGCACTTTTGATAGTGTTGAATGCAAAAGTGACTATAAATGCAGCCTAAAATCCGAGCACAGAATAACTTGATTTATCTCATCTTTTCTATTTGTTACCTTGCTCGCATGCTCCACTGTGAGCCTTGACCTGGGTTTCTCAATAACAAATGCACGCAGAATTAAAAAAAGTAGCAGAGTCAATAATTACTACATACATATATAAAAAAGTAATTCTTCTGAAATTTGATATTAGTTAACGAGAAAATTAAACTCCATTTAGCTTTCTGTTGCACACCAGCTGTATGTTACCAAAGGACTGCTGCTACCTGAAAATGTGGGATACAACAACTTAAAAGGGAGGATTCAATATGTTGCAAAACCTTCCAGCCAGGAGGATTTGCATTATTGGGTTTGCAGTTTATAGGAAGAGGATCATAAAAATCCTATCACATTAAGGTCCTGACTGATTATATAATTAAAACCATTCAGCTCTAAAAAGTGCAGAGATTTTGTATTCCTATTTCACTTTCTTTCAAAGTTGATGTCAGTGTTGGAAGATTTGTTACTGTATCACCGGACATCAGCCCAGAAACGCCAGTCCAGCTTTCTGCAAGTACACGCAAAAACTGCAGCGAGTCTGCCAATAATACAATCCCCCTAAAGGGGCAGGGGGTATCACGGTGTTCAGTATGTCCTGATTATTTAACTAATGGTGTCTAACAATTATGTACAAACAAGGCTGACCCTGCCAGCAACTTCTTTGATGTCATGTCATTTCTCCAAAGATGGTCCTAACTTTAGGAGATTGGTTCAATAACTATGATGAGTTTTGAAAAATACTCAAAAACAATCCACTGAGGACGGAGCTCATTCCACCAATGAATAATATGCTGACTTGTTTCAGAAACGACTATTTGCAAAAACAGTGTGCTGATTGCAAGCTGAGTGTGGAGATTCGAGTTTGGTGAGTGGAGATTTTAAGTGTTATCTTTACAAAAGTCAGGTCTGCAGTTAGCATTTAACTGGGATTTACCCTCTAGTTTAAAGTAGGGTTAAGAAAGTAAAGTAAGTTTCTTACAGTCTTAGGCAGGGATCAACAAGCTCTACTGTACAGTAGCTGATTAGTTAAGTAGCTGACCAGTCTAATCTGGTTGCTGCAGTTTCAGCTTTAAAAAGGTATAAATACAGAGGTCTGGGTGCAGCCTGCAAAGGGTGTGCAGATTGCAAGCTGAATATGGAGATTAGAGTTTGATGAGTAGCACATTTGGTGAAGGGTGGTGGGGGGGAAAGAGAGAGGAGGTGCTCCATTTCCTTTGGTTTCTTCCACTTTTTTTTTTTAAACCCTTCAGTATTTGGTTCTTGCTTCAGTGTAGTGGAAGGAGCTGTTTGCTGAGTACTTGGTAAGCTATTCTACTTATAAATAGAATGTAAAGTTAAAGTCTGGCAGGGGAGCTCTGTCGAGTGGAATGTACAGCCTGTAGCACGTGGGAAGTCATGGACGCACCATGTGTCCGAGACAGATACATCTGCAGGAAGTGTCACCGGCTGCAGAAGCTTGAGCTCCGGGTTTTGGAACTCAATCGGCGGCTGGATTCACTGTTGTGCATCCGCGAGGCGGAGGATTATGTGGATAGCACATTTAGGGAGGTGGTCACTCCACAGATTAGGAGCATGCAGACAGATAGGTTGCCTGGCAGTCACCCATTCCCTAAGAGAATGGGGCAGGTGGGGCAGTAGTCCCCTGCTATGATCTCACTTGCTAATCTGTTTCCCATTTTGGACACTGGTGAGGGTGATGGTTCCTCAGAGGACTGCAGTCAGAGCAAAGTTTGTGGCACCACATTTGGCTCAGCTGCACAGGAGGGGAGAAAGAAAAGTGGAAGAGCAGTTGTGATAAGAGATTCACTAGTTAGGGGAACAGATAGGCGTTTCTGTGGCAGTAAACGAGACTCCAGGATGGTGTGTTGCCTCCCCGGTGCCTTGGTCAAGGATGTCACAGAGCGGCTGCAGGACATTCTTCGGGGGACAGGGAGCAGCCAGAGGTCATGGTCCACATTGGTACCAATGACATAGGTATGAGGTCCTGAAAGCAAATTTTAGGGAGCTAGGAAGATTAAAAAGCAGGACCTCAAAAGCAGTAATCTCAGGATTACTCCCAGTCCCACATGCAAGAGAGCAAAGGAATAGGAGAATTCAGCAATTGAACACGTGGCCGGAGAACTAGTGTAGAAGGGAGGGCATCAGATTTCTAAGACATTGGGACCTGTTCTGGGGCAGGTCAGACCTGTAAAAGATGGACAGGTTGCATCTTAGCAGGACTGGGACGAATATCCTCGCAGGCAGATTCGCTAGTGCTGTTGGGGAGGGTTTAAACTAAATTGTCAGGAGGATGGGAACCTGAAAGGGAGCTCAGATTGGAGGGAAGCAAAACCAGTAACTTGTCAGAGGTGTGGGAACCAGGAGCAAGTATTAGAGAGAAATACCCAGCTGTGCAGAATTCTGGGGGATATAGATAGCACGAGAGTAGGGAATAGTATTAGGTGGGGTCAGAGTAAGGGAGAAAGTAATAAAGTCTGAATCAAGGTTAATGTGCATGTATGTGAATGCAGAGAGTGTGGTTAATAAGACTGATGAGGTGCAGATTGCTCAAAGAAGTGCAGGACTGGGTGTTAAATATTCCTGGATACAAGGTGTTCAGGAAAGATAGGAAAGGGAAAAAAGGGGGAGGGATGGCGATATGGTTTAAGGAGAGCGTTGTAGTGCTGGAGGAAAAGGATGTACCAGAGGCAGAGAGAATCAATTTGGCTAGGGCTAAGGAACAAAAAAGGTGTAGTTACATTGCTCTGTGTTGTCTATAGGCCACCAGCTACTTGGAAGGGCATGGAGAAACAAATTTGCAAGGAAATTACAGACAGGTGAAAAAAATTATAGGGTAATTATAATGGGGGACTTTAATTATCCAAGCATAGACTGAGATAGTAATAGTGTAAAGGGCAGTGAGGGGCAAGAGTTCCTAGAGTGCATTCAGGAAAATTTTCTACAACAGTGCATTGCTAGTACAATGAGAAAGGAGGCACTGCTAGACCTGGTTCTTGGGCCAAGTGGATCAAGTATCAGTAGGAGAGCATTTTGGGGATAGTGATCAATGCATCATAATGTTTAGGCTGACTATGGAAAGGACAAAGAACAATCCAGAGTAAAAATAATTAACTGGGGGGGGAGGAGGGGGGGGGGGGGGGGGGGAAAGGCCAAATTCAACGGGGTAAGAATGGAGCTGGGGTGAATAAATTGGAGTCAAAAGCTGGCAGGAAAACTGGTAGGTGAACAATGGACTTCCTTCATGAAGAGATAGTTCAGGCACAGTTGAAATATGTTCCCTCAAAGGGGAAAGGTGGGGCAAACAAATCCAGAGCTCCCTGAATGACATAAGAGGTAGCAATTAAGATAAAGAAGAAAAAAATGTGCTTATGACAGATGCCAGATAGAAAATACTATTGAGAACCAGGCTAAATATAGAAGGTCCAGAGGGGAAGTGAAAAAGAAAATAAGAGAAGCAAAGAGAGAACACAAAAAGAGACTGGCAGCTAACATTGAAGGAAATCCCAAAGTTTTCTATAGACATATAAATAGTAAAAGGAAGAGTGGAGCCGATTATGCACCAGAAAGGGGATTTACACATGGAGACAGAGGGCATAGCCGAGGTATTAAATGAATACTTTGCATCTGTCTTTACCAAGGAAGATGCAATCCTGGGAATGTTGAAGGGGTGGTAAGTCAGACACTAGAGGGGTTTAAAATTGATAAAGAGGAAGTATTAGATAGGCTATCTGTACTTAAAGTGGATAAAGCACCAGGACCGGATGAGATGCATCCAAGGATACTGATGGAAGTGAGAGTGGAAATTGCAGAGGCACTGGCCATAATTTTTCAGTCTTCCTTCGACCCGGGGGTGGTGCCAGAGGACTGGAGGATTGCAAACGTCACACCCTTCTTCAAAAAAGGATGTAAAAATAAGCTCAGCATTTACAGGCCAGTCAGTTTAATTTCGGTGGTGGAAAAACTTCTAGAAAAAATAATTCAGGACAAAATCAACAGTCACATGGACAAATGCAAGTTAATTAAGGAAAGCCAGCATGGATTTAAGGGAAAATCATGTTTAATTAACTTGCTGGATTTCTTTGAGGAGGTAACAGAAAGGGTTTATCAGGGTAATGCTGTTGGTGTGGTGTACATGGACTTTCAAAAGCATTTGATATAGTGCCACACAACAACCTTGTGGACAAAGTTATAGCTTGTGGAAGAAAAGGGACGATAGCAACATGGATACAAAATTGGCTGAGTGACAGGAAACAAAGAATAATGGTTAATGGATGTTTTCTGAGCTGGAGGAAGGTTTGTAGTGGAGTTCCCCAGGGATCAGTGTTGGGACCCTTGCTTTTCCTGATACATATTAATCACCTAGACCTTGGTGTACAAGGCACAATTTCAAAGTTTGCGGATGATACAAAACTTGGAAGCATTGTGAACTGTGAGGAGGATAGTGTAGAAGTTCAAAAGGGACATAGACAAGTTGGTGGAATGGGCGGACAAGTGGCAGATGACGGTCATTGCAGAGAAGTGAGTTGTGATTCATTTTGGTAGGAAGAACATGGAGAGATGATATAGAATAAAGGATGCAAGAGCAAAGTGACCTGGGTGTATATGTGCATAAGTCATTGAAGGTGGAAGGACAGGTTGAGAGAGGGGTCAATAAAGCATAGAGTGCCCTGGGCTTTATTAATAGGGAACAAGAGCAAGGAAGTTATGTTGAACTTGTATAAGACACTAGTTCGGCCTCAGCTGCAGTATTGCGTCCAGTTCTGGGCATCACACTTGAGGAAAGATGTGAGGGCATTGGAGAGAGTTCAGAAAAGATTCACGAGAATGGTTCCAGGATTGAAGAAATTCTGTTATGAAGATAGATTGGAGAAGTTAGAAATGTTTTCCTTGGAGAAGAGAAGGCTGAGAGGTGATTTGATAGAGGTATTCAAAATCATGAGGAGTCTGGACAGAGTAGATAGAGAGAAACTGTTCTCACTCGTGAAAGGATCAAGAATGAGAGGGCACAGATTTAATGCATTTGGTAAGAGAAGCAAGTGACATGATGAAAAACTTTTTCACACAGCGAGTGTTTAACGTCTGGAATGCGCTGCCTGAGAACGTGGTGGAGGCAGCTTCAATTGAAGCATTCAAAAGGGAATTAGACAGTTATATGAAAAGGAAGAATGTGCAGGATAATAGGGAGCAGGCAGGGGAATGGAAATAAGGGAATTGCTCTTTCGGAAAGCTAGTGCGGACATGATGGGCAGAATGCCCTCCTTCGGCATTAACGATTCTGTGATTCTGCATGAGAAAATCAAGGTTTGTAGAATGAGCTGTACAGGCCTGTGAAAGATCAGGAAGAGACCATTAAATCTACAGTGCAGTAAAATCATTATCAAAAGCACCAAACTGATAGGAAAGGAACTGGACTAATTACAGGTCAGTAATAGGAAGACCTTCCTGCATTGATGCAAATCCTGAGCCCAAAATAAAGTAAGATTCTCTTCTTTGAATGGAAGCATCTCCCACACACCCATTAGAAGAGTTGTGCTTAAGTTCCCCATCACTCAGTTTAAAGTTGCTCAAGTGTAAACTGATATTTGCCCCAACTAAATGGCATATCTAGTCTTAAGTCCCCATCCAAACAACCTGGAAGGTTTCTATAAGATAGAATTTCATTTTTCCCCACAGCTGAACTCCCAGTAAAGCCCAAAGTGCAGTGGCCAAGTGCCCCAAGGGCACTAAACGTCCAAAGTCCAGGTTATTAACAATCATGAGATAAGCACTGCCTCGGCCCAAAGCTGCAGGTCTGGCTTAGCTTCCACCACACCAGCTGTTAAGAAAAAAAAAATCTAACTGGTGCAACACCAGGGTGCAGTCTGAACACCAGTCATAGAAATAATATGACATGGAGAAGCATGAGGAAACAAAATGCAAAATGTCCAATAATATAAAAGCAAAATACTGCAGATGCAGGAAATCTGAAACACAAAGAAATAATGCTGGAAATACTCAGGTCTGGCAGCATCTGTGGAGAGAGAAGCAGAGTTAACGTTTCAGGTCAGTGACCCTTCATCAGACCCTTAACTCTGCTTCTCTCTCCACAGATGCTGCCAGACCTGCTGAGTATTTCCAACATTTCTTGTTTGTGTTGCAAAATGTCCAATGGTGTACCCAAGGAAGCATTACATAGGTCCAGTGATGGACATTAGGAGCAATGGGTTAGCAAACTGCCCCTCAATCCCGATGGTCACAGGCGGTAGCTAAAAACAACACCCACAAGCCGACATTAAATTCACAACCACATTTAAAGAGGGCTGCGAAGGAAGCGAGATGGCTGATGTAGGAAAAATAGACCTGTCACATGCCTTTATGAAGTTAGAATCCAGCATACTGTCGGTCAGAGATTTACTCTTCATCTGGTAGAAGGATGCGCTAAGTGGAAAGGGGTTCCACTCCTAGTGGTGACATAGTTTACCTTGATTAGCAGAAAAGCTCACAGTATAGAAAACTGTCTCTACGCAAGGTTATCAACTGCATGGTTTAACCTGTGCTTTGTGGAAAATGGAGAAAGAATATATCGGAATCAGGTTCTATCCCTGGTTTGTGTAGAGTCATCTCATCTGGACTGAATTAACTAGCCTCAGTGCCCTCAACTAACGGAAGGGACAATCACGCAGGATTCCTGCTCCTGATCATCATCTATGAAGCCTGCTTAAATACTTACGCGCAGACATCAGTTGAGGACAACTTGCAACGCAGCGATGAAGTCTCCCATTATCAAACTAATTACTAATACTCTCTGGCAAGGCTTGCACAAGAACAATGTCAACATGAACAAAGCAGCCTGCTTGATTGGCACACCATCCACAAACATTCACCCCCTCCACCACCGGTGCACAGTGGCAGCAGTGTGTACCATCTACCACCTCGAAGGACAAGGGCAGCAGATGTATGGGAACATCACCACCTGCAAGTTCCCATCCAAGTCACACACCATCCTAACTTGGAACTACATCGCCGTTCCTTCACTGTCGCTGGGTCAAAATCCTGGAACTCCCTTCCTACAACACTGTGGGTGTACCTACCTCACGTGGACTGCAGCAGTTCAAGAAGGCAGCTCACCACCACCTTCTCAAGGGCAATTAGGGATGGGAAATAAATGCTGACATAACCAGTGACGCCCACATCCCACGAATGAATAAAAAAAGTTAAGGTACCAGATGCTGATGAGTACTTGTAGAACTGCATCCCAGTAAGGACACAACGCATTCAGGAATGGTGGGAAAAAATGGCAAATAAAATAGGGATTTGGTCCTGTCCAGATCATGTTTTATTCAAGGTCTACTCCTGTAAAAATAAGGTCACCATATTCCAACTTTTGCATAATGCTTCACGTACATCAGTTTCTTGACAAATTTCGTTTAATGTTGCAATACAATTTTTATGGGCTCATAAATAATTCTGACAGCCATGTACTGCAGTCCTGCTGCAGTTACCTTTCTCCAGCAAGTTTGCAGGTAATGTGAAAAAGATGAATGAATGATAACATTTGAGAGAGTATGGATAGAAATACACCTGACCCTTGCATTTGCAACAACTATCTTTAAAGTTTTGGCAAGAATTAGGGGATAAAAATACACAAATCTTTGAATGCGATTTACAGCCTTTTAGTACTGTGCCAGTAAAATAATTTCCCACAAGTTACTGGTTTCCTAGCAATAGGGAATAATTTTAGTCTCAAATGTTTCCTTAAATTACTACTAATCTATAGTTCTATCGATAAAAATGAATTAACCTTGCACCTAGAAAGTAAAGCAGCAGATGATCAAGGCAAAACACTTTCAACCTCCACTTACTGCATTGCTGGGACATGGCCTCTGTCCTTGAATGACTGAATTTCTAACACATCCTGGAACAAACACTGCAGCTTCCCATTAAACAGAGACTTTTGCTCAAAGGACCTATTACCGTAAAGTCTG
This sequence comes from Heterodontus francisci, assembly GCF_036365525.1. Lineage (NCBI taxonomy): Eukaryota > Metazoa > Chordata > Chondrichthyes > Heterodontiformes > Heterodontidae > Heterodontus > Heterodontus francisci. The sequence continues at coordinate 80,928,743 of NC_090390.1, forward strand.
AAGATGACCGCTGGAGCAATCTTGAGGGCTGACACTAGGCATATTTAGTATAATGATAACAATACACCATAAGGGGGGGAAAAAAACACACCTAGGCACATGGACTTCAACAGTTACCTTTATATTGTTGTATTAGTGCCGCCGACTCCCGACGCACTGCCCTTGTATAACTCAGAAACATAGCAAACTTGCCAGATTTACCAACTAAATCTTGCTGGTGGTCAGTTTTGGCAAATCTGCCAAGGCTGCTTTAATGTGGTCACTGGCTGCACGAGACACCTGCACATCAGCAGCAGATGCCAGTAGCTATTGCACTACCTGCTTACAGTTTATTGCCTCCAGCCACTACCAGTGGCAAGCCCAAACAATTACACCAAAGCTTCACCCTTGTGATTGGAACTCAAAAGGTTCTCTTCAAGCACAAACCAAATTTGGAAAGACAAAAACTAGAATTGTGCCGCTAGGCATTTGTGGCTCCCCACCCCCATAACTCAACAGGATATTGTATGAAAATTTCACATACAGACCATTCCTGAAGTCCTGACAATACTGGCACGTTAGTTGGTAATGGTCAGACATTAAACGCACAGCAGCCAATCTATAAAATCTGCAGCCATGCACAATACAAACGACAAAAAGTTAGTGGTGTCGGTGACATCTACTGGGACAGGTCCAGCAAGACAGATTGATTGCAGAAATGGCTCTTATGTAGATTTAACATGGAATTCCCTCTCCCCATATTTCTGCAGAGATTTTACAATAGCTAGCAGTTGGCTTTCCTAGAGTAATGGTGCCTTTTACTGGCCATGTTAACTTCAGGTTCTTTTTGGAAAACCCCTAGAGTTAGTAGAATTCAGAACTCAAAGTTAAAATGGCAAAAAATAAATGCAGTTTGCTCTCTGCTCAGAAGCACTAGTTTCCAAAATACCCTCTTTGCAAAACTATAAAAGGTGCTTTTTGTTTGTACTTCCCAACTTGGGAACCGTTCTTCACAAACCGGGCAGAAGCACAGTTAATGAATCCAGCAACAGTTCACAAAACACAAGAAATGTCTGTGCTGCCTTCAGACCAAGTCTGCTGGACAAGGGTGTAAAAAGATATGGAGCCACAGCAAGTGGATGGAGTTATGTTACAGACCAGCCATGATCTAACTGAACGACTGAACAGGCTCAAGGAGCTAAATGGCCTATCCATGTTCTTATGCTCCTACGTCGTCCCAATAGACAGATGAACCATTGTATGGCGTTGGCTGCAGGTATATATTGTCTCTTTAATCCAGCTGCTGGCCAAACATGCAACAGAATTTACACCCTGCAATAATCGAACACCATTCACCTACCACATACTGTGCAATTCTTGGAGCTGAACTCAGATTTTTTCTAAATTTTAAAACCAGGTTTTCTCCAGAAACTGAGTGAGTTTATTGACTTGCCATAAGATAAAGGTGAAAATCTCAATGAAAAACATTAAAATAAAATTCCTGCAAATCCACTGCAATTTCCAAATGATCAGAAGGCATTACATTTACCAATGCATTAAAACAATGCTGGAAGCAGCCTAGTGCAGTAATACTGTCCTGCTACTAGTAATACTAGTCCAGTAATAGTGCATTCGTATTGTGCACAAAAAATTGTGCGTTCATCAGTGCCAAAGTTTGCCGGAGTTATAAATGGGACTGGAAGCACATATATACCTTCAGCATTTCAATATGTACCACGGGTTAAAAAACATTTGGCTGAAACATGAGTGTTAAATGGTAACTTCAGCAAAATCTTCCTTAAAAAGCCATTCTAAAAAGTCTTAAGTGAGATCTCATGATTTGATATGGGGAAATCTGGCTTAGAGAAGGTACTAAGTTGGATGCTGTGTCAGAGTTGAATATAGTTATTAGCCCCAAGCTATTTTGCTTCAAGTACTTGTTAAAAGAATGCTCTAAAAATAAGGCCCTGCAGTGCTCAACTTGCCCCTATATCAAAGGTCAAGAATTCAAGCTGCGCCCTACGCTGACACTCCAGTTCAGTATGGAGGGGGTGCTGCATTGATGAAGATGCTATCCTGAGGCTGAAACCACAAGGCCAGCTCCTTAGTGGCTCAGGGTGGGGAACAACAAAAGCTTACATTTATATAGCGCCTTTAATGCTGCCAGCACAGAACTGCCACATTTCTGTGCACAAATTACTTCACTTCAAAAGTAATTCATCTTGAAATGAATATTTCAATATTAGATGCTACATAAATGACTCCTTTACCCTCTCAGTATCTAAATATATATAGGGCTTTATCTCATTAAATAAAAATTAAAATTTGGGTGTTGGTGAACAATCATAATTGCAACCCTATTGCTAAAAAGCTAAATAAAGCACAGCAATCTAATCTCAAAATAGCATGAGATAAATACAATTTAATGAATCTAATCATTTGCAATGTCTAAAGCTTGTTTAAGAAGAACTTTTGATTTAAGGCCCACAGGACAGAGATGAGACAAATATTCTAGATTGTGCGCAAAGTGAAAACATCTAATCTGTGTTATCTGGACAGAAGTTCAGATATCCTGAATTTACTGAAGAGCAAATTTCAATGTCAATGCCCAGAAACCTCGCAGCCAGTTGGCTAGGTGCCCTTCTCGAGAAAGCTGAAGTGAAGAGCAAAGCTCGTGGTGTAGGATATTATCAGGGCTGAAAATAGTAAGAAAAGGCAAGATAAATCAACAAGTAGTTAGGAGACATCAGGCTTGGGTTTTTACAGCTACAAGTTGCAGTAAGAGTGAGGAGAGTAGGAGCTGTGTAGTGTTAATGTATTTTTTTTTATTGATTCATGGGATGTGGGCGTCGCTAGCTAGGCCAGCATTTATTGCCCATCCCTGATTGCCCTCGAGAAGGTGGTGGTGAGCAGCCTTCTTGAACCGATGCAGTCCATGTGAGGTAGGTACACCCACAGTGCTGTTAGGAAGGGAGTTCCAGGATTTTGACCCAGCGACAGTGAAGAAACGGCGATATAGTTCCAAGTCAGGATGGTGTGCGACTTGGAGGGGAACTTGCAGGTGGTGGTGTTCCCATGCATTTGCTGCCCTTGTCCTTCTAGTTGGTAGAGGTCATGGGTTTGGAAGGTGCAGTGTGAGGAGCCTTGGTGCTTTGCTGCAATGCATCTTGTAGATGGTACACACTGCTGCCACTGTGCGTCAGTGGTGGAGGGAGCAAATGTTTGTGGACGGGGTGCTAATCAAGCGGGCTGCTTTGTCCTGGATGGTGTCGAGCTTCTCGAGTGTTGTTGGAGCTGCACCCATAATGTTGTGGCAATGGTGCTTTATTTAAACAAAGTAAGGATCTAGGGAGGAGAATGAGAATTTCGGAGAGCATATTGAGAACTTAGGAAGAACAAAGGTCACCCTAGCCCTGACCATGGCATCGTAAGATAACAAAAAACAAAAGTTTGCAATGGAAAAGAGGTAGGATGCTGGAGTTGAGCAAATTATTGCCTCCCAGCCAATGTTCTCCAGGGGAGAGAGATCCTAAATGAAACCTTCTTCCAGTGATGATTGGTGTGGTAAGACCAAGAAAATGGAACAGAAAAATTCCTTAAAAAAGGGGCTCCAACCAACATTACATTTTGATACAACACATCATTCCTGTCACCTTTCATAAGCAATGGACCACAGGGCCAATACTTGGGCCACCAATATTCTTTATATATAAAAATGTATAACTGTGGTAATTATAATTATCTTTGGAACAGAGATAGTTAAGAGGTGGCCTAATAGAGGTTTTCACAATAACAGGTTTTGAAGGAGAAAAACAATTCACCTGGCAAGTGGATCAATAACCATAGATTGGAAATCACTGGCAAAAGATCTAGAGGGGAGATGAGGGGAAATTCTCTCAGTTGTTGGGATTTGGAACATTACCTGAAAAGGTGGAGGCTGAATCCATAAATAATCTTAAAAGGAAGTTGGACAGGTACTTGAGGATGAGGAACTTACAAGGTTAGACAAAAAGCCAGAGGCGGGGGAAGGCGGCATGGTGGAACTAAGCACATCTGCTCCTTCGAAGAGCCAGCACAGGCACGATGGGTCAAGTGGCCTCCTTCTGTGCTGTACATTTCTATGTTCTAATTTCTGTACTGATAATCTTAATGAAATTATACAGTGGCTTTCACATCCTCAGACATTCCAAAGCGCTGTAAACCACTTTTTTTTTTAAATACACGTACTGTTATATAGGCAAACTTTACAGCCAATATGTGCACATCGGAATCCCATAAACAACAGTTAAGTGAATGACCAGTTAATTGTTTTGGTGGTGTTGGTTGAGGTTGAATACTGACAAACATCAGGAGAACCCTGTACCTCATCAAAAGAAAAAAAAAACTGTATTTTCCATTCACTTGAACAAACAGATAGGGCCCTCAGTTTAACATCTCATCCAGATGATGATAGAGAGCTTAAACTCAAGAAACACAGAAACCCTTTATTTTTCTTAAAAGGGTATATTTTCCTGACTCTGCCAAGTACCAGAAAGCAAAAACTAATGTGCATTCAGCCAGATAAGATCCTGAATCTGGAAAGCACGTAACTATTGGGACAGATTTTGTTGCCAAAAAAACAGCAAGGCTAATGGCACTTGCTGTTATTTATGCATAATTGCTACATAAATATCAGGCAAGTCGCTGATGAGATTTTAAAGCCCATATCCAAAAGCTACTGTCCAAGTTGTGCCGCTCCGTTGTTAGCTTCGAGAAGACAGCGTCTCACTATCTGTCTCACCATTGAGTGGCATTGAATATCATGAAGTTGCTGTATTTGTGCAGTAGATACAAACTAAACCGGCCGCAGATATTTAGGGCTAGTAATTACAAGGGAAAATATCTTAACGACATGCTAAGTGTTAGTGACTGTCAATCAACTTTTCTGGCAACGAAAATTAACTATAAGTGTCGAGTCACATTCCTTCAGGTTGAATTATTGTAGATTTTAAAAATCAAATTCATAATTTTAAAATGTCTTACTTTTACTCCATCTTTTTATCTCTCTTAATCTAATTTTTCTTCCCCTCTTTGTTTCTCTGACTGTACCTGATTTGGCATCGAATTGACTGCCTTTAATTCACCCTTCTTCTCAGTCGTTTTGCTGTTTATGTCCCAATCTTTAAAAATCTCATTGGTGAAGTAGATACACAGGTGATTTCCCTATTCACTCAAGTCCCAGGTGCCGTATGTCGCTTGCTGCACTGTTCTCAGCTCAAATTTTCAGCAAATTAGTGGGCAAAATTCTTTTGAAATAAAGGGTGCAGGGACAATTCTAACTAATGGCAGATGCTGTCAGATATCCTTCTACAGCAAAATCTGATCCATTATTTTTCAGAACTGAATTCAAAGAGACAGATGTGGCTATTTCAAAATGAATTATTCATGGTTTACATGGCAGGCCAGGTCAAGAAAATTTGACATTCCTTGACTGGCATCCTGCTTGAGAAAGGAGTGGGTGGAGGAGAAAGTGGAGAAAAGGTTTTACTCAACGAATACTGCTACTGTCAGGGAGGAAGAATCAGAATCCAGACGTCATTTTCATTGCAAAAGACATTTTTGCAACACGAGCTTTCAACATAAATTACGTCACTGTCTCACGTGTTCGGGAAACCTTCCTTTCTCCACCTTTGCAAACACCATTCCACAACTAATGCTGACATGAACAAGACTCGCACAGAATATGCCATTACTAAAGGCTGTGCTTCATTATAGGTACTGGCCGAAGAGCAGCTTTTAAACTAGGTTTGTCACCACACTGGTCTTGCGCTCCACGGGACATCAAACGCCTCAGATCACTTGCCTTGTGTTCAGTGTCATTGCGAAGCGAGGCAGACCTGGTTGCAAGAAAATGGCAAAACACAACTGCACTGTAATGAAAACCTAACAGAACAGGATCTGTTCAACACCCTTAAAGAATTTTCAGTTAAACGAGTTATTACTTCAGCAGAAAAGGTTAATTAAGGTGTTAGTAAAAAGCAACAAGAAGGAAATTAATCTAACAGCAGCAATTTTCTTCTGTACAATTCCAAAATAATTGGGAATTTTTCAAAAAATAAGTTTAGCATCCAGTTACATTTTTAGGGGTCAAAATGTCAGCAATGTAATAAATAAGTGAAAAGACCAATTCAAGATAAATCTAATAACTGAACGAATATGCCTGAGGGTTACAAGTGATATCTCACAAAGATTCCAGGCCATCAAATATTTAAAGTATATATTTTAATACGTAAAGTTAATTTACCCTCAGTTCTACCTCCAACAAAGGTTTTATAAATCTTAAACAAACTGTTGCAGTAGAAGACCTGTTACAATGTTTCTACCTGATTAGGGTTTCAGCAGAATGAAGCAGAGACACAGAACTGCAACATTTTGGAGGTGAAAGTCAATGTTTCTCTCCACACCACTCAGTTGCCTCCAGGCCATTGATGCTATATTTCTGCATCCACACCACTGCTCAGTCGGAGACCATGAAGAAAGACTTGCATTAATATAGCACCTTTCACAACCTCAGGCCATTCCAAAGCACTTTACAGCAAATGTATTTTTGCTATGCAATCATTATTGTAATTAAGAAACTCACCTCCCATAAACAGCAATGTGATAATGACCAGATAATCTGTTTTTAGTGATGTTGATTGAGAGAGAAATATTGGGCAGACACTAGGAATAACTCCCTTGCCCTTATAAGATATTGAATCTGGGATTGTCTTGTATACAACAACTTGTAATTATACAGTGTCTTTAACATAGCACTTTGGAATGCTTTACTAAGAAAATTTGACACAAAACCACATAAGGAGATATTAGGACAGATGGCCAAAAGTTTGGCCAAAGAGACAGGTTTTAATGAGTGTCTTAAAGCAGGGGAGAGACATAAGGAATGAGGGGGGTTTAGGTAAGGAATTCCACACCTTAAGGCCCAGGCAGCTGAAAGTGGAGCGATTAAAACTGAGGATATGCAAAAGGCCAGAATTAGAGGAGCACAGAGATCTCAAAGGGTTGTGGGATGAAGGAAGATACAGAGATAGTGGTGGAGAGACCAAGGAGGGATTTGAAAGCAAGGCTATCTCTGCCATTTCACATGATACATTCACTCATTGAAGCATCAAGCAAGCAAGCCTAAATTCTACTCTTTGCCCAGATGCTTAGAAACATTCCAGACTCACTTTCACTTCAATTTATCCCTCATTCATCTGAAGAGGGATGCTTCATCACTAGTCCACATCTGCAAACAAATGACTATGATCAACTGACCACAGCCATAAAGCTGCTTGCTGTATTTGTACTGCTCTGTGCTAGGATTTCCAACTCTGGACATTTTTCTTCCAAATTATGCAGGGCAAATTTTTACAGCAACAATGGGATCCAAATACATTGCGCTTCAGCTTACCTGGATCATCAATCAATAGTGCAAAAGCCTGTCAAGAACCTTTTATTAAAGGCCCTATAAAGAGACTCCATCTCACCCCAAATGATAAATGAGCTCTGCAGTTAATAGCATCTCATTTAGCCACAAGCTGCACCCAATATTAGCCATACCTGGCCAGATACAAAATTAATCTTCTGATTACTGCAGCCTCAGAAACAAGTCTGGATTGAAAAGACTGCAGCAGCTAATTAAGCTTTATTTCCCCCATGAAAAACTACCGGTGTGCGGTAAAGACTGAGTCTTCAGGGTACACTGGAAACATTCTCCAATGTTTTTGACAGTATTCAGCATATCAGCACCAATATACTACTGTTAACACAAGGCGCTTTAAGGTTGCGTGATACATTTAATTGATCACCTTAAAATTGCTTCCACCACTGGTAGCAACAGTGACAAGCATGTAATTATTGGTAATTCATTCCAGTGTTATAAAGATCAATATTCTCTCCCAAATGCAGGTTTGGGAGAACAAGATCCAGCATTATGTCTGTTTTTACACAGTTCCAATGAACACTGATGCGACCAGGTGAGGAAGGGTTCTCAGGATCCCCTCTTGCCCCTTCTCTGATTTGGCCGTAACAGGGTTTATCTTTTAAAACACAGTGCTTTTAACTTACCACTTCAGTGAGCCCTTGCTCACTGCACTCTAATTGCAATTGCAAACGAACCAGACAGGTTCTCTGGAGTTTAAACAAGAAAGATGCAAGTTTATTAGCATCACTCTAACCCGGTTAAAATTACTAAAATATGTGACATATCCACGTTCACAGACATACGAGAGGGACACACACAAATAGATACAGAGGGGAAGAAAGAGTTAGGGGGTTGAAGTAGAGTTTGTAATAAATGGAATATAGATAAGAGTCTTAATGTCCTTGGTATAATGCCCTCAATTGAAGTTAAGGTCTTGGAGTCCTTGCTGGAGCCACGTGCACTATTCCAGGCTTGCTTCTCTGGTACCAGAAGGCCGACGAGAGGCTTTATCTGTAGTCTTGAAGTGTAGAAGCTGCCACCGTAGGTTTCCTGGGACTTTGCTGGAGAGAGAGACAGAGAGTGATGTCTTCCTCTTGAGATTCAGAATTGCAGTCTGTTTCCTTTCTGTTAGGCACAATTCAAAAGTCCCAGTTTTACCAGCAGGTAGGTCATGTGACCTCTGTTTGAAACAGCAACTTCTTGGAAGGTTGTTGGATTTCAAAGTCTTTCAGACATACTCGGTGAGGGGTGGAGTCTGACTCCTACAAAGTCAAAGGGTGTTGATCACCACTATTGCCAAGACCAATCTTGCTAATTGAATCAAGGAGCACTCCCATTGTCTCTCTATTCAACAGTCTCTCAACTAGTCCTTGTCTTCTCAGAATGCAAATATGCAACCATGTTTTCAGCTGTTCAGTTCTACTTTTTAAAAAAAGTTTCAAGCAGTGTCCCAAATGGCGAAAATAATATGTTTCCATTTGGCAGGTATGATTTCGGTCACAACATCTATAATTACTAAAATACTGCAGATGCTGAAAATCAAATAAAAACAAAAATGTTGGTAATACTCAAAACGAAAGTCATCGACCTGAAACGTCAACTCTGTTTCTCTCTCTACAAATGCTGTCAGACCTGGAGTATTTCCAGCATTTTCCACCTATAATCAGCCTACGTGTGGCACTCAGCCATCATATCACACCTTTCAAAAGTGTGACACCTACAATGTCCCAGAACAGATGCCACATGGTTTAACTTGCATCAGCACACCTGCAGTTAATGCTAACCAGCCCCAACATGGCGTCATTTCTGACCTTCACAATCCAACCCACCCAAGTTATTCTAAACACATGGCCTCCACCCCCAACCCCACCATGTCTTTCCCCACCCACGGCTCTATCAGCTGTTTTTGATTCTTCTGCTTGTACCTGCCAACTGTATATTTAAAAACACTAATAGTATGTACATATCCAGATTGGGTTTGAACCAATCAGAAAACATTGCCACTGTGCACTTATTGCATTACCTTTCACAAGCTTCCACCACATCCTCTGACTCACCAGGAATATACCACGCGAGGTCCACAAGTAGTGTGTAAATTTCATTCCACCACATTTTACTCAAGTGCTAACAACATTGCCTGAGGAATTCTATAAAGGTGATGGGTACCCATCTCATCCAGACAATACCCACTGGTATAAAAATAAAACCAATTCAGGACATCGGTTTCTACAAGAGGGTGAAAATTTTGTGGCAGTTCAGAAGTGATTCCATGCGTGCTTACACCATCTCCATTATCTGTATGATTCTGTGTTATGGTTATAGGTTCACAGAATCCAGTTTTCCCTAAAGATACGATCCATTCAGACCATCCAGAGAACACAAGATGCAACTAAAACCTCATTACCAGTTGGAACTCAACTTTAGCTCATACTGAGCAGCTATGTTGTGTTCAAATAACCGGGTTGACATCCAGACAAAAATCTCCATTTGTCTCAATTCCAACCAGGCCTGGTTGGATTTCGCATTCAAGCCATCCAAAAGATTGCTTTCAGTTGGGAGGACTTAGCAGGACAGATCTCCATGAGGCTGCTTTAAAATTGAGACTTTCTCTTCAGATGTTTCAGAATGTCAAATTTGATATTACCTATTAAGAGGCTCTGAGCTCAAGACTCTGGAGTTGAAGTATTTCAATGCTTTGAGGCACTTCTATCACAATTCAGATTTCACATATGCAAATTCCTTCCACATACAATGCAGAAGAAAGGCAGCCTGCCCTCTAATTAACCTGAGGATATGCTAAGATCAATCAGCTTCTAATCAGCCAAAAGAAGGAAGAGCAATTATACTGTGTGGTCTTAAATCAGTTTACACATAGCTACGCTTCAGCAGAAGAATAATACAGTGTGTAACTTGGTAAAATGCTTTTTCCTGATCATGCTTTGTATTCTCTGACCTACAGTGAGCAGCGTCAGAGGCGATCAATTAGTATTTAACGTTTTAAACAGCAACAGTTTAAGACTTGGAGGGCCATATATAATGAGTAGTTTTATTTATTATCTAGTTCCTTTGTGATTCAACTTTATGATCTCATCCTCTATATATCAATTAACCATTCTCTAGCAACTTTGCTACATCTTCAAATAATCACAAGTTTGATAGACATAATTACCTTTCATAAACAAATGTTAGCTCACCATTGTTTTTACTCTTTGGATAGGCTGGGGTTGTTCTCCTTGGAGTAGAGAAGGCTGAGGAGAGACCTGATTGAAATGTACAAAATTTTGAGGGGCCTGGATAGAGTGGAGATGAAGGGTTTATTCACCTTAGCAGAGAGGTCAGTGACTAGGGGGCATAGATTTAAAGTAATTGGTAGAAAAATTAGAGGGGAGATGAGGAAAAACCTTTTCACCCAGAGGGTGGTGGGGGTCTGGAACTCACTGCCTGAAAGGGCAATTGAGGCAGAAACCTTCAACTCATTCAAAAAGAGTCTGTATATGCGCCTCAAGTGACGTAAACTGCAGGACTACGGACCAAATGCTGGAAGGTGGAATTAGAATGGGTGGATCGTTTTTCGGCCGACGCAGACAAACTTTCTATGATTCTATAAGTATCTTTGAATTGATAAAAAAGATCAGTATTTTCTGTCTCTATACAAAACAAACCATTACAATTCTAGCCTCCAAGCTTCTGACCTTTACTCAAATATTAGGTGTTTCTAAATGATGTGGTTCCACTCCATGCCTAATGAACTGTGAATAATTTCTGCGATTAATTCAAACTTTACTAGTACTCAGGTGCTCTATTTATATTATTGTGCTGCAACTGAACACAAGAACATAAGAAATAGGAGGAGTAGGCCATTCAGCCCTTCAGGCCCGCTCTGCCATTCAATGCGATCATGGTGATCTTCTACTTCAACACCATTTTCCTGCACTATCCCCGTAACCCTTGAAGTTTTTAATATGTAGCAATCTATTGATTTCAGTCTTGAACATACTCAACGAATGAACCTCCACAGCCCTCTGAGTGAAGAAACTCCTCCTCACCTCAGTCCTAAATGGCCTGTCCCTTATTCTGAGACTGTGTCCCCTGGCTCTAGACTCCCCACGAAGGGAAAGCATCCTTTTGAAAGCAGCCACAAGCATATTACAACTGCAGCCTTTTACACAGTTAACCATACCATCATCCTCCATTATTCAGCCGAGCAGAATTACCCACGCCTGCTTCCATTCTTACCTAACAACATAATTATTTAACAACTTAATATCCAGTTGTAGCCAGGGAATCTCCTAAAATAACTTCTCTTCCCACCCCCACACCCTTACCTCTCAAGTCCCTCAAGGATCTATCCTTGTCTACCTCGTATTCCTCAACTACATTATCTAAAGACATACTGCCAGGCTCCACATCTATGCTGATGACACCCAACTGGGCCTCAGGGCCACATCTCGATCCCTCCACTACCTCTGTATTGTCAGACAGTTTGCTCAACATCCAGTCCTCTATTAAACACAAAAGGAAGGCTGAAGCCATTGTCTTCAGCCCCTGCATAAATTCTGTTCTCTCACCAATTCATCATTCTCCCTGCTGTCACAGGTTGAACCGATTATTCACAATCTCAGCATCCTATTTGAACTACAGCCAATCTCCTGACCCCATATCCTCTCCATTTGTCTGTCTCCATCCCTGCCTCCGCTTAACTTACCCTTGTTCATGCAGTTGTTACTCCAGTCTTAGCTATTCCAATATTTTTGGCCAGCCTCTTATTTAGTTAGGAAGTTGAGTATAACGAGCAGGTATAATGCACCACAGCCACAGAGAACATAGTTTGTTTTTTTTTCCATCACCTTCTGGGTGATTTTCCCTTGACTTGGTGGTACACCTTTTTCTTGAGTTTCCTTTTTTTTCTCCTGTGAATTTTTTTACCCAGCCTCCTGGGACTGCAGGTCTTCTTGTTGGGTTCTCCCAGCACCAACTCCAGCTGCCTGTGGTTGGTGGTGAGGCCAATGTCTAGTCTGGTCTGTGGCTGCAGTGTCCCTGGCACCTGTCCCATCGACCTTGCTGACAATCTTTTCCCGCGCACCCTCCCCTCCCTCCCTCCACCCCAGACCCCTGCAGCCCTCTCCTACCCCCCCGCAAGAGTACAGTTTGCGACCTTGATTAAGGCTGTTTCAGTGCTGTAAGAGGCAAAGGGACCTTACTGGAGAATTTCAAAAGACAGTACGAGAAATCTGGCATGGGTTTGAAAGACGACCACATGGCCAAGGGCTTTAGAAAGGGAGGTTGGAGATGGGATAATAGTTTTCAAAGACCAGAGGGTTCAAGGGCATTTTTTTGAGGTCCTGATGGTAGTTTTGAAATGGAGGGAATAGTGTATGAGGAAAAGAAACCAGTTACAATGGAGAAGTTGGGCTGCTCTCCTTAGAGCAGAAAAGGCAAAGAGGATATTTGATAGAGGTGTCTAAAATCATGAAGGATTTAAATGGAGTAAATAAAGACAACTGTTTTCAGTAGCTGAAGGGTCAATAACCAAACGGCAAGATTGGCAAAAGAACCGGAGGCGACATAGAGAAAGTGTTTTTATGCAATGAGTGGTTAGGATTTGGAATGCACTGCTGGGTAGGGTGGTGGGTACAGATTCAATTGCAGCTTTCAACAGGAAATTGGATAAGTACTTCAAGGAGAAGAAAATTGCAGGGATATGGTGAAAAAGCAGGACTAACTGCTGTTTGAAAGGGCTGCGCAGACTTGATGGGTTGAATGGTCTCCTTCTGTGCTGTACTAAATCTATGATTCTACGAATGTCAGGTAGCTTGAAGGTCAACAAGAAACTTACCTTCTGGGAGAGCAGTGGAGAGGAGCGGACCTGCGGGAAGAACGCTGAACGAGAAGTGGATAAATAGAGCCCAAGGATCACAACCTACAGCACTTACCTTCTGGAAGAGCAGCGGAGAGGAGTCCAGGCGCACTGGAGTTTGAAAACAAAGTGAGCAGTGACGTCACAGGAAGTTGCAAGGTGATTGGTTGGTGAGTAACTGCTATTAGGGCATAACTCTAAATAGCTGGGTTGGTACACTACTGTTAAGCTATTTACACACACATCCTAATAAGGAACAAGTGAGTAACTTTTTTTTTCAGTAATGCTTATTTTAACTAGTGAACTGTATTGATTTTAGCAGGATTTATCAGTACTTGTGAAGTTTTATCAATAATTCTAAGCTGTTGTAGTATTGGTAAGTTTTTTTTTTAAAAGCAGTAGCAAAGGGTCAACAAACAAATAAAGGAATGGCAGGGTTGCTTCAACCTCGAAAGTGCACCTCCTGTGCTATGTGGGAACTCCAGGATACTTCCCGTATCCTGGAGAACCATTTGTGCAGGAAGTGTCATCAATTGAAGCAGCTTCAGCTCCGGGTTTAGGAACTTGAGCAGCAGCTAGCGACACTGCAGTGTATACAGGAGGATGAGAGCTACGTGGAAAGCACGTTTATAGATGTGGTCACCCCACAGCTTAAGAGTATGCAGGAAGAGGGGGAATGGGTGACAACCAGACAGTCAAAAAGAATCAGGCAGGTACTGCAGGGGACTTAAATGCATATCACTCTCCAACAGGTATTCAGTTCTGAAAAATGAGGAAAATGATGCTTCACTTGGGGAGTGCAGCCAGAGCCAAATCCATGGCACCACAGGTGGCTCAGCTGCACGGGGGGTACAGAGAAGACCGGAAGAGCCACAGTGATGTGATTCAGTAGACAGGAGAACAGACAGGTGTTTCTGTGGCCGTAGACTGGAATCCAGGATGGTGCGTGGCCTCCCTGGTGCCAGGGTCAAGGATGTCATTTAGTGGCTGCAGAGCATCCTGAAAAGGTGGGGGATGGCAAACAGCCAGCAGTTGTGGTCCATATCAGAACCAACGACATAGGTAGAAACAGGGATTATGGTCTTACAGTCAGAATTAAGGGAGCTTGGTAAGAAATTAGCAAGCAGAACCTCAAAAGTAGTAATCTCTGGATTACTCCCAATGCCATGCACAAGTGAGTATAGAAATAGAAGGATAAGACTGATGGTTGCGTGGCTGGAAAGATGGTGCAGGAGGGAGAGCTTCAGATTCCTGGGACATTGGAACTGGCTCTGGGGGAGATGGGACCTGTACAGGCCAGACAGGTTGCACCTGAACAGAGCCAGGACTGAGTTCCTTGTGGGACATTTTGCTAGTGCTGTTGGGGAGGGTTTAAACTAGTTTGGCAGGGAGATGGAGACCAGAGGGTAGACTCAGCAGGGACAAAATCAGAAATTAAAATGGAAGACGGAAAATTAATGGACGAGTCTGGAAGACAGAAGAAACGAAGGCTAGAAAATAAAAAAAGTTTCACAGTGCTCAAGGGTATCTATTTCAATGCAAGGAGTATAGCAAATAAAGCAGATGAGCTGAGGGCACAGATAGCCATGATATCATACTGCCACATGAATATTACAGAAACATGGCTAAAGGAGGGACAGGAATGGCAGCTCAACGTTCCTGGTTACATGGTTTTCAGACGCGATAGAGAGGGCGATAAGAAAGGATGGGGGTGTGGCAATTTTGGTCAAGGAAACTATTACAACTGTGAGGGGGTATAATATGTTGGAAGGTTCATCAAATGAGGCCATATGGATTGAGCTAAGGAACAAAAAAGGGGCAATCACACTGTGAGTGTACTATAGACCCCCAAACAGTCAGATAAGATAGAACAGCAGATATGTAGGAAAATTTGAGAAATGCAAGAACAATAGGACAGTAATAGTAGGGATTTCAATTGCCCCAGTATTAACTGGGATAGTTTTAGTGTGAAAGGAATTGAGGGAGCAGAATTCTTGAGGTGCATTCAGAACTTTTTTGCCCAGTATGCAGCAAGTCCAACAAGAGAGGGCGCAGTTTTAGGCTTAGTTTTAGGAAATGAAGATGGGCAGGTGGAAGGAGTAGCAGTGGGAGAGCATTTTGGTGGTAGTGATCATAATTCAGTCAGTTTTAACATAATTATGGAAAAGGACAGAGATAGAACAGGAGTTAGAGTTCTCAACTGGGGCAAGGACAATTTTACTAAACTGAGGAGTGAGTTAGCGAAAGTGGACTGGAAACACCTACTTGAAGGTAAATCAGTGTCAGAACAGTGGGAGACATACAAAGGGGAGATTCAAGGGCGTTCAGGGTAAACATGCTCCCAAGAAAAAGGGTGAGGCGGCCAACTCTAGAGCTGCGGTTAGATTCACTGTGGAGCATCCGCGATGCTGAGGACGTCATGGATAGTACGTTTAGCGAGGTGGTCACACCGCAGGTAATGGCTGCACAGGCAGAAAAGGGATGGGTGACCACCAGGCGGAGTAGAAGGCACAGGCAGGTTGTGCAGGAGTCCCTGTGGCCATCCCCCTCTCAAACAGATATACTGCTTTGGATACTGTTGTGGGGGGTGGGGGGGTGGTCTCCCAGGGGAAAGCAGCAAAAGCCAAGTTCATGGCACCACAGATGGCTCTGCTGCACAGCAGGGCAGGAAAAGGGGTAGGAGCGCTATAGTGATAGGGGATTCTATCGTAAGGGGTACATGTAGGCGTTTCTGTGGCTGCAAACGTGACTCCAGGATGGTATGTTGCCTCCCTGGTGCTTGGGTCAAGGATGTCACGGAGCAGATGCAGGACATTCTGAAGAGGGAGGGTGAGCAGTCAGAGGTCGTGGTACACATTGGTACCAATGACATAGGTAGAAAGAGGGATGAGGTCCTGTAACAACAATTTAGGGAGCTAGGTAGCAGATTAAAAAGCAGGACCTCAAAGGTTGTAATCTCTGGATTACTCCCGGTGCCACGTGCTAGTGAGTATAGGAATAGGAGGATAGAGCAGATGAATGCGTGGCTGAGGAGATGGTGCAGGAGGGAGGGCTTTAGTTTCCTGGAGTACTGGGTCTGTTTCTGGCAAAGGTAGGACCTGTACAAGTTGGATGGTTTGCACCTGAACCAGAATGGGACCAACATCTTTGCTGCAAGGTTTGCTAGTGCTGTGGGGGGCGGGGGGTTGGTGGTTAAACTAATTTGGCAGGGGAATGGGATACAGAGTGGCGGTACAATAGGGGGTGATGCACAGTCAAATATAGAAGAGAAACTGAGTCATTCTGGAAGGCAGAGCAAATATAGACCTGTTAAAGCACAAGTGAAAAATGCAAGGCTGGTTTGAATTTATTTTACTGCAAGGAGTCTTACTAGTAAGACAGATGAATTAAGGGCATTGATTAGCACATGGGATGATGATATTATTACTATCACACAGACATGGTTGAGGGAGGGGCAAGACTGGCAACTCAATATTCCAGGGTATAGAATCTGTAGGCGTGACAGGGTAGGGAATAAAAGAGGTGGCATTACACTGTTGATCATGGAGTCAATTACTGAAGTAAGGAGGGATGATATCTAAGAAAGTTCCTCAAATGAGGCCATATGGGTAGAACTTAAAAACATAAAGGGGGCAATCACTTGGCTGAGCGTGTACTACAGGCCTCCAAACGGTCAGGGAGAGACAGAGGAGCAGATATGTCGGCAAATCTCAGAAGAGGTTTAAAAATAATAGGACAATAATAGCATGGGATTTCAACTTACCTAATATCAACTGGGATAGTCTTAGTGCAAAAGGCTTCAAGGGGGCGGAATTCTTAAAATGCATACAGGAGAGCTTTTTGAGCCAGTACGTAGAAAGTACAAGAGAAGTGGCAGTACCAGACCCAATCCTAGGGAATCAAACTGGACGAGTGGTAGAAGTATCAGTGGGGGAGCATTTTGGGGATAGTGACCATAACTCTAAGATTTAAGGTAGTTATGGAAAAGGACAAAGACGGGCCAGAAATAAAGGTACTGAATTGGGGGAAGACTAATTTCAATCTGATAAAACAGGATCTGGCCAAAGTGGACTGGGAGCAGCTACTTGTAGGAAAGTCTACATCAGATCAGTGGGAGTCAAAGAGGAAATAGTGAGGGTTCAGAACCAACATGTATCCGTTAAGGTGATGGGTAGGACCAACAAGTCCAGGGAACCCTGGATGTCAAGGGATATAGAGTATTGGATCAGGAAAAAAAAGAGGCTTATGGCAGATTCAGAGCGCTGAAAACAGCAGAGGCACTAGAGGAGTATAGAAAGTGTGGGGGGTACTTAAAGTAATTAGGAGAGCAAAGAGGGGACATGAAAAAACACTGGCGGGCAAGATAAAGAAAAATCCTAAGGTGTTTTATAAATATATTAAAGGGCAAGAGGATAACCAGGGAAAGAGTAGGGCCCATTAGGGACCAAAGTGGCAATGTGTGTGTGGAGCTGGAGGACATAGGTGAGGTTTTAAATGATTACTTTTCACCTGTGTTCACTATAGAGAAGGACGATGTAGGTGTAGAGATCAGGGAGGAGACTGCGAAATACTTGAACATATTAGCATTTTATTAACATATAACCACCTCCAGGCTCTTACCCATTGTCTCTTGAGACAAAAAGGCCGAAGACAGAGACAGAGAGATTAGCATTGAAAGGGAGGAAGTATTAGATGTTTTAGCAAGCTTAAAAGTGGATAAATCCCCAGGCCCAGATGAGATGTATCCCATGCTGTTATGTGAGGCAAGGGAAGAGATAGCAGGGCCTCGGACACAAATTTTCAGATCCTCTCTGGCCACAGGACAGGTGCCAATGGACTGAGAATGTGGTAGCATTATTCAAGAAGGGTAACAGGGATAGACCAGGTAATTACAGGCCGGTGAGTCTAACATCAGTGATTGGGAAACTACTGGAAAAAATTCTGAGGGACAGGATTAATCTCCACTTGGAGAGGCAGGGATTAATCAGGGATAGTCAGCACAGCTTTGTCAGGGGGAGATCGTGTCTAACTAACGATTGAATTTTTCGAGGAGGTGACTAGATGTGTAGATGAGGGTAAAGCAGTTGACGTAGTCTACATGGACTTCAGTAAGGCTTTTGATAAGGTCCCACATGGGAGATTGGTTAAGAAGGTAAGAACCCATGGGATCCAGGGCAATTTGGCAAATTGGATCCAAAATTGGCTTAGCGGCAGGAAACAGAGGGTAATGGTCGAGGGTTGTTTTGCGAGTGGAAGCCTGTGACCAGTGGTGTACCACAGGGATTGGTGCTGGGACCCTTGCTGTTTGTAGTGTACATTAATGATTTAGACGTGAATATAGGAGGTATGATAAGTACGTTCACAGATGACACGAAAATTGGTGGTGTCGTAAATAGTGAGGAGGAAATCCTTAGATTACAGGATGACATAGATGGGCTAGTAAGATGGGTGGAGCAGTGGCAAATGGAATTTAATCCCGATAAGTGTGAGGTGATGCATTTTGGGAGGACTAACAAGACAAGGGAATATACAATGGATGGTAGGGCCGTAGGAAGTACAGAAGATCAGAGGGACCTTGGTGTACTTGTCCATAGATCACTGAAGGCAGCAGCACAGGTAGATAAGGTGGTTAGGAAGGCATATAGGATACTTGCCTTGATTAGCCAAGACATAGAATATAAGAGCAGGGAGGTTATGATGGAGCTGTATAAAACACTAGTTAAGCCACAGCTGGAGTACTGTGTACAGTTCTGGGCACCACACTATAGGAAGGATGTGATTGCCCTGGACATAGTGCAAAAGGAGATTCACCAGGATGTTGCCTGGGCTACAGCATTTGAGCAATGAAGAGAGACTGAAAAAGCTAGGGTTGTTTTCCTTAGAGCAGAGAAGGCTGAGGGGGGACATGATTGAGGTATTCAAAATTATGAGGGGCATTGATAGGTTAGATAGGAAAAGACTTTTTCCCTTATTGGAGAGGTCAATAACCAGGGGGCTTAGATTTAAGGAAAGGGGAAAGAGGTTTAGAGGAAAAAAATTTTCACCCGGAGGGTGGTTGGAATCTGGAAAGCACTGCCTGAAGGTGTGGTAGAGGCAGGAACCCTCACAACATTTAAGAAGTATTTAGATGAGTACTTGAAACATCATAGCATACAAGGCTACGGGCCAAGTGATGGAAAAAGGGATTGGAATACTTAGGTGGTTGATGGCTGGCACAGACACGATGGTTCGAAGGGCTTGTTTCTGTGCTGTATAACTCTATGACTGATGGATGTCAAGGAGCCTACAGGGTAAGATAAGGCAGAAAAGGAAAGCTTTTGTCCGACACAGAGAACTCAATACTACTGAAAGCTGAGTGTATACAAAGTGGAGGGGTGAAATCAAAAAGGAGATTAAGAAAGCAAAGAGAGGGCCTGAAAGAATATTGGCAAGCAAAAGGTGAACCCAAAGATGTTTTATCAATACATCAAGAGTAAGAGGATAACTAGGAAGAGAGGAGGTCCCATAAAAGACCAAAAAGGTAACCTATGTGTAGGAGTGGAAGATATTGGTACTGTTCTTAATGAATACTTTGTGTCTGTCTTCACAAAAGATGGGGACGATAGAGATATTGTAGTTAAGGAGGAAGAGTGTGAAGTATTGGATGTGATAAACATAGGGAGAGAGGAAGTATTGATGGGATTAGCATCCTTGAAAGTTGATAAATCACCAGGGCCAGATGAAATGTATCCTCGGCTGGTAAAAAAAAAGAGAGAAAGAAAATAGCAGAGGGTCTGACCATCATTTTCCAATCCTCACTGGATACAGGAGTGGTGCTGGAGGATTGGAGAATTGCTACCATTGTACCTCTGTTTAAAAAGGGAGCGAAGGACAGACTTAATAATTACAGGCCGGTCAGTCTAACTTCAGTAGTGGGCAAATTGGAATCTATTCTGAGAGATAAACTGTCACTTAGAAAGGCACAGGTTAACCAAGGATAGTCAGCATGGATTTGTTAAGGGAAGATCTTGTTTGACCAACATGAACGAATTTTCTAATGAAGTAACAAGGAAGATAGATGAGGGTAGTGCAGTTGATGTGGTCTACATGGATTTTAGCAAGGCTTTTGACAAGGTCCCACATGGCAGACTGGGTAAAAAATAAAATCCCATGGAACCCAAGGAAATGCAGCAAGGTGGATACAAAATTGGCTCAGTGGCAGGAGACAAAAGGTAATTGGTGACGGGTGTTTTAGCGACTGGAGGGCTGTTTCCAGTGGTGTTCCGCAGGGCTCAGTACTGGGTCCCCTGCTTTTTGTGGTGTATCTTAACAATTTAGACGTAAATGTGGGGGGCATGATCAAGAAGTTTGTGAGCGACACAAAGATTGGCCATGTGGTAGATAGCGAGGAGGATAGCTGTAGGAAGATACTGATGGTCTGGTCAGATTGGCAGAAAAGTTTCAAATGGAATTCAACCTGGAGAAGTGTGAGGTGGTGCATTTGGGGAGATCAAACAAGGCAAAGGAATACACGATTAATGAGAAAATACTGAGAGGTGTAGAAGAAGTAAGAGACCTTGGAGTGAATGTCCACAGATCCCCGAAGGTAGCAGGACAGATCGTTAAGGTGGTTAGGAAGGCATATGGAATCCTTTCCTTTATTAGCCAGGAGGTTATGCTGGAACTGTATAACTCATTGGTCAGGCCACAACTTGAGTACTGTGTGCAGTTCTGGTCACCTCATTACAAAAAGGATGTAATTGCACTCGAGAGGGTAGAGGAGATTTACGAGGATGTTGCCAGGACTGGAAAAATGCAGCTATGAGGAAAGATTGGATAGGCTGGGATTGTTCTCCTTGGAACAGAGAAGGCCGAGGGGAGATCTGATTGAAATGTAAAAAATTTTGAGGGGCCTGGATAGAGGAGGTGAAGGGTCTATTCACCTTAGCAGAGCGGTCAGTGATGAGGGAGCATAGATTTAAAGTGAGTGGTAGAAAAATTAGAGGGCAGATGAGGAAAACCTTTTTCACCCAGAGGGTGGTGAGGGTCTGGAACTCACTACCTGAAAGAGTAGTTGAGGTAGAGACCCTCAACTCATTCAAAAGGAGTCTGGATATGCACCTCAAGTGCCATAAGCTGCAGGGCTACGGACCAAATGCTAGAAGGTGGGATTAGAATGGGTGGATCGTTTTTTGGCCATCACAGGCACAATGGGCCAAGTGGCTTGTTTCTGTGTCTTAAATTTTTTATGATTCTATGATTCTAAGAAATGTTAGGTAGTCAGCAGTTTAGTGGGAATGAGGCCAATACAGCAGGAGGCGAGTTTCAGATGAGAAGAGCTCAAAGAGCAAAAACTTGAGAGACACTATGGCACTTTCAATAGGTTTACTAGACTCAAAACAACTCAAAAGTTTGCATGCAAAGATTTGCTTTTCACCAAGAAGCGAGGAATATAGTAAGTGAGGTGGCAAAACAATCTGAAAGTTAAAGGCCTGATCTCAACAGGTTTTAACTGAATGTGAACACCATCTGTATTCCATCATTTCCAGAAGAAAAGAGCAGGAGTAGGAGTAGGTCAAAATGCCCCCTTGGGCCTGCTCCGCTATTCCATAAAATCATGGCTGATCTTTCCCACCTGATCCCATATCCCTTGATTCCCTTAAAGTCCAAAATCTATCGATCTCAGCCTTGAATATACTCAACAACTGCACATCCACAGTCCTCTGGGATACAGAATTTCAAAGAATCGCAACTCTATTAACGAAGAAATTTCTCATTTCAGTGCTAAACAACCAAGTCCGTATCCTGAGACTATGACCCCTAGTTCTAGACTCTCCAGCCAGGGTATACAACTTCTCAGCATCTACCCCATCAAGCCCCCTCAGAATCTTATGTTTCAATGATATTATTAAAATCCGTTTATTAAAGTTGTCTGCTGGCATGTCAGAGTGAGGGACCTGCACAGGTGAATAAGCTGTGATAATGAATCCCTACGAAGTGCCAAAGGCTCAAAAGAAAAATGCACATGATAAGAGGTTAAAATATAGGCAAACATGAACTACATGTTACTTTTTCCCTGCAGTCCCCTTCCCACTCAAAAAAAAATGTCTCCCTCCATTCCATAAGATTCTGACTCAACCTATGTTGGTACCTCAATTGAACCATTCCACATGTGTGAACAGTGAATGCTTCAAAGCTGTGCAATTGTGGACCATCAAGGCTGAGCCTAGTCCTGTCCTCACTTGAACAATTTCAAACAGGACTCACTGGATAGTAATCAGAACTCAGAAACCTTGCTGCTTTTTCCAGTTACATGTTAGGACACCGAGGCCAATTGCCTAATACCAACCAGATTCGGAGCAGCTAACAGCACAGTTAGAGAAGGTAGTTGGGGTCTTTCTGGTTTCCATCACTCAATTCAACACTGAACAGCGCATTCACCATCTGAGCTTTCAAGCAGGTAAAACTACATGTTCCGATAGATGAATCTGTCATATTCAGGAATCAGACGGTCAGCAACTAGACAAATACTGGTCTATAATGTATTGAATCAACATAACTAATTTCTGCCATACATATAGCATCAACTAGGAATGGGGCCGCGAGATAACAATCACCTCAAGCTCAACAGAGGAAAACAACCAATCCTTCAAGACTCACACTACACAAATCTTTAAGATCCCAAACCAACCACTTGAAGCTATCACCAAATTTGACCTTGAAACAACACATTATATGTGAGATCTCTCGAATGTGCTGTTTTCTCTTGCACCATGTAACAAAACTGCACAGTAACTACATAGAAATAATGTTTTATTTTTCTGAAATTTCATATAAAAATATGCTCCAATGCTGCCCAGGTAACAGCAGCAAATCTGCCACAGGCTGGATATTTCTGCATTAGAGACTGGCCCACTACAACTGGACCATGAAAAATTCCTTAATGGACGTGGCACTTTCTAGGGCTACAGGAGTATAATATATTTCAGACATTATGAATATATGATTTTTCTCAGATTGCAAGGTCTGAGCTTCATTAAGCTATTGATTTGGAAGGGTCTGGTCCAAGCATACCTGTAAATGGGAAAGCACTGTGCAGCACTGGGACAACCTTTAGATTAGTCACTTTCAAAACAACCTCAAATGAGAGTTTTATATTTAATGTCTGCAACCTGAAATTTACAAGCAGCTGCAACTGCCTTATTGACCATGGGAGTTTAGAAGAATCTGTGATTATCTGGATTTGCCCAGTACCTTTCAGCTGCCCCTCAAAATATCCCTTCATTTCACCATCTTACCACATCTCTCTCAAACTTTTACCATATCCTCCAACTCAGCATGACCACTGTCATGGGACATCAATTAGTATGAAATGTATGAGGTTGAAATAATGTAACAATTCAGTTGCATCAAAAAGTCTTACACCAATTCTGTAACCTTCCAATTTCTTCTAACCTCATGAAAAGAAGGAATTTGCATTCACACATAAATCAGCAAGAATGGCATTCCATTTAGTGTGCTGAATTACTGTATTCAAATCCATGAGAAAAGATGGGTCATTACACATACTCTGCACTTTTCCAAACGATATGCACTGTGCAGTAGTCAATTCACAGCAACTCACCTTTCTGTTGCATAATTTCTAAATATAGCTCAGTGATATTCCAACTATATTCTTTTCTCTGTTTTGGTAGATGTGGTGAAAATTTCAGCTCGAGGTGAATCAACATGAAGATCATGTCTCAGGATTAAACACTATTATTTCCATGACTGTGTATGCCTGGTGTGTGTTTTACTCCTATTTTGTTTGCAAAAAAATGAAACTAGTGATATAAATTCCAGCAGTTTGAGTATTTGAAATCAATGGCCATAACTGGAACATGGAACAACTTTTCAAGCACTCCCTTCTTCCCAAACGCAGAGGTTTGTGAAACAAAAAATAATGAAGCTGGTTCCCCAAACAAACTCCTGACTACTCAAAGCCTTTCCACTAACTAGAGTCAGGAGTGTGATGGAATACTTGCACTCAGCTGCACAAGTGCAGCTCCAACATTCAAGAAGCTCGACACCATCCAAGACAAAACAGCCCACTTGATCGGCACCCCATCCACCACCGCTCAGTGGTTGCAGTGTGTACGAACTACAAGATGCACTGCAGCAACTTGCCAAGGCTTCCTTGACAGCACCTCATAAACCAACGATCTCTACTGTCTAGAAAGACCAGGGCAGCAGGAACACAGGAACACCACTACCTGCAAGTCACACACCACTCTGTCCTGGAAATATATTGCTATTCCTTCATTGTCGCAGGGTCAAAATTCTGGAACTCCCTCAAACAGCGTTGCGGGTGTACCTACACTAAAGGCCTGCTACCTGACGGGACACGACGACATGTGTCGGGTTCGGGTCGGATTGCACTTCCGCATTCGGCATTCGGGCTCGGGTCAGGTCGGACACGCTCAATCACAGATAAGTGGCTCCACTGTTAATGTAATTTTTTGACTAGAAAGGTGTTTTTTTTAAAAACAGTTATTTTAAGCTTGGGCAGATCAATAACAAAGGGAAAAACGTAACGTAACTGATGGTCCGGTCGGGCGCGGGGAAAAAATGGAAGGGCTGGGTAGGACTCGGGTTGGATGGGGTCCTGTCGGGCTCGAGTCAGGTTTTTGTTTGCAGACCCGAGCAGGCCTTTAATCTACACCACACAGACTGCCACAGTTCAAAGCAGTGGTTCACCACCACCTTCTCAAGGGCAATTCTGGATGGCCAACAAATGCTGGCCTTGCCAGAGATGCTCACATCCCATGAATGAATTAAAAAAAACAAACATAACAAATCCAGGATTTGTATGGTTGATGATGGAAACAATTACATACATAGGATTATATAGGATATATGACACAGAAAGAGGCCATTTGGCCCAACCAATTCATGCTGGCGTTTATGCTCCATTCGAGCCTCCTCCCATCTTTCCTCATCTAAAATATACGTGCACATATTGCAGAATAAACTAAGGGTGCATCTGTACTACAAATCTAACATACATGCAGAATGATTTCTGCTTAATTGCTTGCGTAGCACAATTCTTACCCTAATTTGATTCCAACCGATCCTGCAGTTGAAGTTTAAATGCCCCCGACTATAAGCCAGTTACATTTGCTACATGAATGCATCCTGAGATAGGCAAGTTACAGTTGTGTATAAATGCATTCTGAAGTAGGTAAGCTACACTGCAGTGTAAATGTAATCTACAGTTAGCTAGTTATAATGCAGTGCAAATTCATCCCATGATAAACTATTTGCCCTTTTAAGAATTGAGTAATTAGCCTCGGAATGGCCTCCTTCTGTGCTGTAAATTTCTGATTCTATGAGGCCGGATCATTTACCTCAACAGACCTTCAGCAACAAATCGTGTCACACCAGTCATTAAGAGACCAGATCCTTCCACTTTAATACAAAAAAAATCCCAGAGGTGAGAAAAGTTGCCCATTATTCAGTGCTGAAAAACTTTACTTGAAGTCACTGGCTTGTTTCAAAAAATAACTGCAAACATCTTGAAGAACAGGTGTTAGAAAGGTCAGAATCAAGTAATGTGACGGACACAATTCGCCATTGCTTTATATATTGATCAAGAGAACGAGGGAAAAAAGCTTCATCACAAAAACATTACACTTTAACCACTTATTTTGATGCAGTATATGAGAGAGAGATCAGGACCACAATCTCGTTCTTGTTACTATGCTTAGAACACATTCTTTTTTCTTTTTTTCTTTTGGGCCTCCTTATCTCGAGAGACAATGGATACGCGCCTGGAGGTGGTCAGTGGTTTGTGAAGCAGCGCCTGGAGTGGCTATAAAGGCCAATTTTGGAGTGACAGGCTCTTCCACAGGTGCTGCAGAGAAATTTGTTTGTTGGGGCTGTTGCACAGTTGGCTCTCCCCTTGCGCCTCTGTCTTTTTTCCTGCCAACTACTAAGTCTCTTCGACTCGCCACAATTTAGCCCTGTCTTTATGGCTGCCCGCATTGAACACATTGGCACCCCACTTAATACTAATAAGCTTTAAAGTCTGCCAGTACACTCATTGTACGATATTCTTAACATAAATCGCTCAAATTGTTCTCACCGGTACTTCACTGTAATAAATTGCTCTCTTCAGACACAACTCAAGTGTGCAAAGATAAAATCTATCATACTGCTGGGAGTATTTTCACAATCTCACACACACATTACACTTAACTGAAAGCCAAATGACAACAATTAAGGTTAAAAAGTACAAAATCCTGTAAAGGCTCTATATGAAAAAAAGAAACCGCTGGAAATACAGCAGGTCCATTTGAAACTGTAGGGAAAAGGTGGATTTTTTTCCCCAGATAGAGCTCCTTAGTCAAGTTCTGATGTAGTCTCTGTATAAAACATCAACATTTCTTTGCAGATGCTGACAGGGCTACATTCAGTATTTTTGATTTCAATGACAAACATGACACTCTCATAAAAAACAAGTTTCCCCAATTCTTATATTGCAAACCTAGTTGATCTTTAATCTGACACCAAAAAGGGGCAATTCCCCTGAGCTGTCTTATCACCATCCACCAGCAACCCAGGCTGCACTACGCTGACCAATCCCAGGGACTGATCATGCCAATCATACAGGATACACACTGTAGGGTTTCCATTTTCAATCTGCAAAGAGCAACTACTTCCCACTTAAAGAGTTCTAGAATGTTTAGGTGTGGGTTGCCAAGATTTAGAATCCCTAATTGTGGTCAAAGGTACTGCTGGTCCAAGCCTGTCCCAGATATTCTTCCATCCTCAAACAAAAGTCCCATGCACTCCTTCTCTCCCAAAGAAGTTGCCCTAGTACATCCCATGCAATACTCTGACCCCCATCCAGACTGCCCATTGGCTGCCTCAGACTCTGAAATCCCCATCCCCAAGGAAGCCCCAGACAACAAACACCACCTGGCCAGGGTGCTTCAAGCACTGCCCTCACCCTATCCTCAAGGTGCTCGAGTACTGCCCCCACCCCTGACCCTCAGGTGTTCCAAGTACTGCCCCTCACCCCCTGGCCCCTACATACTGCCCCTCACCCCTGGAACACACATACTCCAAGTACTGCCCCTCATCCCGGCCCACAGGTACTCCAAGTACTGCCCCTCATCCCGGCCCACAGGTACTCCAAATACTGACCCTCACCCCTGGCCCCCAGGTACTCCAAGTACTGCCCCTCATCCCGGCCCACAGGTACTCCAAGTACTGCCCCTCATCCCGGCCCACAGGTACTCCAAATACTGACCCTCACCCCTGGCCCCCAGGTACTCCAAGTACTGCCCCTCATCCCGGCCCACAGGTACTCCAAGTACTGCCCCTCATCCCGGCCCACAGGTACTCCAAATACTGACCCTCACCCCTGGCCCCCAGGTACTCCAAGTACTGCCCCTCATCCCGGCCCACAGGTACTCCAAGTACTGCCCCTCATCCCGGCCCACAGGTACTCCAAGTACTGCCCCTCATCCCGGCCCACAGGTACTCCAAATACTGACCCTCACCCCTGGCCCCCAGGTACTCCAAGTACTGCCCCTCACTCTTCCCCCGTCCCCAGGATGCTGATGTCTCCCCACCCCCACCCAGGGCCGGGCTTTTCACACCGCCACACAGTGACAAATAACAAGGCAGGGAGGAGGCCTTTACCCCACCGGCTTTCCCATTACCTTCACCCTCAGGCTCCGTCCGGCCTCCGTTTCCAGGCAGCAGCTCGAGCAGAATGACAAGCCAACGTCAACACGCCGCCACTCATAACCGCCTCCTCTGTGACGTCAGCGCGTCCTGCGTGTCGGTGCCATGGCATTCTGGGAGTTGTAGTTCAGCTCTGCTTCTCTAACACTTAGGACTCAAGTGGAGCAAACACATAGCATGGCACTATTTTTTATTTATTTAGAGATACAGCACTGAAACAGGCCCTTCGGCCCACCGAGTCTGTGCTGACCAACAACCACCCATATATACTAACCCTACAGTGATCCCATATTCCCTACCACCTACCTACACTAGGGGCAATTTACAATGGCCAATTTACCTATCACCTGCAAGTCTTTGGCTGTGGGAGGAAACCGGAGCACCCGGCGAAAACCCACGCAGTCACAGGGAGAACTTGCAAACTCTGCACAGGCAGTACCCAGAATTGAACCAGGGTCACTGGAGCTGTGAGGCTGCGGTGCTAACGACTGCGCCACTGTGCCATTTGAAGAAGAGTAGGTGGCGTTCACCTCAGTGTCGTGGCCAATATTTATCCCTCAACTGACATCACTAACACATTATCTGGTCTTTATCGCATTTATGTTTGTGGGAGTTTTCTGTGCACAAATTGGCTGCTGCATTTCCTACATTAATTTCTACAGCGTCATTCATGACCTGTGGACGTCCCAAAGCCCTTTACAGCCAATGAATTACTTTCGAAGTGTAGAAACTGTTGTACTACACAGAACATGGCCAATTTACACACAGCAAGCTGCCACAGACAGCAATGTGATAAGGACCAGATCATGTTTCACTGATGAAGGGTCACTGACCTGAAATGTTAACTCTGCTTCTCTCTCCACAGATGCTGCCAGACCTGTTGAATATTTCCAGCATTTCTTGCTTTAATTTCAGATTTCTAGCATCTGCAGTATATTGCTTTTATTTTAATGTTTCACTGATGTTGGTTGAGGGATAAAAATTGGCCCCAGGACACCGGTGAGGACATAGGAACATATAACATAGAATAGTGCCATGGGATCTTTTACATCTATCCAAGAGGGCACAGGAGTTTGGTTTAACATTTCATCCGAATGATGTTACCCTTGTTGTAACAGTGACTAACTACACTTCAAAAGTACTTTATTGACTGTAAAGTGCTTTGGCACATCCAGTGGTGGTGAAAGGTGCTATATAAATGCAAGTCTTTCATTCTTTCATCTCTGACAGTGCTGTACTAGAGTATCAGCCTAGGTTATATGTGTAACTCATGGTAAATGTAAACTAAAATATTGAATAATAGTGAATTGGTGATTCGACCTACAACCTACTGATCAGAGACAATTATCTGATGAGCATCTCTCATGGCAAGAATGAGTGTGGAGACTCGAGCTCCCATTTATTAAACTTATTTATTTGACAATACATTTTATTGAATAAAAATGAATGCGAAATTTTCTTTTGAAATGTACAATTGACCTAAGTATGCATTAGAGAGTGTATAGCAGATGATTTTTTGGATAATGAACAAAAAAATCCATGCATATTCCCCCCACCCCACATGTATGAACAAGTCAATCTCCATGCCATTGGAGATGGAGCTACAAGATCTTGAGGGAATGTGGGATTAAAGGCGAGTATAATTCCACCAACACGCATAATTTAGTCCCTCCTTTAAAGGCATAGGGGGAATTTTAACCTATTCCTGCCAGGAATAGGAAACTGACGGGATTGGGTGCAATGTTGGTTTCACACCTTGCCCAATTTCACTCTCCATTGAAATCAAGTAATAGTGGGCAGGATGTAAAATCAGCATTCCACCTGATCCCATGCTAGGGTAAAATTGCCCCATACATTCTGTCATTATTATATAACATATCTATTTAATATTTTAAATTATATTTACAAAACCAATTCATACCTATGTATTACCTTTAAAGTAGAAAAATGCCCCGAAGTGCTTCCTAGTGAATGAAGTGCCACATAAAAGGCTTGTTGGCAAAGTTAGAGCCCTTGGAATAAAAGGGACAGTAGCTGCATGCATAAGAAGTTGACTGAGTGACAGGAAACAGAGAGGAGCGGTGAACAGCTGTTTTTTGGTCTGGATGGAGGTATACATTGGGGTTCCCCAGGGTCAGTGTTAGGAACCCTGCTTTTCCTGATACATATTAATGACCTAGACTTGGGTGTACAGAGTACAATTTCAAAATTTGCAGATGACACAACATTTGGAAGTATTGTGAACTATGAGGGGGATACTGATAGACTTCAAGAGGACATAGACAAGCTGGTGGAATGGGCAGACAAATGACAGATGAAATTTAATGCAGAGAAGCATTAAATGCAGAGATTCATTTTGGTAGGAAGAATGAAGAGAGGAAATATAAAATAAAGGATACAATTCTAAAGGGGGAGCAGAGGGACCTGGGGGTATATGTGCACAAATTATTGAAGGTAGCAAGGCAGGTTGAGAAAGTGGTGAATAAAACATATGGGATCCTGGGCTTTATAAGTATGGGCATAGAGTACAAAAACAAGGAAGTTATAATGAACACTAGAGTATTACGTTCGGCTCTGGCCACCACACATTAGAGAATGTGCAGAAAAGTTTCACAAGAAGGGTTCTAGGGATGAGGAACTTCAGTTACGTAGATAGATTGGAGAAGCTGGGGCTGTTCTCCTTGGAGGAGAAGGTTGAGAGGAGATTTGATAGAAGTGTTCAAAATCATGAGGGGTCTAGACAGAGTAAATAGGGAGAAACTGTTCCCATTGGTCGAAGAATCCAGAACCAAAGAACACCAATTTAAGGTGATTGGCAAAAGAAGCAACAGCGACAGGAAGAAAAACATTTTCCGTCGTGAGTGTTTAGGATCTGGAATGCACTGCCGGAAATCACATCTGCCAAAATGAGACATATTAATTTCATCATATGGAACATTATTATTTAAACATTTATTGGACATTGAAATAACTTGTTTAAAAAGACCACAGAACAGTGGCTGAAAACATGGCTGCACATTTGCATTCTGAAGAACAGTTGCATGAAGAGACAATGAGAGCACTCCCTGATCCAATTAGCCAAATGGGTTTTGTCAATAGTGATCTTTGACCTCGTCAGCAGAAGTGGTCTCTTCAGACTACTAGAAAAGATTGGATGCCCACCAAAGCTACTAAGTATCATCACCTCATTCCATGACCATATGAAAGGCACAATTCAGCATAGCGGCACCTCATCAGACCCCTTTCCAATCCTGAGTGGCATGAAACAGGGCTGTGTTCTCACACCTACACGGTTTGGGATTTTCTTCTCCCTGCTGCTCTCACATGCATTCAAGTTCTCAGGAGAAGGAATTTTCCTCCACACAATATCAGGTGGCAGGTTGTTCAACCTTGTCCCGTCTAAAAGCGAAAACCAAAGTACGGAAAGTCCTCATCAGCGAATTCCTCTTTGCTGACGATGCTGCATTAACATCTCACACTGAAGAGTGTCTGCAGAGACTCATCGACAGGTTTGCGGCTGCCTGAAATGAATTTGGCCTAACCATCAGCCTCAAGAAAACAAACATCATGGGACAGGACGTCAGAAATGCCCCATCTATCAATATCGGCGACCACACTCTGGAAGTGGTTCAAGAGTTCACCTACCTAGGCTCAACTATCACCAGTAACCTGTCTCTCGATGCAGAATTAAACAAGCGCATGGGAAAGGCTTCCACTGCTATGTCCAGACTGGCCAAGAGAGTGTGGGAAAATGGCGCACTGACACGGAACACAAAAGTCCAAGTGTATCAAGCCTGTGTGCTCAGTACCTTGCTCTACGGCAGCGAGGCCTGGACAACGTACATCAGCCAAGAGCGACGTCTCAATTCATTCCATCTTTGCTGCCTCCGGAAAATCCTTGGCATCAGGTGGCACGACCGTATCTCCAATGCAGAAGTCCTGGAGGCAGCCAACATCCCCAGCATATACACCCTACTAAGCCAGC
The DNA here is from genome assembly GCF_036365525.1 of Heterodontus francisci. Lineage (NCBI taxonomy): Eukaryota > Metazoa > Chordata > Chondrichthyes > Heterodontiformes > Heterodontidae > Heterodontus > Heterodontus francisci. Next base: position 80,960,720 of record NC_090390.1, read on the forward strand.
AGCGCTTGAGATGGCTTGGCCATGTGAGCCGCTTGGAAGATGGCAGGATCCCCAAGGACAAATTGTACAGCGAGCCCGTCACTGGTACCAGACCCACCGGCCGTCCATGGCTCCGCTTTAAAGACGTCTGCAAACGCGACATGAAGTCCTGTGACATTGATCACAAGTCGTGGCAGTCAGTTGCCAGCGATCGCCAGAGCTGGCGAGCAACCATAAAGGCGGGGCTAAGGTGTGGCGAGTCGAAGAGACTTAGCAGTTGGCAGGAAAAAAGACAGAAGCGCAAGGAGAAAGCCAACTGTGTAACAGCCCCGAAAACCAATTTTATCTGCAGCACCTGTGGAAGAGTCTGTCACTCTAGAATTGGCCTTTATAGCCACTCCAGGCGCTGCTGCACAAACCACTGACCACCTCCAGGCACTTACCCATTGTCTCCCGAGACAAGGAGGCCAAAGAAAGAAAGAAAGAAGATGATTAAGAGACATTGAGGGTCATTGAATGTGTAAGAGCCAGCATTCCACCCCCACCCCCACTGAGAGTGTCTGATCAGCTGTGAGGAATCCACAAACCTCGCAGGCAAGGCTGTCCCAAGAAAAAAGCTAGTCACATGACTAACCTGCTGGCCAACCTGGAGTTAATTGAATTGTGCTCACAGAACAGGTTTTGGAAGAGACTGCAATTGAACTTCAAGAAGCGAGCACACCCTCTCTCTGTCTCTCTCTCTCTCATGCAAAGTTCCAGGGACCAACAGAATTCTCAAGACAGAAGACTCCTGCAGCCTTCTGGTACCAGCTAAACAAGTTTAAAAGTGTGCACTGAGCCCCAGTGAGAACTGCAAGACTTAACTTCAATCAAAGACTTTACATCCAACCCAGAACCAGTAACTGAATTCCATCTATTGCTTAAAAGCTTTCCCCTTAATTCTTTCTCTTCCTCTGTCTCTATTGGTGTGTGTGTTTATCGCGTATGCATGCTACCATGATCGCATCCTGTATTTTTTGTCGTTTTAACGGAATTCGAGTTTTAAGGTTAATAAACTTACACCTTTCTTGTTTAAATCTGAGAAAACCTGTCTGGTTGATTTCTTTGCAATTACAATTAGAGAGCAGTGAGCAAAGACTCACTGAGAGGAAGCTAAAAACACGGTGCTTTTTAAAAATTAAACCCTGGTAAGGCCAAACCAGGAAAAGGCTGAGAGGGGAGCCCTAGACCCCTGCCTCACCTGGTCGTAAGAGACACTAGATTTCTCCAATGTCATCAAACAAAAATTATAAAACTGAAGTGCCCCCTGATAAATAATAAAGAAAATCGGCAAAAACCGAGCAAAGAAAACTTGTAAACTTAAATAACAATATTATTTGCATTATTCACCACACACTGCAGTCCCCACAATGCCCAAAAACCGCAGAGCCTTGGGAATACTGACGCACCACCATGGACTCCATTTCCAGGGCTACCTGTACCTGGACAAGACCACAGAAGAGAATGAGGCAGCCAGAGTGACTCATGCAGGAAAGACTGAACAGGTTGGGGCTCTCTCCTCTCGAAAAGAAAAGACCGAGGTGTGCCCTGATAAAGGTCTTTACGATAATGAAGGGGTTCAATAGGGTAGATGTAGAGAAAATGCTTTCACTTGTGTGGAAGTCCAAAACTAAAGGTCATAAATATAAAATAGTCACTGAAAAATCCAACAGGGAATTCAGGGGAAACATCTTTATCCAGAGAGTGGTTAGAATGTGGAACTCGCTACCACATGGAGTAGTTGAGATGCATTTAAGTGGAAACTCGATGAACGCATGATGGAGAAAGGAATAGCAGGAAATGCTGATAGAGTTTGATGAAATAGGATGGGAGGAGGCTGGTGTGGAGCATAAACACTAGCATAGGGTAGTTGGGCCGAATGGCCTGTTTCTGGACTGTACGTTCGACTAAAGTCGATGTAACATTTCAGTAATGGGCTCCCTAAAGAAAAGTTCATATGTCACACCAGCAAGTCAAGGGTGTCGGAAATTCAGCTAACATCTTCCTGCCTGTCTCTGATTTCATCGATCCTGAAGGAGCTATACACTAATCTCACTCTGGCCCATTCACTTACAGCACAGCAATATCTGATGGCCATACCTATATTGTTATCCTCAGCAACTCGACAACATTCAAAGTGGCAGCCTTATCTGTCACCCCAAACGTTATCACCTCCAAGCGTAGAAGCTGTTACTGGAAATCCCTACTCTGATGGCACAGGCAGACCCCCGCAGCGCATCCCAAGCATGTCACCATGATTTGATGAATGATGTGGTGCAGGAAAAAAAAAAGAACATTGTGAATTACAAAACTATAGATGAAGCAACACCAATGTTTTTCAGTGAAATGTTAAAACATCCTAAGGTGCTTCACAGGATCAAACCTAGTTCACTGCCATCTCATCATGTTACCAAGAATAAAATAGCATTAAAATGGAGCAAACACATTATAAAACCTTTCAACTTTGATGGTTGCTTTTAAATTTCAGACCTATGTGATAAAATGGAAATTACATGAAGTTGTACATTTTTAATTTTTTTTAATCTAAATTTCTCAGGTTGAATCGGGCTGCTTAAAACCTCGATGTCCTATTTAACTCTGAGCTGAGCTGCAGAACCCATATATGCTCTTTCATCATACAGACTGTCTATTTCTACCTCTGTCATTTCACCCGCCTTCATTCCAACCTCAGTACGTCTGCTGCTAAAATCCTCATTCCTGCCTTTGTCATCCCCAGACCAGACTATTGCAGTGCTCTGCTGGACAGCCTACCATCCTTTATCCTTCCTAAACTTTAGCTCAAACAAAACTCTGTTGCTGGTATGTTATCGTGCACCAAACCCTGGTCACCCATTACCCCTGCCCTACATTTAAAATTCTCATCCTATTTTTTTTTAATTCCTACATTGTCCTTCCCCTGCCTATCATTATAATTTCCTCCATCACTACAACTCCTTCCCAACTCTCCATTTCTCTGAGTTAGCCTGCTGTGCATCCCACATTCCCCTAATCCAGGGCTCTCTGTACACAGGAAGCCTCCCCTGCAACAATGGAGATCTGGAGTGGAGAGGGTTGCATGGCGGAGTTCAGTCAAATGACTTTTTAAGTCACTTTGTGGGCTCCCTGTCTGCCTGTTAGCGATTGCAAGTGGATGAGTCCATGCTCCATATTTTTAGTGAGTGTCAGAAGTTGCAGCTCCTGTTTCATTTTAAGGGGCTGATCCTCAACCCCTGACTCCACAATGTGGAATTAGGTCGATTCACAGAGGCTTCAATTTTCCTTTATTATGGAGCAGATCTTCCTTTTCATCTCCTGTTTCAAAGAAGAACAGGCTGTCAACTGTTTTTTTTCAGACACAAGACTACCGACCGTCCACTGCTGCAGCCAGGCATCCTCCAGAAACTCCTCCATTTTTGGAGCATTGCTCTAGTTTTTCTTCTCGTAATGGACTGTCACATTTACCAGACCCAGGAGCAGACACACAAGGAGGTCGTCTGACTTGCCCCATTCTCATATTCTCCATCTTTGGCCTCTTTGTGTGGAAATGGGGGAATGGGGCAAGTCAGACGACCTCCTCGTGTGTCTGCTCCTGGGTCTGGCATATGTAGCAGTCTGTAATAGTTTTAATTTGTTAGGGGAAGAAGTCAAATTGGCAAAATTGATATTCATGTCAGTAAGAGTTCAAATAGCAGGTAAACAAATTAGTGTGTTTAAATTACGAAGGAGCATTGGATTGAACTTTTTTAGCGAAGGATAAAGGATCTGTGGTTACTGAGGAAAGATATTGAAGCAGGCAGTATAACAGGTTCAAGAGACAATTGGATGCATTTGCAGAGAGATCAGGAATTAAGGAAGATGGCAAGATAGCAGTTGAGCAGGATTGTTTAGGGGCCAAAGACAGGTTTGTTGGGAATGATGGCATTTTCTTGCCCTGAAAACATTTTAGGTAATTATTTCCCTCTTCTATTTAGATTTTTTTTACCATAGTGTTTGGAAATATTCACATTTGATTGAGTAGAGTTAGTAGTCAGCCATGTCTCAGTGGGTAGCATTGGAAAGTTTTGTGTTCATGTCCGACTTGCACACATAAAACCTAAACTGACACTCGAATGCTAGTACCTGCACTGTTAAAGATGCTGCCATTTGGATAAGATGTTAAACCAAAGCTCTGATTGCCCTTTCAGATGGATGTAAAAGATGCCATGACACTATTTTGAGACCTTGGTGTCCTGGCCATTATTTATCCCTCAGTCATCATCACCAAAAACAGATTATCTGGTATTATCACATTGCTATTTGTGAGATCTTACTGTGCACAAATTGGCTGCTTCCTTTCCTACATTACAACAGTCACCACACTTCCAAAAGTACCTCATTGATTATAAAGCTGTTTGTGATGACCTGAGGCCATGAAAGGTGCTATAGGAATGCAAGTTTTTTCTGTTTGTCAGATTAATAGAGGGGAATAACAAGATGCGACAAAATTGTGAATAAATCTCTCCTTTGTTGCATCAGCATTAATCGTGAATTCTCTGATGCTATTTTAGAGTGGCTGGTGAGTTTTAAAACATTCAAGGGAAAATTAAGGCAAGTTTTTGGTAAGTCTGTGTTTAAATGGTAATAACAAACTGCTGTTTGTGCTGCACTCAGGAAATGGAAATCGCAAGCTAGTTAAAGGATTCAATTATCTTATGGATTCAGAGAATTTAACAGCACAAATGGAGTCCATTCAGCACTAACTCTCTGAAAGACTGAGTCTCATTTCCCTTGTTCTTTCCACGTACCCATTGATTTTTGTCTTTTACAGTATTTATATACCTCCCTTCTAGAAGCTATTATTCATTCCGCTACTGCAACCATTGTTTTTGGTAGGGCATTCCATGTCCGAACAACACTCCATTTAAAAAACATGGAGTGACCTTCACATTGATACATCCATTGCTATTTTCGAGGTACAATGTTGGCAATTATCTATTTCACTTAAATCTGTTTATGACAATAGATACAGCAGTTTATGTCTCTGGGAAGGGTTTGCCTCTTATTTCCACCATTATTTATTGCAGCCCATTTATGAAATTGTTCAATATTTTGTGGTATATACATTCCATGTTACCTGCTGGAGGTGCTGTCTCTCAGATGCATTACCAAGAATGCCACATTCCAACAATCCTCTGTGTAAAAGTATGTTCAGGCCTCTCTTCATAATTTCATAGCTATTTGTCCCTGGTAACATCTTAATCTATCTACATTGCACCTTCTCTATTGCTTTTATATCCTAAGGAACATAGGAACAGGAGAAGGTCATTTAGCACCTCAAACCTGTTCCACCATTCATGTTTTGTCTTCAGCTTCTCCTCTTTTCCCCTTTTATTCTTATGGAGAACTAAGCTATACTATGGCCACTGCTTCCCAAATGTTCCCCTATTTTCAAGTTATTTCATCCTGTGACCTAGCTCCATATACCCACACTTGCCCATATCCCTGAATACTTTAATTCCTGTCTACAATGGGTGTCCAAAATTGTATGCAATGCTGCAATTGACACCTTACTGAGGTTTTGCACAGATTCAACATTACGACATTGATTTTATATTCTATGTCTTTAGATATGAAACCATAGATTCTGTTTGTCTTTTTATTCTCTTAACTACTTATGCTGCCACCTTTACAGCCCTGCAATGTATCGGATTACACTCTCCAGTTTAAATATTTTCCATCGGTGATCTACAGTTCCATTTGCCCTGTTTCATTCCATTTAATCTATTCACTGTTCCTTTTAGTATTCACTATAACTTATTTCTGACCAGCCAAGTAGTCTTGTCTTCAGCTTCTCCTCTTTCTCCCTTTTATTCTTACAGAGCACTAAGCTATACTGTGACTATTGCTTCCCAAATGTTCCCCTATTTTCAAGTTACCTCATCCTGTATCTCAATTCCCAGAAACAAGTCAAATAATGCTTCCTTTCTCATTAGAAATTGAGTGAGAAAATAGTCTTGAGCACACTGCAGAAAAAGCCTCTCCTTTCTCACCACAAACATTATCCTATCACAGTTAATTTATGGATATCTAAAATATCCTACCTTTCTAAATCTATCATTAATACACAATATACTGTACACGTATCCACTGGAGACCTCCAATAAAGTTAATCCAGAAATATTTAATGTAGACATCATCTAAGCTCAAATCTTCATTTGTTATAGATACATCAACTATTGTCATAAGCACAAATTCAATGATAACTAACATGTGGAATAAAGTCTTGTGTTTTTCATCCATAATTGGCAATTTGCTAGCAAAATCACATTCTCAAAAATATCATGTCAAGCTGTAAAATGCTGCCAATGTAATTGGCAGGTTATTGGTCATTGACTGTTCTGCTACACATCACTCCCTTCAAGTTCGATGGAGGTTTCAGCTACATTTCTCACCAAATTAAACCATATAACTCCTGTCACCTATTCTTTTTTCTTTTGTTGAAGTGCCGTTGTGTTCAGTACAAGTTGTTCCCATTGCTCTTCCCAATAATGACAGTATTTAATTATGGAGATTTAGATGTAAAGTGAGGACTCCTCCTTTCTTACTGCCTCGTTCTTCAGTGTCCAGATGAACCTCTTAAAGTGCTGCTATTTTCACGAAAAAGTATTTGTGAGAACCCCTTGTGTATTGCTGGGTAAATGTGCCACATGGAACTGTACCGTGTAAACTAATGCTGAACACAACCTGTTCTCTGGTCTTTGCTAGGGTGTTGCCAACCCTCCAGGATTGCCCTGGAGACTCCAGGAATTAAAGATTAATCTCATGGATACTGCTGCAAGCAACCCAGGAGAAACATTGCAGGGGCCTTTCTTAAAAAAAGGTGTGTTTTCTTCCATTTTCTTTGAAAACTTTTGCTTATTCTCGATCCTCTCCTATTTCTCATCTGCATACTGCCCCTCAGCAACATCATCTGAAACACAGCATCAGTTTCCGTATGTACGCTGATGTAAAGTACGGCAACCTGACCCGAACCCGACTAGACCCGATGACGTGTGTCGGGTTCAGGTCGGGTCGGGTCTCTCTTCCGGGTCCAGCATTCAGGCTCGGGTCGGGTCGGGCTGGACGTGGACAGTGCTGCCTTGCTCTTCAGGACATCAAGGCGGGAAACGTGCAGTCTGGACTCTGCACTCTGCAGTAAAGGCTAGCTACCACACCCATGTGTCGGGTTCGGGTCAGGTCGGGCATTTAAAAAAATTAAAGGACTCAGGCCCGGGTTGGGTTCGGGTTGGCTGTTGTCGGGTTGGGCCCGGATGGAGTTTAACTTTTATACCCAAGAAGGCTTTATGCTGATGACACTCAGCTCTACTTCACCACTAACTTTGTCAACCCCTCTACTGTCTCTAAATTGTCAAACTGTTCTTCCAACATCCAGTATTGGATGAGCATAAATTTCCTCTAATTAAATGTTGGGAAAACCAAACCTTTGGTCTTCGGCCCGCACCACAAACTCCGTTTCCTCATTGCTGACTCCATCTCTGGCAACTCTCTGAGGCTGACCCAGACTGTTCACAACCTTGCCACTGTATTTGCCTCCAAGATGAGTATCCGCACGAACACTAAAACCGCCTATTTTCACCTCAGTAACATCAGCTAACTCCATCCCCACCTCAGCTCCTCTGTTGCAGAAACCCTCATCCATGCCTTTGTTACCTCTAGACTTGATTATTCCAATGCACTCCTGGCTGGCCTCCCACAATCTACTTTCCGTAAACGTGAGGTCATCCAAAATTCTGCTGCCGGTATCCCAACTCACCCCAAGTCCAATTCACCCTCACTCTTGTGCTCGCTGACCTACATTGGACTCAATTTTAAAATTCTCAGCCTTGTTTTAAAATTCCTCCATGGCCTTGCCCCTCCTTATCTCTGCTTTATCCTCAAGCTCTGCAACCCTTCGAGATCTCTGCGCTCCCCAATCCTGGCCTTTGCAGAATTCCAAATTTTAATCACTCCACCATTGGTGGCTGTGCCGTCAACTGTCTAGGCCCTAAGTTTTGGAATACCCTCCCTAAACCTCTCCACCTCTCTACCTCGCTTTCCGCCTTTAAGACACTCCTACCATACCTACCTCTTTGACCAAGCTCTTCATCTGCACTAATATCGTCTCTGTGGCTCAGTGTCAAATTTTATTCGATAACGCCCCTTTTATACACCTTGGGATGTTTTACTATGCAAAAAATGCAAGTTGTTGTTGGAATAATATCGGAGATGGGGAGAAAGGCTGACTGGGTGGAGTGGTTGGATACAAATTGTCATGTGATGAAACCTCCAGGAATACGTCAAACCTGAGTTGGGCAACCTTCGCCTTTGCCAACCTCATCTGAGGCAATGGTGGTGTTTTTTTTTAAATGAAAATGGTGTCCTTTAAGGACATCTAACTGTGCAAGATGGTGGGGCTATGGCTTTACATTGATCCTGAACATTGTTTTGGATGGATTCATCCCTCGAGAAAGAAGTCAGGTCTGTCTGCAAATCTTTCATTGTGAAATGAGATTGCCTGACATCTGAATTCACTGTCCCTCATCTCCCAGTGATATTCTTGTAGCCTGCCCTGATGCGAATTTTTGCTGTTTAGAAAAATAGCTGAGCTTAGCAGAAAGTTTGTCTCTGGGAATTGAGTGTGTGCCAGCCCCCAAATGACACCCTTCATAATGCCAATAAGACCATTAGGGTTTCAGGATGAAAAATCGCAATGCTTGTTTTCCAAATTCTCAGTTACAAATAAATATCACTGAGACTATTTTTCCATTTATTCACCAAGCAGATGGGCCTCTAGTACCATCTCCAAACTGACTGTCAGCTGCCTCAATGCTGTTGATCTCGTCAAGCTTTTAATCACTCTGCTGATATCTCTACCTTTGACTGGCCATTGATTTTTTTTGTCTCTGTATGCTTCGGTGAAGAGACTTGGGAAATGTTTCCACATTAAAGGTTCTATGTAAATGTAAGTTATTGTTGTTCAGATCAACAGTGGTAAATAGCCTTGAACAGATGGTTTCCCCTCCATTCCCCCTCTCCACATGCCCCTTTAAGAAAATGCCAGGCACTAGAGAAAGACTCAAAAAATAAGATTTTTGAGAGTCATGCCTTGAATGCTCCTTTATTTTTTAGTTATTATGAAGACAAATGTTTTTCTCTGTAAACTGTTCAATTTATTTGAAGGGGGTAATGGGAGGTTGCTTTGTACGATTGAAGCTTGGAGTAAAATATTTACTCTAGGCCAAGCTATGATTAATAGATTTAGCTAGTCATTGTTATGCAAATACATCTGTTGTGTTGAAGCAGGTTGGTGCCGAGGCTGTAGAACTGTAGTAATGAGCAGTGGGCCAGATGTAATATGACAGCTGCCAATGGGGCTACATTGTATTGAGCTCAATGCCTATCGGGACAATTGTGTCAGAGCTACTAGGACTTATTCCAAGCAACTTCCAGCAAATCCAGGCGATTCACACAACATTGACTCCTGCAAGTGACGGGAAGCCAAGGGGGAAAAATAAAAGGTGTGATATTCTTATTTCTTACGGACACAACAAGAGTGCTTCCATTTGTGGGGAAGAGCAAAACCAGAGGCCATCAATATAAGATAGTCATCGAGAAATCCAATAAGAAATTCGGAAGAACTGTCTTTACCCAGAGAGTGGTGAGAATGTGGAACTCGCTACCACAGGGAGTGGTTGAGCATTTAAGGGGAAGCTAGATTAGCATATGAGGGAGAACGAAATAGAGGGTTATGCAGACAGAGTTATATAAGGAAGGTTGGGAGGAGGCTTAAGAATAGCATAAACACTGGCAGGAACTGATTGGGCTCAATGGCCTGTTTCTGTGCTCGTTATCCTCGCAATTTTATGTAATTCCAGCATCAAGAAATTTCATGTAAGAAAATCAAGACGGCAACAAAATTTATCTGGGAACAAATCTGATTTGTGAAATAATTAAGCCCCTCTACTGAATTACTTCACCGTAGGCAGACCAGCCAGTTGGGTTGATATAACTGGACTCAGTGCCCATTGTGTTAGGGAATGGGGAGTGGGAAATAACCCAGATCATGATCCAGTGGAAAGAGTCTGCATGAAGTTTAGGTGAGGACAAGATTGACTTGGTTCTAATGCCCTTCCCACACTCTGTACTGGTGGAAACTGCTGCCTGTGAAACCTAGCCATGGAACATCAAGAATCATACTGCCCTGAAGGAGGCCATTCAGCCCATCATGTTCTTTGAAACAGGTATCCAATTAATCCCAATTATTTATTTATTTTTTTATTCATTCATGGGATGTGGGCGTCACTAGCTATGCCAGCATTTATTGCCCATCCCTAATTGCCCTTGAGGAGGTGGTGATGAGCTGCCTTCTTGAACCGCTGCTGTCCATGTGGGGTAGGTACACCCACAGTGCTGTTAGGAAGGGAGTTCCAGCATTTTTACCCAGCGACAGTGAAGGAACGGCGATATAGTTCCAAGTCAGGATGGTGTGTGGCTTGGAAGGGAACTTGCAGGTGGTGATGTTCCCATACATCTGCTGCTCTTGTCCCTCAAGGTGGTAGAGGTCGCGGGTTTGGAAGGTGCTGTCTAAGGAGCCTTGGTGAGTTGCTGCAGTGCATGTTGTAGATGGTACACACTGCTGCCACTGTACGTCGGTGCTGGAGGGAGTGAATGTTTGTTGATGGGGTGCCAATCAAGTGGGCTGCTTTGTCCTGGATGGTGTCGAGCTTCTTGAGTGTTGTTGGAGCTGCACCCATCCAGGCAAGTGGAGAGTATTCCATCACACTCCTGACTTGTGCCTTGTAGATGGTGGACAGGCTTTGGGGAATCAGGAGGTGAGTTACTCACCGTAGGATTCCTAACCTCTGACCTGCTCTTGTAGCCATGGTATTTATATGGCTCCTCCAGTTCAGTTTCTGGTCAATGGTAGCCCCTAGGATGTTGATAGTGGGGGATTCAGCGATGGTAATGCCATTGAATGTCAAGGGGAGATGGTAAGATTCTCTCTTTTTGGAGATGGTCATTGCCTGGCACTTGTGTGGCGCAAATGTTACTTGCCACTTATCAGCCCAAGCCTGGATATTGTCCAAGTCTTGCTGCATTTCTACCACAGACTGCTTCAGTATCTGAGGAGTCACGAATGGTGCTGAACATTGTGCAATCATCAACGAATATCCCCACTTATGACCTTATGATTGAAGGAAGGTCATTGATGAAGCAGGCTTAGGACACTACCCTGAGGAACTCCTGCAGTGATGTCCTGGAACTGAGATGATTGACCTCCAACAACCACAACCATCTTCCTTTGTGCTAGGTATGACTCCAGCCAGCGGTGGGCTTTCCCCCTGATTAAAATTGACCTCAGTTTTGCTAGGGCCCCTTGATGCCATACTCAGTCAAATGCTGTCTTGATGTCAAGGGCAGTCACTCTCACCTTACCTCTTGAGTTCAGCTCTTTTGTCCATGTTTGAACGAAGGCTGTAATGAGGTCAGGAGCTGAGTGGCCCTGGCAGAACACAAAATGAGCATCACTGAGCAGGTTATTGCTAAGCAAGTGCCGCTTGAAAGTACTGTTGATGACACCTTCCATCACTTTACTGATGATTGAGAGTAGGCTGATGGGGCGGTAATTGGCCGGGTTGGATTTGTCCTGCTTTTTGTGTACAGGACATACCTGGGCAATTTTCCACATTGCAGGGCAGGCAGCCATAAAGGCGGGGCTAAAGTGTGGCGAGTCGAAGAGACTTAGCAGTTGGCAGGAAAAAAGACAGAAGCGCAAGGGGAGAGCCAACTGTGTAACAGCCCCGACAAACAAATTTTTCTGCAGCACCTGTGGAAAAGCCTGTCACTCTAGAATTGGCCTTTATAGCCACTCCAGGCGCTGCTCCACACACCACTGACCACCTCCAGGCGCTTACCCATTGTCTCTCGAGATAAGGAGGCCAAAGAAGAGGGTAGATGCCAGTGTTGTAGCTGTACTGGAATAGCTTGGGTAGGGGCGCAGCAAGTTCTGGAGCACAGGTCCTCAGTACTATTGTCGGAATATTGTCAGGGCCCATAGCCTTTGCAGTATCCAGTGCCTTCAGTTGTTTCTTGATATCTTGCGGAGTGAATCTAATTGGCTGAAGTCTGGCATCTGTGATGCTGGGGACCTCTGGAGGAGGCCGAGATGGATCATCAACTCGGCACTTCTGGCTGAAGATTGTTGCAAATGCTTCAGCCTTATTTTTCGCACTGATGTTGTGGGTTCCCCCATCATTGTGGATGGGGATATTTGTGGAGCCACCTCCTCCAGTTAGTTGTTTAATTGTCCACCACCATTCACGGCTGGATGTGGCAGGACTGCAGAGCTTAGATCTGATCCGTTGGTTAAAGGATCGCTTAGCTCTATCGCATGCTGCTTACGCAGTTTTGCACGCAGATTGCCCTGTGTTGTAGCTTCACCAGGTTGACACCTCATTTTGAGGTATGCCTGGTGCTGCTCCTGGCATGCCCTCCTGCACTCTTCATTGAACCAGGGTTGGTCTCCTGGCTTGATGGTAATGGTAGAGTGGGGGGGATATGCTGGGCCATAAGGTTACAGATTGTGGTTGAGTACAATTCTGTTGCTGCTGATGGCCCACAGCACCTCATGGATGCCCAGTTTTGCATTGCTAGATCTGTTCGAAATCTATCCCATTTAGCACGGTGGTAGTGCCACACAACACGAAGGAGGGTATCCTCAACGTGAAGGTGGGACCTCGTCTCCACAAGGACTGTGCGGTGGTCACTCCTACCAATACAGTCATGGGCAGATGCATCTGCGGTAGGCATATTGGTGAGGACGAGGTCAAGTATGTTTTCCCCTCTAGTTGGTTCCCTCACCACCTGCCGCATACCCAGTCTAGCAGATATGTCCTTTAGGACTCGGCCAGCTCGCTCAGTAGTGGGGTTACTGAGCCACTCTTGGTGATGGACATTGAGGTCCCCCACCCAGAGTATATTCTGTCCCCTTGCCACCCTCAATGCTTCCTCCAAGTGCTGTTCAACATGGAGGAGTACTGACTCATCAGCTGAGGGAGGGCGGTAGGTGGTAATCAGCAGGAGGTTTCCTTGCCCATGTTTGGCCTGATGCCATGAGACTTCATGGGGTCCAGAGCCGATGTTGAGGACTCCCAGGGCAACTCCCTTCCTACTGTATACCACTGTGCCACCACCTCTGGTGGGCCTGTCCTGCCGGTGGGACAGGACATACCCAGGGATGGTGATGGCAGTGTCTGGGACATTGTCTGTCAGGTATGATTCCGTGAGTATGACTACGTCAGGCTGTTGCTTGACTAGTCTGTGGGACAACTCTCCCAACTTTGGCACAAGCCCCCAGATGTTAGTAAGGAGGACTTTGCAGGGTCAACAGGGCTGGGTTTGTCGTTGTCGTTTCAGGTGCCTAGGTCGATGCCGGGTGGTCTGTCCAGTTTCATTCCTTTTTATTGACTTCGTAGCAGTTAGATACAACTGAGTGGCTTGCTAGGCCATTTCAGAGGGCATGTAAAAGTCAACCATATTGCTGTGTGTCTGGAGTCACATGTAGGCCAGACCAGGTAAGGACAGCAGATTTCCTTCCCGAAAGGACATTAGTGAACCAGATGGGTTTTCACAACAATTGACAATGGTTTCATGGCCATCATTAGACTAGCTTTTTTTAAAATTCCAGATTTATTAATCGAATTCAAATTCCACCTTCTGCTAACTCCTGAAAGGTCTGACTCTAAATTTTAGACTATGCTTCCAAGTCCTAGACTCCCCAGCCAGCAGAAATAGCTTTTCTCTATCTACCCTATCTGTTTGTCTTAATATCTTGAAAACTTTCATAAAATCATCCCTTAACATTCTAACTTCCAGGGAAAACTTCCAGTTGAGCTTTTTGTGGGATATCTGTTGCAGTTATCCAACAGGGCAAGTCACTGTTGATCAATTTTGCCTGTGGGATAAATACAATGGAATACAAGAAATGACTGGCCATTATTCTGGTAATCTAATTACTGCGCATAACTGCTTGAGAAATGACGAGTGCAAGTTTTGTCATCACTCTGATTGAGTGCACAGCGAATGTGTATAGTTTTGGTCTCCGCACTTAAGGAAGGAGATACTTGCCTTAAAGTCAGTGCAATGGCGTTTCATGAGATTGACTCCTGGGATGAGAAGGTTGTCCTATGAGGAGAAATTGAGTAGAATGGGCCTACATTCTCTGGAATTAAAAGAATGAGAGGTGATCTCATTGAATTATATAATCCACATAGAGGGCTTGACAGGGTAGATGCTGAGAGGCTCTTTCCCCTGGCTAAAGAGTCTTGACCTAGGTGCATAGTCTTAAGATAAGGGGTTGACCATTTAGGATTAAGATGAGGAGAAATTTCTTCACTCAGAGGCTTGTAAATCATTGGAATTCTGTACCCCAGAGAGCTGTAGATGCTCAGTCATGGAGTATATTCAAGACTGAGAGCAATAGATTTTGGGACTGTAAAGGAATCAAATGATGTGGTGATAGGGCACTTTTTTTATTCTTCCATGGGATGTGGGTGTCGCTGGCAAGGCCATCCCTAATTGCCCTTGAGAAAGTGGTGGTGAGCTGCCTTCTTGAATCCAAGCAGTCCATGTCGTGTCAGTACTGTTATGTATTTGCCGGTTTGCTAGCTATTTTACATATCTGATTTATCTCAGAGCAATGCAGCGATGACTTTAGTTCTAAGTCAACAACAGATTTATTTACAGTACTTTAAAATATCTCAGAGCTTACAAGATTTCTACACATTGTCTTAACCAGAACTCAGGTCTGTTTATCCAGAACCTTCTGTCTACAATTTCAGTTCCTTAACTCTTTAGCTCCAACCATAGACTTGAGCAATTAAGCACAACGAACATTGATCAATTAAGAGACTAACACAATCAATTAAATCATTGAATACAGGTACACGCACAGTACTGTTAGGGAGGGAGTTCCAGGATTTTGACCCAGCGAGTGTGAAAGTAGAGTTGAAGTTGAAGATCAGCCATGATCTTATTCAATGACAAAACAAGTTTCATGGGTTGTATGGCCGACTCCGGTTTCTATTTCTCATATTGTCATCTTCTTATTAAGCAGCTTGTTAGGATCCCAAAAAAACTTGGAGGTCATTTTAATTGTGGACGATTTGGGTGATATTGGCTCAGCTGCTTATCCGCAGTAAGTCAATGGAAATGAAAATCGAAAGAGATGTATAAGGGGTGGCTGATCTGATAGCGCCTGTCTCACACTCTCACCCAAAGTCAAAATGACCCTGCTCAGTTGAGAAATTGAGGCACATGGGACACACCTGACCCCCTTGATGCAGTGCAGAGAAGGATAACAAGGCTGACCCCTTGGATCAGGGGAACTGGGTTATGTCAAA
Source organism: Heterodontus francisci (assembly GCF_036365525.1). Lineage (NCBI taxonomy): Eukaryota > Metazoa > Chordata > Chondrichthyes > Heterodontiformes > Heterodontidae > Heterodontus > Heterodontus francisci. The sequence continues at coordinate 80,976,157 of NC_090390.1, forward strand.
AGGTTAGAAAAACTTGGACAATTTCGTCACAAAAGCTGATGAATGCAAAGGGATCTTATGAAGGAGATGAGCAAATTGATTCGAGGATGCTATTTCAAGTCAAACCATTGGTTATAAGACAAGGGAATGATAGAAAATGATAAAAGACAGCACTAAAGTCAGAAACCCTTCTTCACATAAAGATTGTCAACTTGGAATGGTCCTACAGGTAAACCGATGAAGGCAAAAGCCTTGAAATAGTTCATTCGGCAATCAGATGCTGTGATGGAAAATTTAGTCTTCCATGAGGCCCTTTTCTTTATAATCTTTCTGAGGTCCTGAATGTGTCAGAATCCTCTTCAGCATTGGCAAGACTGAAGTAATCCTGTTCAGATACTGCTAAAAAAATTTGCATTTCAAGTGCCAATTTCATCTCTACGCTGAGTGCTCCATTAGATTGTACCTGAAGGTACACAACCTGGGTGCCCTGTTTGACCCTGAAATGATGCAACCTTCCACAACAGCGCTTTTGACATGTCCTCCTTTTTCCTCAACCAAGGATCCCCCCCACTCTGTGGTTGACAGGGCCCTCGACCATGTCCGACCCATTACCCACACTTCTGCCCTCATCCCTTCCCCTCCTTCCCAGAACCGCAATAGAGTTCCCCTTGTCCTCACTTTCCACCTCACCAGCCTCCACATCCAAAGGCTTGTCCTCCGCATTTCCGCCACCTCCAGCTTGATGCCACTACCAAACACATTATCCCTTCCCCTCCCCTGTCAGAATTCTGAAGGGATCAATCCCTCTGCAACACCCTGGTCCACTCCTCCATTATCCCCGACACTCCGTCCCCATCCCACGGCACCTCCCCATGCAATTGCAGGACGTATACTATCGTCTATTTTACCTCCTCTTTCCTCACCATCCAAGGCCCCAAACACTCCTCCCAGGTGAAGCAGAAATTTACTTGTACTTCTTTCAATGTAGTATACTGTATTCGCTGCTCACACTGCGGTCGCCTCTACACTGGGGAGACCAAACACAGATTGGGTGACCGCTTCGCGGAACACCTCCACTCAGTCCGCAAGCATGACCCTGAACTTCTGGTTGCTTTCCATTTCAACACCGCTCCCCTCTGCTCTCATGCCCACATTTCTGCCTCTGGCCTACTCCAGTATTCCAGTGAACATCATTGCAAACTCAAGGAACAGCACCTCATTTTCCGATTAGGCATTCTACAGCCTTCTGGACTAAACATTGTGTTCAATGTTTTCAGGACACGACTATCCCTTTTATTTATTTATTTTATTTTGTTTTTATCATTTTTTTTTACCATGGGCTGAATTTTACAGCACCCCAGCAGGTCGGATGGTGGGGTAGGTGCGACGTAAAATTGAGCGGGAGGCTCTGGGAGGCCTACCTGCCCCACATCCGCCTCCAGTCACGTTTACAGCATCGGGCGAGGGGGGAAACAGCCCGCCCGCCCGAGGCCAATCAAGGCCCTTAAGAGGCCACTTAACAGCCACTTAAGGGCCCTCCCCTGCCTCCATGAGTATTTTATCCATGGGCAGGTAGGCATACTGGGGACAATAGGGTGTGCTGCCCAGCGATAGCTGCCGTCCTTTCCACGCCCCGGGGGGAGGCATGGCAGTCAGGCACAGGGTGCCCGATTGAGGGCTGCCCCCGCCTCTCAACCCACCCCCAGGACCCAAGACGCTCCCCTCCCCCCAAAGGACCACTCCAGCCTTACCAGGGCAGGACCAATCCCCCTGGTGAGGCAAACCCAACTTACCTTCCCTCCTGGCTCCATGGCGTCGACTGGGCTGCAGTCCCAGCAGTGGCCACCGCTCCTGGTGGCGCTGCTGGGACTAAGCTGTAGCCGGACGTCTAACAGCTAAGCATCTGCAGAGGATGAAGGGAAAAATAGCCAGTCTTGCACAAGGACAAGGACTGTGAAACAACTGCAATTGCAGTTCAACGAACCCAGCCTGATGAACAGGCAGTGTGTGATAAGATGCGCTCCGAATGAGGCTGTGAATGGTGCGAAGTTTGCTAGACAAGGATGGATAAGGAGGACAAGGCCAGCAGATGTATTTTGTTTTGCTTTGCAACTAACACTGACTCCAAGTCATGGGTGTACGTGATTAAGAACATTCTCGAGGCTGGGAACAACTGGATAAAAAGGGGATGCTAGGAGCCTCCAAAGGAAGAAGACCTGCAGGACCATCATGGAAAGGGAACCCTGAGTCCACTTCAGTGAAGAGAACCCATCAGACGGAGACTGACCACCTCGCCTCGCAACAGGTAATATTTAAGTCCAAGCCTTGTGATTTATTGAACAAGTAACAAGTAGTTTAACAAGTGAAATAACAGCAGATAAGTGATCTAAGTATCAATAAAAGTGTTTATACGAAGTATCTCGTGCAGGTGTCTTTTGTCCACCACATCAGTTGACACCCTAGTTTGAGGGTCAACATTCTGGCGTCCCTGAGTGGGCACGATTAAGTGATTGTCTTAAAGTCACATTGTGTCTGACCCATAGACGTGCCAGACAAACAGCAGAATGATGGATGCCTGTCCAGTTTGGAAGGAGGTGCTCCGGGAGTACCTAAAGCATAAATGGCCCAAGTGGGTCGAATATGCTGACAAGGTTTTTGAGAGTCTGGGACCCATTGGATAGAAACACCAGGAGAGAGAGAGAGCAGTGCAGGAGAAATAAGGCGGAGTCTGACTTAAATGAAAAATGTTACAATTTGCAGGTCAGCCCTTAAAGCGCTGCACCAGTCCCACTTACAAGGCCAGCGTAAAGGAGCCGACCATAGTAAGTGTCAGCGAGAAGTAGATAGATTAAAAAATCAACTTGCCGCCAACCAAGGGATGATATTTAGTGAAATTTCAAGTGAGTAAAAACAAGTTACTGCGTCTTTTGATTCGAATATGTGAATATTGGAAGCTTCCACGAATGAAATGAATGTCCATGAGATGTGCAGCTTGTGTTCTGTACAACTGACAGTCGTTAACTCTTTGTTGTCTGGCCTTAATGTTGAAAGCATGAGTCTGTTACTTGTTCTATTTTCACACGTGTATATTTTGTGGAAACCTTGAGTCATGTTTTGGTTGTGAACTAGTTAAACCTGTGTGTTCCTTAGCATCAGGACAGGGAGTTTAACATAGATTTTGGTATTTTGAATTCATAACCCATTACAGGAATCAATTTTCTAAGTTGTTTGGAATTGAATGAATGTAAAAAGTGGTTGTTGAGTGTATTCATTTCAATTTAACATTGTGCACCCAGGAATGGGATATAGAATTGAATTATATTTTAAATTGAAGTTTTTATTTTTATTTTAAAAGTTGGTTTTGCAACTGTGAAAAGACAATGAACAATTTTCTAAGAGATAAGCTTCAGCCTTGAAGATCTGAAGATGTTTGGCAGAAATCTAATTTGAAGTTTAAAACACTGCTTTAATTGGATTTCCAGTTTAAAATCTATTCTTGTTCTTTTTTGGAGTTTAAATTAAAGAGTTGTTTTACTGACTGTTTTAGGCAGCAAATGTCAGGAATTGGATATTGGTTTAAGAAAGAGAGGGATAAACAAAGGAGATATGGGAAAGATTCCGCCTGTTTAAAGTTTGTTCAAGAAGCTGGTATTAAATCTTTTGTTATAATAATGTTAAATAACTTTTTCTTTAGTTTTTGGTTTTATTTCAGTCATTTGAAAAGGCGCCTGAAGAAAGCATAAGAAAAATGATTTAATTTACCTATCTTTGAAAAAAGCACGTGCTACTCTGTTCTGTGTGTAGTTAATAAGTGTTTTAAGTTAATAAGTCTGAGTAAAGTTTCTACTATTAAGGTTAATTGACCTGTTAAGTTGAGAAAACTGGAAATTTCATTTGTGGCCAAAATGAACTTTCCAGTTTATTATGTCAAGTTTAGAGGGAGTCTTTAATTCCGGACATAAGACCCGTTCATATAACATTGGCAGTTTTGATTTTTAAATATTTATTGCAGTGAATTGGAATTTGGAATCATCTTTGTTGTATAAAATAAAATCCTTGGATTAGAAACCTCTCACAAAAGATGCCAAAAGTTTGGAAACAATTGGAGTTTAATGTAAAATGCTGTCTTTCCTGATGGAGATGTTTCCTTCGAAGCTGATAATGTTACTAATTATTTTGTTGTTTTCAAACCCTAAGGATACCAAAAGAATTGAAAAAAAAAGTTTAAAATGGAGTGTAATTCTTTTCGATCAGGAAAAAAGGTTACGTAAATTGACGCAGCTGAGAAGGTTTTGCTCCATCCCCTTGGAGACAAGAAAAAAATTAACCCTGCTGCAGCTATTGTTTTTCCATTTAATCCATCACACAACTTTTGCATTGCTGAGAGTAAACTATATATATTGGACATTATTAAATCTTAAATTTTGAAATTGACAGATATAATTGGACAAATTAACCCATTGGGCTCAGGAGCAGAGCCACAATGGATTCTTTGTGTTTTTTTTTAAGCAAGTAACTATAGGTTCCAGGGCTACATGAGATCTGATGCCACAGCAAGAGATCCAGCAGTGTTAAGAATTTAAGAACTTAACTGCAGACAACAAATGTCACAGCATCTTTATCAATGAGATGATGTGCTTGAGCAGGAGAGATAGTTGCAAGCACTTCTGTCTTTAATGTAAAAAATACAGTACCACCAAGTCTGGGCATCAGAAAGAGGAACCGTCAACAAACATTTTTCCTCTCAAGGGACCTTTAGTGTCAAACTCATGGTGGAGGGGTGGGGGGTGTACAAAGGAAGGAGCCAGCAATCAAACCAGCAATCAAAACTTTTGTTGACGGTTCCTCTAAAATTGTATTTGATAATATACAGCATGAGTTGGTACCGGTAATATTGAATATTTCAGATATCCAGCTACCTGACTGGTGCCCTGAGAAGACCTGAGAGTTGTACAAGGTATTACTGCAACAATTGCTGAGACAAGAATTTGGTGATGAGGGAATAATAAAGGGAGAAGGACGTAAACATAGTTTAGTGAATGACACAGCTACTGTCTTTAATACAAGAACTTCAATTGTCAATGCTATAGATTTGTAAAGTGTGGACCAGAAGGTTAGAACTCTCAGCCAGCTAGTAAAGGATCTTTTGAAAAAGGAACAAAAGGGACATAATTGGCGCCCGAACAGGGACTCGGTTGTAGTGCTATTTCAAGTTATTTTGAATAGTCTCACCGAGTTCAAACTAATTTTAAAAAACAAGTTACGAATTTGACGGATCGGATTGGTGAACGGTTGAGTAATGATTCTTGATACTGTGCACATTAGTGAGAGCTTGTACTTGATGATTTAGTGTATGAATTTAGGATCCTGATGAGAAGCTTATTTTGAGCTCGCAGGATCTGAACTAGACACCGAAATACAAAAGGGGAAGTTAACGATTCGGGGAGTCCTCTAGTGTAGGTTAGTTAAGGATTCGGGGAATCCTCACGGGCCAGGGGTCCGTTTTGGAATTGAGGGGGTACTTAGAGGATAAGTGGCCCTCATGGATTGAATTTGCAGTTAAACAGTACACGGGTCAGAGATCCGTAGGAGTGCAGCATTGGGAGGATGCTCGTACTCACCAGGCTAAGAGAGCCCCCAAACTTCTACTTGTCATATGTTTGTATTCCGGCGTCTGGCACCTGGCAGTTTGACATAATGGGAAAAGGGGTCAATCTTCCCATCCTGAGTTAAATTAGGCACAACAGAATTGGCGTAGTCAGCAGGATTAATGTCACAGAAGAAATTAAACAGAGTTTAGGAAAGTATTTTGAAAATTCCAAAATAACATTAGATTTTTACCTGAGGACTTGCAATGGATCAAGAAACAGTTAGTTAAAACCCACCAGACATTTATCAAAGTCATTCAGAAAGCCGAGGGAACCGGGTGGAAGATTGAAATGATTAGAGTTTCCTACTGGTGGGATGATATTTTGAATTGAGATACCGACATACAGATACATCGATGGATAAGAATTGTTTTGCACATTGTGATTATTGGTATGATTGTGATTTTGATGTATCAAATGGACTTGACTATCTGTTGTCGCGAGGTGGGGTATGATCAGGGCTCCTTTATGATTCAATTCACTAACGCTTAATGGATCAAAGGGGGGGGACTGTAGCCAGATGGCTAACAGCTAAAGATCTGCAGAGCATGAAGGGAAAAATAGCCAGCTTTACACAAGGACAAGGACTGTGAAATAGCTGCAGTTGCAGTTTAACAAACCCAGCCTGCTGAACAGCCTTTGATAAGATGCGCTCCAAATGAGACTGTGAGCGGTTGTGAAGTTTGCTATACAAGGATGGATAAGGAGGACAAGGCCAGCAGATGTATTTTGTTTTGCTTTGCAACTAACACTGACTCCAAGTCATGGGTGTATGTGATTAAGAACATTCTCGAGGCTGGGAACAACTGGATAAAAAGGGGATGCTCGGAGCCTCCAAAGGAAGAAGACCTGCAGGACCATCATGGAAAGGGAACCCTGAGTCCACTTCAGTGAAGAGAACCCATCAGAGGGAGACTGACCACCTCGCCTCGCAACAGGTAATATTTAAGTCCAAGTCCAAGTGAGTCTTGTGATTTATTGTAACAAGTAGTTTAACAAGTGAAATAACAGCAGATAAGTGATCTAAGTATCAATAAAAGCGTTTATACGAAGTATCTCGTGCAGGTGTCTTTTGTCTGCTAAGTCAGTTGACACCCTAGTTAGAGGGTCAACAAAGAGCTGCCTGCCCGCTGATTGGCTAGCAGCTCGTGACGTGGGACCTCCTCCCTCAAGCAGGTGGAAGTCCCACCTCAGGACAATTAAAGCCCGGGGACCCGTAACATGCGGGACGGATTCCCAGGCTAGGGGGAAGCGAGATTGCCACTGACTTTCACATCGGTGGCAAATTCCCGTCTGCCCAAGGTAAAATCCAGCCCCAAGTGTCTGCCTTAAACTTGGTTTTTAATGCTTGTGCTTATGGGCAGAGCTGTTCATTATTCTGTCATTAACACTCTCTCTGCACTAAAATTAAAACAGAAAGTGCTGGAAATACTCGGCAGGTCTGGCAGCATCTGTGGAGAGAGAAACAGAGTTAGCATTTCAGACCTGAAGCGATAACTCTGCTTCTCTCTCCACAGATGCTGCCAGACCTGCTGAGTATTTTCAGCACTTTCTGTTTTTATTTTAGATTTCCAGCATCCGCAGTATTTTGCTTTTACTCTCTCTGCATTAACGTGTTGTCTTTCACCACACCATTAGCACACTGTTTTTGCCTTTGCCCCATGACCTCCTTGTCAGTTAATTTCTCCGGCCCTCTGCCCTATTACACACCTTCCCTTATGTTCTCTTCCCCCCACACCCATTTCACTTGCTTAAAACCTATTACGTTTCTAACCTTTGCCAGTTCTGATGAAAGGTCACAGACCTGAAACGTTCACGCTGTTTCTCTCTCCACAGATGCTGCCAGACCTGCTGAGTATTTCCATCACTTTCTGTTTTTATTTATTATAAATTCTTCTTCTGGCCTATTTCCAAGATTGATTCCTGCTACCTCCAGAACCCTGCTTGCATATGCCCCTAACTCACTCCCATCACCACTAAAAGCCTCATTCACACTTTGTCAAGACTTATTTCTCCAATAATCTCCTACCTCCACCCTACACAAACTCCAACTCATGCAATATTCTGGGGCTTATACCCAGTCAATCACAAAGCCATACACACAATTCAGTCCTGTTCTCAACCTAGCTTCACTGTCTCTCTGTCCTCTAGTGTACTGACTTCAAATCCTTATTTACATCTTCAAATCCCTCTTTGTTGCTGTTCTGCTCCTGCAACTTCAGTTTACCTTTTATCCCCCTTGCTCTACCTGCCATCTAAATGAGTTGGAGGTTTTCTGCTCTAAGTGCAACTGCATGGTTTGAGCACATAATCTTAGTTGACTAAGGGAGTGCTGCATTGCCAGAAATCCCGTGTTTTGGTGTCGACTGCTCAAGTGTAAAAGGTCCTGAGGGACTTTTCGAAGAAGAGTAGAGGGTCCCCAGTATCCTGGCCAACATTCAACCCTTAAGCAACATCATCAAACAATGTGATTAACTCATCATTTATGTAATTGCTATCTTGCTGTACTCAAATTAGCTGCCACATTTGCTTGCATATCAATAGTGATTGCATTTAAAAGTAACTAATTGACTGTAAAGTGCTTTGGGAGGTGCTGAGGTGCTATATAAATGTAAGCTTTTTCTTTATGTATGGGTATGGTGTCAAAATCAACTCCAAGGCAAGCAGTGCCAATCCCAGATACCTAACTCAGCATTAATCACTCCCAAAGGACCATGAAGAAATTGTTTTCTTTTTCATTAAGACACTTCTGATGTGACGTAATTATTCCAAGGAGCAGTAACCACCCATAACTTGACAATTAGTGTTTCTTAGCGCATGGGAAAGCTATGTCCAGACTGGCCAAGAGGGTGTGGGAAAATGGCGCACTGACATGAAACACAAAAATCAGAGTGTATCAAGCCTGTGTCCTCAGTACCTTGCTCTATGGCAGCGAGGCCTGGACAATGTATGTCAGCCAAGAGCGACGTCTCAACACATTCCATCTTCGCTGCCTCCAGAGAATCCTTGGCATCAGGTGGCAGGACCGTATCTCCAATGCAGAAGTCCTCGAGGCAGCCAACATCCCCAGCATGTACACCCTACTCAGCCAGCGGCGCTTGAGATGGCTTGACCATGTGAGCCGCTTGGAAGATGGCAGGATCCCCAAGAATACATTGTACAGCGAGCTCATCACTGGCATCAGACCCATCGGCCGTCCATGTCTCCGCTTTAAAGACGTCTGCAAACGTGACATGAAGTCCTGTGACATTGATCACAAGTCGTGGCAGTCAGTTGCCAGTGATCGCCAGAGCTGGCGGACAGCCATAAAGGCGGGGCTAAAGTATGGCGAGTCAAAGAGACTTACCTGTTGGCAGGAAAAAAGACAGAAGCGCAAGGAGAGAGCCAACTGTGTAACAGCCCAGACAACCAATTTTATCTGCAGCACCTGTGGAAGAGCCTGTCACTCTAGAATTGGCCTTTATAGCCACTCCAGGCGCTGCTCCACAAACCACTGACCACCTCTTGGGCCTTACCCATTGTCTCTCGAGACAAGGAGGCCAAAGAAAGAAAGAAAGAAGAAAGAAAGTGTGTCTTCATTGGCAAACCTCTTGCAATATTGTTTATTGCAAGGGAATGGAATATAAAAGTAGAAATGTTTTGTTACAGTTATACAGGGCATTGGTGAGACCTTATCTAGAGTATTGTGTACGGTTTTGGTCTCCTTATTTAAGAAAGGATATAATTGCATTGGAAGCAGTTCATTGAAGGTTCACTCAACTGATCCCTGGGATGAGAGGGTTTTCTTATGAGGAAAGGTTGGACAGGTTGGTTCTGTATACATTGGAGCGTAGAAGAATGAGAGGTGATCTTATTGAAACATAAGATCCTGAGGGGACTTGACAGGGTGGATGTTGAGAGGATGTTTTCCCTTGTGGGAGAGGCTAAAACTAGGGGGCACGGATTAAAAATAAGGGGTCGCCCATTTAGGACAGAGATGAGAATTTTTTTCTCTCAGAGGGTCGTGAGTCTGTGGAAGTCTCTTCCCTGGGAGAGAGGAGGAGGCAGGGTCATTGGATGTTTTTAAGGCAGAAGTAGACAGATTCTTGGCAAAACAAGGGTGTCAAAGGTTATTGGGTAGGCAGGAAAGTGGAGTTGAGTCCACTAACAGATCAGCCATGATTTATACAATGACAGAGCAGGCTTGAGGGGCGGAATAGCCTGCCCCTGCTCCTTGTTCATATGTTTGCATGTATGTTCATATTGCCATACCAGGTCTTCTTATTCTATACTATTTCAGTCATTGTTGGTCGTGTCAAACACTCAGGACTTAGTAGGAGAAATGATTTCTGTAAAACAACAAAGTTCTCCTCTAGCTTCCTCCTGGTCTAGATCTAGAATAAATTGTCCTCTTCAATAGATTTAGCAATTGTCAAGTAATCAGACCATCCAGCCTAATGTATTCCAAATCCTGGTTCGGATCTGTTTTGCTTCTGATATTTAGGCATGTAAAAGAAAGAAAGCATGTTTCACAGCCTCAGACCATCCCGAACTGCCTCACAGCCAATGAAGTACATTTAGAGAGTTGCAATGTTAGTGAAACATGGCAGCCAATTTGTGCACAGCAAAATCCCACGAACAGCAATACAAAAGCAAAATACTGCAGATTCTGGAAATCTGAAATACAAACAGAAAGTGCTGGAAATACTCAGCTGATCTGGCAGCAACTGTGGAGAGGGAAACAGAGTTAATGTTTCCGGTCAATGAGCATGGGATTAGGTTGGCTATGGTACACTGGAGGTCAAATGGCTCAAAACGAAATTTTCATCTGAACTGAGATGATTGTGAGATCCAGGCCTTCAAGCCTTGACCTATCCGGTGTACCGTCCACTTTGGGATGCTCCCAGGTACCATTCCCTACAAAGCCTATTAAAATCGGGCCCAAATTGGCAGTACGGTTGAGTGCAGAAGGCACAGTACATCAGAGAAAGTAAGGTAAATAATTAAACAGTGCAGCCCAGCAGATGAACAAGAGCCGCAAAGGAGCCTGAAGCTGCTGTTATATAACACTAATACCCAAGATAGTGGCGCCAGCTCCAGACAATCAGCCTGCACCAACCCATAGAAGCTGGGGCTCTTTTCTTTAGAGAGGAGACTGAAGGGTGACCTAATAGAGGTCTTGAAAATTATGAAAGGTTTTGATTGGCTAGAGAGGTCGGAGGCGGGGGGGGTGGGGGGGGACCATAGAATTGCAATGGGTGGCGGGAGCAGAGGTGGATGTGGAGGGCCCGTCGCTGCTCCGTCGCCAAGCGATTTTCTCGGCGGGGGGGAATAGGCTGACGACGACCGTCCTGCCCAGAGACCAATTGAGGCCCTTAAGAGGCCTAGTAACAACCACCTAAGGGCCTATTCCCCGCCCCCCACCCCACGCCCGCCGCTGGGATTTAACAAGCGGAGTGGGGGGGCCTCCACCAGGCGGGGAGGTCACCTCGGAGAACAAGACACCCTCCCTGCGGGCTTGGGGAAGGGACCCTCCTCCAACCAGGAAACAATGCCCCCTCCTCCTGGACTTGACAATGACTTCCCCCCGCCTCACCCCGCCTTGCCGGGGCCTTCCAGCCTGGCGCCGGTGACCCTCTCTCACGTACCTGAGGTCCGGGGTTCCAGTGCTGGGTCTGGGTCCGAGGCCTCTGCAGTACCAGCAGTGACCACTGCTGGCAGTGTTTGGCTGCCAGCTCTTGGGGGCAGGATTCCCATATTTACAGGGACGGGGATCCCAGCGCTGGTAACTTTGCCTCAGGAACAACGGAGGATCGCGCTAGTGGGGTGGGGGAGGGGCACGAAAATGCTGAGGCAGGCCCCCCGCCTTTTTGGCCGGTGCTGGGAGTCCCGCCTCCTCCACAACATCCAGCCAAATGTTTTCACTTGTGGGGGAGTCGAAAACTAGAGGCCATAAAGATGTCAGTCACTATTAAATACAATAAGGAATTCAGAAGAAACTTCTTTATTAAGACGGTAGTTAGAATGTGGAACATGCTATCACAAGGAATAGTTGAGGAGAACCCCCAATTTTCATCACTCCACCATTGGCGGCAGTGTCTTCAGCTGCCCAGGCCATAATCTCTGCAATTCCCTCCCTGAACTTCTCCGCCACTCTCATCCTTTAAGACGCTCCTTAAAAACTACATCTTTGTCAAACATTTTGGTCAGTAGTCCTGATATCTCCTTAGGTGGCTCGGTGTCAAATATTGTGTCAGGCAAACCCACCCCCCGCCACCCCCCCCCCAACTGCCAAGACTGAGGTACACATTATTTCACCACATGAACAAAAACTTAAAATTGCATAGTACCAGCCAATGTTGAAACAATGGGGACCCAGTAGTTGGTTCCTCAATACACAGAAGTGGTCAGACCAGTTTTAGTCACATGAGTAGCTGGCTGGAGTTTTTGAATTTGAACTTTCAACAAATGATTTGAACTCAGAATGCCGTGTGCTCATGGATTGAGAACGTTTCCTCTCCTGTCTGCCTGCCTCCATTTCTTTCCCACGGAACTGAATCTTGTGAAGACATGTAAACTCAAAGAGAGAACAGTCTCCTACGTGAGCAAGGTTTAAGATGATTACGGGGCCCCAACGAAACGCAAGGCCATATCTTCAATCAAGGACTACAGCGAGTTCGAGAAACAGTAACAAGATATTGCCTCAAACTGTTCTACTTATCTTTTCTTCTTCCCTTTTCTGTCCCTATTTGCATGTGTGTATCACGTATGCATGCTAGTGTGGACGTGTCATATATCCATGGGCGGGAACCAGATTAGAGTTTAAGTTTTAAGTTTGAGTAAAATTTCATCTTTCTTCTTTAAACCTGAGAAAGCCTGTGTGAATTGGTTTCTTTGTCTTTTAATTGGGAAACTATGAACAAGGATTCACAAAAAAGGGAGCTCAAAACAGTGTGTTTAAAATTAAACCCTGTTACAATAAGACCAGGTAAAGATGGTGACAGACCCCTCGACACCTTTCGCACCTGGTTGTAACAATTGTTTGAGACTGCTCCTGTAAAGAGCCTTCGGGAGTGTTCACTATGTTAAGTGCTCTTAAAGCAAGTTGTTGTTGAATAGCATAGATGTGTTTAAGGGGAGTCTAGATAAGTACATTAAGGAGAAAGGGATAGAAGGATCCTTCTTCTTTGGCCTCCTTGTCTCGGGAGACAATGGGTAAGCGCCTGGAGGTGGTCAGTGGTTTGTGGAGCAGCGCCTGGAGTGGCTATAAAGGCCAATTCTAGAGTGACAGGCTCTTCCACAGGTGCTGCAGATAAAATTGGTTGTCGGGGCTGTTACACAATTGGCTCTCCCCTTGCGCTTCTGTCTTTTTTCCTGCCAACTGCTAAGTCTCCTCGACTCGCCACACTTTAGCCCTGCCTTTATGGTTGCCCGCCAGCTCTGGCGATCACTGGCAACTGACTGCCACGACTTGTGATCAATGTCACAGGACTTCATGTCGTGTTTGCAGACGTCTTTAAAGCGGAGACATGGACGGCCGATGGGTCTGATACCAGTGATGAGCTCGCTGTACAATGTATTCTTGGGGATCCTGCCATCTTCCAAGCGGCTCACATGGCCAAGCCATCTCAAGCGCTGCTGGCTTAGTAGGGTGTATATGCTGGGGATGTTGGCCGCCTCCAGGACTTCTGCATTGGAGATACGGTCGTGCCACCTGATGCCAAGGATTCTCCGGAGGCAGCGAAGATGGAATGAATTGAGACGTCGCTCTTGGCTGACATACGTTGTCCAGGCCTCGCTGCCGTAGAGCAAGGTACTGAGGACACAGGCTTGATACACTCGGACTTTTGTGTTCTGTGTCAGTGCGCCATTTTCCCACACCCTCTTGGCCAGTCTGGACATAGCAGTGGAAGCCTTTCCCATGCGCTTGTTGATTTCTGTATCGATAGACAGGTTACTGGTTGTAGTTGAGCCTAGGTAGGTGAACTCTTGAACCACTTCCAGAGTGTGGTCGCCGATATTGATGGATGGAGCATTTCTGACATCCTGTCCCATGATGTTTGTTTTCTTGAGGCTGATGGTTCGGCCAATTTTGTTGCAGGTAGCTACAAACCTGTCGATGAGATTCTGCAGACACTCTTCAGTGTGAGATGTTAATGCAGCATCGTCAGCAAAGAGAGGTTCCCTTATGAGGACTTTCCGTACTTTGGTCTTCGCTCTTAGACGGGCAAGGTTGAACAACCTGCCACCTGATCTTGCATGGAGGAAAATTCGTTCTTCTGAAGACTTGAACACATGTGAGAGCAGCAGGGAGAAGAAAATCCCAAACAGTATAGGTGTGAGAACACAGCCCTGTTTCACGCCACTCAGGATGGGAAAGGGGTCTGATGAGGCACTGCTATGCTGAATTGTGCTTTTCATATTGTTATGGAATGAGGTGAAATAAAAACAGAAAATGCTGGAAATACTCAGCAGGTCAGGCAGCATCCGTAGAGAGAGAAATAGAGTTAATGGAGGAATTTTATGGAGGTGACGGTGGTCTCGTCCGCTGGTTGACAAGCTGGCAAGAGATCCGTGCTGCCTCCTCCGGGAAGGCATGCTGGAATTACATGCCAATCAGGCAGTTGAGAGGTCACTGGTGGGCCTTTCACAGGATCAGGACCCCAGAGGTGGAAATCCCACCCGCCGAGAGCTGCCAGCCAATCAGAGGCTGGCAGCTCTTTTGCTCAGCAGTGCCACCAGGAGGCGGTGGTTGCTGTGAGAAAGACACCCACCCAAGGCCCAGGTCAGCACTAGATCCCAGACTCAGGTGAGTGATGGCAGGAGGGATTTTGCCAGGTGGGGCTCACAGGGGAGGGATTGGTGTAGGGGCATTGGCAGTAAGGGAAAGGGCTCTCCTTGGGTACCCCCCTTCCTGATGCCAGGTCTCTTGATCAGGCATTGAGTGCCTTTGAATGAGGACCCCCAGAAGCCAGTGAGCAACCCACACAAGTTTGTATGTTGAGCTCGCCATGTGGCAACAGGCCCACCTGCCACTGGGTTAATACCACCATTGGCAACTTCTTCACACCCTACCTCCTGTAAGGACTCCATTCCATTCTCCCAGTTTCTCCGTCTCCGACGCATCTGCTCTGATGATGCTACCTTCCATAACGGTGCTTCTGATATGACCTCCTTTTTCCTCAACTGAGGATTTCCCCCCACTATGGTTGACAGGGCCCTCAACCGTGTCCGACCCATTCCCCGCACCTCTACCCTCACCCCTTCCCCTCCCTCCCAGAACCGTGACAGGGTTCCCCTTGTCCTCACTTTTCATCCCACCAGCCTCCATATCCAAAGGATCATCCTCCGCCATTTTCGCCACCTCCAGCGTGATGCCACTACCAGTCGCATCTTCCCCTCCCTTCCCCTGTCAGCATTCCGAAGGGATCGTTCCCTCCGCGACACCCTGGTCCACTCCTCCATTACCCCCACCACCTCGTCCCCGTCCCAGGGCACCTTCCCTTGCAATCGCAGGAGGTGTAATACCTGCCCATTTACCTCCTCTCTCCTCACTATCTCAGGCCCCAAACACTCCTTTCAGGTGAAGCAGCGATTTACTTGTACTTCTTTCAATGTAGTATACTGTATTCGCTGCTCACAGTGTGGTCTCCTCTACATTGGGGAGACCAAGCGCAGACTGGGTGACCGCTTTGCGGAACATCTCCGCTCAGTCCGCAAGCAGGACCCTGAGCTTCCGGTTGCTTGCCATTTCAACACTCCCCCCTGCTCTCATGCTCACATCTCTGTCCTGGGATTGCTGCAGTGTTCCAGTGAACATCAACGCAAGCTCAAGGAACAGCATCTCATCTACCGATTAGGCACACTACAGCCTGCCGGACTGAACATTGAGTTCAATAATTTCAGAGCATGACAGCCCCCCACTTTACTTTCATTTATAGTCATTTTTAGTTATTTTTTCTTCCTTTTTTTTACATTCCTTTTTACATTTTTTACAATCTTTTTTTGCATTTATTTCATTTCATCTTAGTTTGTTCAGTTTGCTTACCCACTGTTTTTTTTCAGGTTGTTTTTCTTCAGGTTTGCACTTGCTGCTGTTCAATATTCAGTATATTCACACCTAATCTGTACTAATGCTTTGTCTTTCAACACACCATTAACATATTGTTTGCCTTTGCTCCGTGACCTTTTGGTCCTTGTGGCCTGGTCCAATCTGCACCTTCTCCTTTGTTATCTCTTGCCCAACCCCCACCTCACTTGTTTATAATCTGTGACTTTTCTAATATTTGTCAGTTCCGAAGAAGGGTCGCTGACCCGAAACGTTAACTCTGCTTCTCTTTCCACAGATGCTGCCAGACCTGCTGAGTGATTCCAGCATTTCTTGTTTTTGTTCCACCATTGGCAACCATGTCTTCAGCTGCCTAGGCCCTAATCTCTGGAATTCCCTCCCTAAACTTCTCCACGGCAGCAAGAGGCTCTTAATTGGGAATTAATTGTCCCTTCATGGCCTCATTTGGCAGCGGGGCAGGAAGGCCGTCCAAGGGCCTTCCCACCACAGACTTAATCATTGAGTGTCAGCCTAGATTTTGTGCTCAAGTTCCTGGAGTTGGAGTATGAACCCACAACCTTCTGACTCAGAGCCAAGAGTGCTACCCACTGAACCACGGCTGACACATTGTGGGAAGGTTAAAGAAAGAGAAACAGATGGTGTTGACCACATGTAGCAGAAGTGATAAAGAGCAGCACAGAACTGGTTAATTACATGGGATGAAGTCTTTATTTAAGGATAATATTGGGTGGGATGTTTTGCTATCCTAGTATTACTGCATGACAGTATAATTGAAGTGTACTCTGCAGTGGTTAAAGAGATTACCAGGATTCATTACAGCAATTAAGGGGATTTCACCACAACCTAATGAAGCAATTGCTGAGTTCCGTTATTAATCCATTCAAGATCATGTGTAACATTAATACACTCAGATATTGTGAGAGGGAATATCTCACCGTGACTGAAGCACATCGGAAGGTTAAATTGGTTCAGAGATAACAGTAGTTAAGGGTAAGGATCTTTGAGGGAAAAGTAATTAATTAGTTGCATTAATTGGCACAAAGCTAGTAACACACTGCTGGGATGATTGAATTTACAACTAAAACGACTTTACTGCATCATCTAACTGTTAGTATGTCGTTGTTAAGAAAGGAGAACTGAGTGTGCAGTGTGCTAGACACTGACCTTTCACCTCTGGCATCTGGGTTGAAATGAAGCCCAGACTGATGGGCTCATGCCCTCTGTATCTTGGCTATGTGAAATGAGCTTAGACAGTGAAGCTCCATCTGACTATAGTCAAGTGTAGTCCTAATTGGTTCTAAAGTTAGCATATTCAGTCAGAGAGGCGCGGGTGGGAAATTGAAAGATGTCACTTTGGCACAGTACAGGCAATAAAGACATGCATTTATATAACGCATTTTACAACCACTGGATGTCCCAAAGTGCTTGACAGCCAATTATGTACTTTTGAAGTGTAGTATTTATTGTAAATGTAGGAAACATGGCAGCCAAATTCTGTATAGCAAGGTCCAACAAGCAGCAATTTCTTAATAATCAGATAGTCTGTTTTTAGTGATGTTGGTTGAGAGAGAAATATTGGCCGAACCCTAGGGAGAACTCCCCTGCCCTTAGGACTTTTTATGTCCAACTAAGAGGACAGACAGGTCGACAAGGCCTCAGTTTAGTGTTTCATCCCAAAGGTGGCACTTACAACTGTGCAGAACTAGTAATACGAAGGGAAACAGTAGGTAGATGATCAGCCATGATCTAGAGTGGCGGAGCAGGCTTGAAGGGCTGAATGGCCTACTCCTGCTCCTATGTTCCTATGTACATGGAATGTCAGCCTTTATTGCAAGGGGGATGAAATATAAAAGTAGGGAAGTCTTGTTACAGCTCTACAGGGCATCGGTGAGACCGCACCTAAGAGTACTGTATACCATTTGGTCACTTACTTAAGCAGGGATATAGTTGCTTTAGAGGAAGTTCAGAGAAGGTTCACTAGGCTGATTCCTAGGATGAGGGGTATGTTTAATAATGAAAGGTTGAGCAGATTGGCCCTATATGCGTTGGAGTTTAGAAGAATGAGAGGTAATGTTATTGAAATATAAAAGATTCTGAGTGAAGCTTGATAGCGCAGATGCTGAGAGGATGTTTTCCCTCATGAGGGAATCCAGAACTGGGGGTATAGTTTCATAATGGGCAAATTATTGGAATCTATTCTGTGAGACAGGATAAACTGTCACTTAGAAAGGCACAGGTTAATCAAGGATAGTCAGCATGGATTTGTTAAGGGAAGATCTCGTTTGACCAACTTGATCAACTTTTTTGAAGAAGTAACAGGGAAGATAGATGAGGGTAGCGCAGTTGATGTAGTCTACATGGATTTTTGCAAGGCTTTTGACAAGGTTCCACATGGCAGACTGGTTTAAAAACTAAAATCCCATGGGATCCAGGGAAATGCAACAAGGTGGATACAATATTGGCTCAGTGGCAGGAAACAAAGGGTAATTGTTGACGGCTGTTTTTGTGACTGGAGGGCTGTTTCCAGAGGCGCTCCACAGGGCTCAGTACTGGGTCCCCTGCATTTTGTGGTATATATTAATGATTTGGACGTAAATATAGGGGGCATGATTAAAAAGTTTGCAGACAACACAAAGATTGGCTGTGTGGTAGATAGCGAGGAGGATAGCTGGAGGCTGCAGGAAGATATTGATGGTCTGGTCAGATTGGCAGAAAAGTGGCAAATGGAATTCAACTTGGAGAAGTGTAAAGTGATGTATTTGAGGAGGTCAAACAAGGCAAAGGAATACACGATTAATGGGAAAATACTGAGAAGTGTCGAGGAAGTGAGGGACCTTGGAGTGAATGTCCACAGATCTCTGAACGTAGCAGAACATGTTGATAAGGTGGTTAAGAAGGCATATGGAATCCTTTCCTTTATTAATTGAGGTACAGAATATAAGAGCAGGGAGGTTACGCTGGAACTGTATAACTCATTGGTTAGGCCACAACTAGAGTACTGTGTGCAGTTCTGGTCACCTCATTACAGAAAAGATGTAATTGCACTCGAGAGGGTACAGAGGAGATTTATGCCAGGACCGGAAAAATGCAGCTATGAGGAAAGATTGGATAGGCTGGGATTGTTCTCCTTGGAACAGAGAAGGCCGAGGGGAGATCTGATTGAAATGTACAAATTTTGAGGGGCTTGTATAGAGTGGAGGTGAAGGGTTTATTCACCTTAGCAGAGAGGTCAGTGACGAGGGGGCATAGATTTAAAGTGTTTGGTAGAAAAATTAGAGGTGAGATGAAGAAAAACCTCTTCACCCTGAGGGTGGTGAGGGTCTGGAACTCACTGCTTGAAAGGGTAGTTGAGGAAGAGACCCTCAACTCATTCAAAAGGTGTCTGGATATGCACCTCAAGTGCCGTAATCTACAGGGCTACGGACCATATGCTGGAAGGTGGGATTAGAATGTATGGATCGTTTTTCGGCCGGCACAGACACAATGGGCCAAGTGGTCTTTTTCTGTGCCTTAAACTTTCTATGATTTTATGAGGAGGAACTTCTTCTCTCAGTGGGTCGTTAACCTTTGGAATTCTCTTCATCAGAGAGCAGTGGAAGCTCGGTCATTGAATATATTTGAGGTTGAGTTAGACAAATTTTTGATCTACAGGGGAGTCAAGGGTTATGGGCAGCAAGCAGGAAAGTGAAGTTAAGGCCACAATCCAATCGGCCATGATCTTACTGAATGGCAGAGCAGGCTCGAGGGGCCGAATGGCCTACTCCTCCTCCTATTTCTTATGTTCTTACAATCTTGAGATCTCAGTACTGCATGTTTTAATTCAAATAGCCAGGTGATGAAGGATAGAACTGGAGCCCAATCTTTGCACACTTTATTAGCTTTTATTTACAGAGATATACATTGTAAACATGCACCTCCAAACCCAACAACCACAGTTTCAGTCTGCTGCTGTATATCGGAGCACAAGTGAATCCCTAGTTAATGCTCAGCACCTGAATACAATTAAACACTCAATTAGTATACAATTAATACTGTAGTATATTGTTCATTTATTGTTGATTTAATATGTAGTGTATTGTTTATTTGAGGCCTGCAGTGGGAGTGTCAGCCTAGACTACTCACTCAAGTTCCTTGAGTGGGACTTGAACCCACAACTTTGTGACTTGGGGCAAAGATTGCTAAGCCACATCAAACCTGGGGGCTAGTGCTGTTTGGCGTTGGCTTTTAATAGGTGGGTGAGTTTGGTAAAGGTGACTCTGCCTCTAATTTTCCTTCCCTGTGACTAGGTGCTCTTGTTGAGTTTATGCCTCCCTTTAAAGCCTGGCTACCTGACCCGAACCCAACTAGACCCGACTACGTGTGTCGGGTTCGGGTCGGATCAGGTTGAAATTCCAAGTCCAGCATTTGGGCTCGGGTCGGGTTGTCTGGACACTGCTTCCGGGAAGTCACGGGATCAGGCTTACCCATGCTTCCCCAGCAGTGGGGCTCAGGAAAATGGCTTGAACCATCAAAACTACGTCCAACCCTGGCCCAGCTTACTCATGGTCACACATGCCGTCAACGGTTTGATAATAAATATAGGTTTGGGCTCCCGAATGTCTCAGAGCAGCTGAGTCCTGCTAATCAGGAAGGTCCCAATGTTAATATTTATCCTTTGCTGAGTTAGCTCAGCTCATTTGGGATGGTAGGGATGGTAGGGCAGTCTTACAATAGGCTTCAGTGCCAGTGAGTTAGGGAAAGGAGGTCCATTCCAGATTGCTAGCCAATAACTCCAAGTGGACACGCACTTGCACACATGCCAATTGAAGGAAAAAACGATGCCCTCCACAGTCAGATAGTCTGCTGAAATGGAGTGCAGAGTCTCACATGATTAATGGTCACTTGGAAAGAGGTACTGCTAAAAGATTGCTGTCATGCATTCATAATCTCCGAGGGAGATGGGGAGAAACTTGATGTTTGGGCTATCAGGCAAGAAAATAACTAAAATAAACATGAAAGGATTACACAAGACCGAGGATGCAGAGAAAGCAGCAACTTACATTTATACAGCACCTTTAACATAATAAAACGTCCAAGCCACTTCATAGGAACGCTACCAAATGAAATTTGACACTGGACCATATAAGGAGCTATTAGGACCGGTGACCAAAAGCTTGGTCAGAGAATCTTCAAGGAGGAGAGAGAGGTAGAGAGGTGGAGAGGTTTAGGGAGGGAATTCCAGGGCTTAGGGCCTAGTAAGCTGAAGACACAGCTGCCATTGGTGGAGCGATCGAAATCAGGGATGTGCGAGAGACCAGAATTGGAAGATCGCAGATATCTTGAAGGGTTCTTGGGCTAGAGGATGTTACAGAGATAGAGAGCGGGAGGCCACGGAGGATTTAAAATCGAGGGTTTGCAGGTCTGGAGCCAAAGTAGCTCAGCGAGCACATGTAAAGAGCTAGTACAGCAACAAGGTTGAAAAGAAGAGAAAAGGCCGGTATCATTTGGTAGTGATCAGGAGTGAGAAACCTGGGGCTCTGAGGCTAACTGAAGCACCCCAGTTCTAGTTGTGGTCAGTTAACTCAGCACTGACTCGGAATCAAAATTTGGAATCCTCTGCGCCTGCAATGTTTCATCCACTCACTCAGAAAACTTGCTGAGACCTTGGAGAAGCCACTTTAGCCTCTGTGGTAAGTATGTGTAAGACTGACTCTTCCTTTTGCTGTGGGAGACTGAGCCCCATCCCAGACATTGCACCCGTAGAAATGTCTTCAAAGTTCAGCAAGTTCGTTTGACGTTAGTTTGGAAAAACTATTAATCTAGTGTTTTTAGCAAGGGGCAGCTCTGCCTGAACTCATTTACTGCTGAAACTCTCGTCCATGCTTTTGTATGCTTTAGAGTCGACTGTTGCATTCTCCTGCTGGCCGGGTTCCCACATTCTACCCTCTGTAAACTTAAGCTTATCCAAAACTCTTCTGCCCTTATGCTAAATCGCACCAAATCCTGTTCACCCATCACACCTGCACTTGTTGATCTACATTGGCTTCCAGTCCAGCAACGTCTCGATTTTGAAATTCTCATCCTTGTTTTCAAATCCCTCCATGTCGTCACCCCTCCCTCTCTCTGTAACCTACTCCAAGATCGCTGTGCTCCAATTCTGGCCTTTTGCCCATCCCCAGTTTTAATCACACTACCATTGGTGGCTCTACCTTCAGCTGCCTGGGCTCTGAACTCTGGAATTCCCTCTCTAAATCTTTTCTGCCCCTCTACCTCGCTCTCCTCCTTTAAGAGGCTGCTTAAAACCTATCTCTATGAACATGCATCTGTTAGCCTGTCCTAATGTCTGTGATGCATTGCCTAAAAGGGTGATGGAGGAAGATTCAACTAAGGCTTTCAAAAGAGAATTAGCTAAGTACATGAAGGGAAAAAAAATTACAGGACTACGGGGAATGGGCGAAGGAGTGGGACAAGCTGAATTGCTCTTGCAGAGAGCTGGCATGGGCTCAACAGGCTGAATGACTCCCTTCTAGGTTGCAACACTTCTTTGATTCTGTGGCTCTTGGAGTTGGTATCACATTGTTTCTGATTTATGCGACCGTGAAGCACCTTGGGACATTTTACTGTGTTAAATGTGCTATATAAATGCAAGCTATTGTTGCTGTTTGGATGATTGTCCAGTTCTAGGAAGTAATTTGGCTTTAGGAATTGGCTGGAAATTATCAACAGGTTTCTTCTTTGATATAAAGAAAGTAATTGTGATGTGGATATAGCGACCAACATGTTTTAACCTCGCCGTATTCACACACAGATGGCGCACGCGCTCACTGCACTAAATTGACAAAGTCACCACCCTCTGGGATGATGGGTCTTCCAATACTGCAGTGAGCATTGTACGTTTAGGGTTGTTTCATTAATTTTTTAGACACCCCCTTAGGGAAAGCACTGTATCAAAAATTGTAATTAAGCTTATCTGTCTGAAATGAAAATTAGAACGGTCCAAACTCATTTGCATGCAGAAATGAGTTTAGTCGCAATTACATTTCCTCAATGAATTAAAAAAAAGTAAGTATGCTATTTACATTAACACCCAATCACACAAAAATATGACAGAACTCACATTTAGGAATAACAGATTCCGGAGCTTCAAGCAGAAATTAATAAAATGGAGGTAGTAAAATCAGTGGTTGCATTCTACATACTGACGATAAAGCAGAAAGCCTTAGTTTTAGTGGAAGTGTAGAAAGTAAAGTTTCATAATCTAAATTTAATTTAAAGTTCATAATAAAGTTAAACAATTCCTCCAGGTATCATCATTCTGGTTTGAGGTGAGAAGTTTCAGTTTTTAAATTTGTAATGCAAAATTGATGTAGTTCTTTAAAATTTGTTTTTTTTTTTGGATGTGGGCATCGCTGGTAAGGTTGGCATTTATTGCCCGGCCCTAGTTGCCTTAAGAAGATGGGTCTTCCTCTTGAAGCAGTCCTTGTGGTGATGGTGCTCCCTGCAAAAGGGTTTGGCACGAAATTCCAGGATATTGACCCAATGCCAACAAAGAATTAACTTGGAAGTGATGGTGTTCCCACAACATTTCTGCACTTGTCCATCTCGGTGCTAGAGGTCACAGGGGAGAGGGAGGCACTGTCAAAGTAACAATAGTCAGCGGACGCCAAAGTAGTCTGTTGTTTATTTATAGCTTTGAGATGTGTTAAAGCGCTATTTAAATGGAACTGTTTCTGGTTAGTATCAATGATATCAACATGGAGATTAGGCATAAGAGCATAAGGAATAGGAGCAACAGTAGATCATATAGCCCCGTGAGACTGGTCTGCCATTCAGTAAGATCGTGGCTGATCTTCTAGCTCAATTTCACTTACCTGCCCGATCCCCATATCCTTTGATTCTCTTTGTGTTCAAAAATCTATTAATCTCAATCTTGAATATACTCAATGTCACAGCATCCACAACTCTTTGGGGTAGAGAATTCCAAAGATTCACAGCTGTCTGAGTGAAGAAATCTCTCCTCATCTCAGTCCTAAATGGCCGACCTCTTATTTTGAGAGTGTGACCTGTAGTTCTAGGGGAAACAGCCTCTCAGCATCTACCCTGTCAAGCCCGCTAAGAATTTTATAAGTTTCAATGAAATCACCTGTCACTCGCCTAAACTCCATAGAATATGGACCCATTCTGTTGAATTACATTAACCTGGAAATGCATCAGCAATACGATAATTTCAGTTGTGCATATTCTCTTACGTGGATATCACCCCCTCAGGAATTCCTGCTGGCATCATTAGTGCACTCAACTTAAGTACAATATTCCAAGAATTGGGATATTAAAAGGTAATTTTAATTAGAAAGCATACTGAGGGAAAAGCTCTGTCTAAAGGCTGAGGAAAGCTAACCAAACAGAACACTTTCAAACACCACAATACAAGCTACCTAAAGCTTTTGTGGGCAAACCCACTGCCCAGGGTCTATTAAGCTACAGAAACCAGAATGCCCCTAGCGCGGTTGATCTTAGCTGGGCAGGAGTTGAGCTGTTACACTTGGCCTCAGTGTCAGGGTTTGTGCTCCTGACCTCCATCGAGTAAGTCCTGTCAGAAACGGTCCATATTAGGACTGGATCAGACTGGGCTACAGTATCAATTGCAAGCACAGAGCCTGTTATAGAGTCATAATAGCATAAAAGGAGGTCATTCGGACCATTGAGTCCATGCCGACTCTGCATAGAGCAATCCAGTCAGTCCCATTCTCCCGCTCGATCCCTGTAACCCTGCAAGTTTATTTCCCTCAAGTGCCCATCCAATTTCCTTTTGAAGTCATTCATTGTCTCTGCTTCCACCACCCTCGTAGGCAGCGAGTTCCAGGTCATTACCACTCACTGTGTAGAAAAGTTCTTCCTCACCTCCCTCCTGTTGATATTTACACTTTAGGTTCACACATGAAGAGTGGGCATTTGGGAGGAAGAGAGAAAGGCTTGCATTTATATAGCGCCTATCATGGCCTCAGGATTCCCCAAAGCGCTTTTGCAGCCAATGAGATGCTTTAGTGACGTGCAGTCACTGTTGTAATGCAGGAAAGTTGACAGCCAATTTACGCACAGCAAGCTCCCACAAACAGCAATGTGGTATTGACCAGATAATCTGTTTATAGGTGTTGGTTGGAGGATAAATATTGGCCAAGTAAACCTGAAAGAACAGACGGGGCCTTAGCTTAACGTCTCATCCAAAATAAAATGGCACCTCCATCAGTGCAGCACTCCTTGAATATCACACTGGGATTTTCAGCCTAGATGTTGTTCGTGGGTCCCTGAATTCCAGCTACAGCCTGTTGACTTAATAGGCAAGTGTCCTACCCACGGAGCCAAATCAGGCAGTGGGCACAGCAATGCTCCCCAACAAAATACAGTGACATGCAGAGAAGAGGGGAAAACAATTGAGAGGGGAGGACAGGGCTTAAATTAGTTCTGAATATTTTTAACATCGTTTATGAGTTTTTTTTCTCTGTTAACTTTAAAAAAAAATATATTTTCATTAAAAGAGAGCAATGAGGACGTCATGGAAGGAACTTGCTGGAAGGAGCTTCAGAGGCTGACAGTGAGATGAAACTGAATTAACTTTCACAGTCAGAGCACTGCAATTGTTGATGCACCCTGGGGGTTAATGACTGTATCTCTGCGGATGTTAATTCATTCTCTCATGTGTTTCATAGATATATATATATATATATATATATATATAAAGTATTAGAGCAGAATTGCTTTAGCTTGTTTTGAGCTAACTGATCTCAGCTGTGCAGAAATGGGAGGTTCTTCACATGACCTATAGTGCCCCTGACCTGCAAGGGAGAAAGAAAAAGCCCATTGTTTAGCTGGTGATCAGTTGTGATGCCGCTGTGGCCAAATAGTCCACCAATCCTCGCGAGCTAGACATTCACACCTACTTCTTTCACCACGCTTTTGTTCATCTGACCTAATATCTTACGTGACTTGGTGCCATATGTTGTCTCATAATGCCCCTGTGAAGCACCTTGGGACATTTCAGTATGCTAAAGGTGCTATATAAAAATAAGTTTTTGTTGTCAAATGGTCAATTGTTGGAGTTGCCAGAGGAGGAGGAGAGAGGGTGAGGGGGTGAGAGGGGAATGGGGTAAGGGGCCTCCTGAAACAATTTCCTGAACCAGGTCAGCCCTGAGGAGAGAGAGAGGAGAACTTTGAGGACATGAATCAACACTGAGGTGGCTCAGAAACTGGTGAGGTACAGCTACAGTGTCAGCGGGTGTCTGTTCCCAGCCAGTGCAAGGAGGGACTGTGCCTGAGCAGAAAACAAAAACTCCCTGCTGAGGGCACGGTGCCTCTTCCAGATAAGTACTGGGTTAATTTATTATACAAGCAACAATTTCATGACCCATCACATTTACACACATTAATTCATTAAGTAAAGCAATTAGAGATTTTGACTAACAAGTCTTTTCGCCTGCACATAATGTGAGGCAGCAAGGCTTGATTCGGCAGGAGATGAGTGTGAGAATGGGTGGGTACCTTGCTCAGTGCAGTAGTGCAAGGCTGCAAGCAATATAAAAATAACACAGCTATCTGATTGTGGCACCAAGAGAGGTGAGGTAGAACCGGCTGCATAAACAGTGACAGGGGAAGAGGAGAGGGTCTAGGGTTAAACTGGGGGAGAAAAAAAAACCTTGATAAGGTGTTTGTTTGTTTCAAAGTGTCTCTCTGCTCTGATGTCAGCCCCTGTTATGTGTTGAGCCACTGTTTCAAGACATTGACCTGCAGCAAGCAGCTCTCCATTGACAGTACCAGTGCTGTGTTGCAGCCCGTCAATCACTCTCTGCCTGCCACTAGTGAGCTTCATGCGTGAATATTTACACAATTCCCAGCATGGGTGGCGCATTAGGAGATTTTTTTCCCCCAACGTTACAACAGTAACTACATTTCAGAAGTACTTCATTGGCTGTAAAGCGCTTTGGGACATCCTGAGGCTGTGAAAGGTGCTATACTAATGTAATTTTTTTCTTTCTTCCATATTATTAAGCAAGCTGCGCAGCCACTTCATAAAATCTCCGAAGAACAATTGAAGTTTTCAAGACTGAGCTCGATAGATTTTTGGTTCGGTAAAGATATCAAGAGGAGCTGGAGCAGAGGCGGAAAAATGGAGTTGAGGTTCAGATCAGCCATGATCGAGATGAACGGTGGAGCAGGCCAGAAGGGCTGAATGGCCTCCTCCTGTTCCTGTGCTAATGGTCAGACATGTGAGGTATCAGAGTATGGTCAGGTATCAAGTTGAACTATACCACACTGTGAAGCAGCCCATTCAGGAAGGGAAGGGGAATGATACCTGGGTTAAAAAGGTTAGATTACGAGGAGAGGTTACCTAGACTAGGCTGGTATTCTCTCAGGATTAGGAGATTAAGGATATGATTTAATTGAGGTGTTTAAGATATTTAAAGGCTCTGACAGGGTAGATAAAGAGAAACTATTTCCGCTGGTGGGGGGAGTCCAGAACAAGGGGGCAGAACCTTAAAATTACAGCCAGGCTGTTCAGGAGTGATGTCAGGAAGCACTTCCTCACACAATGGGTAGTGGAAATCTGGAACTCTCTCCCCCAAAAAAGCTGTTGCGGCTGAGGGGGGTGGGGGCGGTGGGGGTGGGGGGGGGGGGCGTTTGGGGGGGGGGTTCAATTGAAAATTTCAAAACTGAGATTGGTAGATTTTTGTTGAGTAAGGGGATTAAGAGATATGGAGCCAAGGTAGGTAGATGGACTTAAGGTACAGATCAACCAATTGAATGGCATGATAGGCTTGAGGGGCTGAATGGCCTACTCCCATTGCCATGCAAAAGCAGTCACACAATGTCATTGCTGATGTGTGATGAGCTATGTGGGGCTTGCAAGTGCCTTTTGTTTGTGATGTGCCTTAATGCGGCAGGGAAGAGTGCAAAACGTCACATCAAAGCTTGTGACTTTGTCATTATGGCTTCAGCACTTTGTGGCCAACACTCATTCGTCGTTCTCTGCCCGGCCTCCCAAATATAATTTCAATGCAAGCTCACTGTGTAAAAAAACTGGAACGATGCACAGCTGGCTCTTCAATAATTAAATGCTTTCAGAAAGATGTATGGCACAATTTAAGGGTTGTGAAATTATACTTCATCACGTAGTTGCAGTGCAATTAATAAGTCTGATTGCTCCAGTTTTCTGTGTCTTTCACCCCTGCAGCAATGGCAAGGTGTTAATTGAGACTCGGGAGTTTGAAGCTAAAGCATTCACCATCAGTGGTGAGGAGGTTCCTTATGGATAATGGGCTAAAGCAGATCAGGGAGAGAGCAAGACGAGTGAAAGGTTAAAACACAGCGATGCTCCTTCATTTTTTGCCCCTGTAAATTCTTTTTCCTTTCATTGTCGCATTTGAGGTGAAAGGTCAATTATACTGAATGATATCCAGGCTTGAGGTACAGCTGGGTCTTGGGTGAGGAAGAGGGGTTGGTGGAGAACAGGTTTAGTGTGTAACTATCTGTTGACTCTTAGGGGCTTATTTAGAATCATAGAGCACAGTAGGAGGTGATTCAGTCCATCGTGTCTCTTCGAAAGAGTTATCCAATTAGTCTCGCTCCTCTGTTCCTTGCCCATAGCCCTTCAAATGTTTCCTTTTTCAAATACATCCATATAAAATTCCCTTTAGAAATTTATTGGAAAGAATCCCAGCTGCAATAAAGGTGTGCTCCAGTCCTGCACCCAAATATCCCCATGCCCTTCATCCAAATTGTAGGCAATGCCATTATGATGTGCCAATCAAGAAGGTTGACTGTGTTTATAGCTAAAATTGTCTCAATTATTTAGTCAAGTCAGGAAAGGTGCCTGCTAACTGGATGGACAAAATGTCCTCTGATGTCAGTGGTCTAATTGTCTCATTTGGAGTATTAGAGATAAATGGGAAAGTTAATTTTCAAAGTGAAATGATCAGTAATGATATAATTGGACAGCAACCTTTTAAAGAGCTTGTCATTGGTGTACATGTGTAATAATAAACCTAGCTTCTATTGGTCTTCATCTGTTCCACCATCAGTATTACAGCCTTCAGACATCATCCCATTGCACTCTGCAACTTACATCCTAAATGTTTTCGCTTTACTAATGCTCTTCCCACCTTTGATAGCCTCATCAAAAACTCTTTCTTTGATCATGCATTTGAATATTTTCCGTGTCTTCTAACTTCTGTTTGGTGTCCAAGACCCTTTTGAAGTGTCTTGAGGTGTTTGACTTTGTTGAAGGTCCTATATAAGCACATAGTGTTGTAACTGTCACTGGAATGAACTGATGGCGAGGTCCACAGGACTGCTGTAATGTCTCTTCAAACTATCTATAAAGTCCAGATCAGGAGACGACTCTGCATTGAAGGGGTGCCAAAGAAATGGAGAATAGTAAGAAGGGGGAAATAAGGACAAATGTGGAAGGCTTCTTTTCCCTTCTTTATGAGGGAGGAATGCATATCGACCCCACCATAGCCCTGGTCTATCCAGTGTATGAGGAAAGGACTGACATTTACCCCTAGCCTTGCAGGGAAGCAAATACAAGCTGTGTTCTGGTGCATCCTTTCTTAAATTTATTCACAGGATGTATGCTTTGTAACAAGGCCAGTATTTGTTGTCCATTCTTAATTGCCCTTGAGAAGGTCGTAGTGAGCCACTGTCTTGAACAACAACAACTTATATTTCTATAGTGCCTTTGACGTAATAAAATGTCCCAAGGTGCTTGACAGGAGCATTATAAAACAAAGTATGACACTGAACCACAAAAGGAGGTGCTAGGTCAGATGACCAAAAGTTTGGTTGAAGAGGTAGCTTTTAAGGGGTGTTTTAAAGGACGAAAGTGCAGTGGAGAGGCGGAGAGGTTTAGGGAGGGAATTCCAGAACTTGGGGCCCAGGCAACTGAAGGCATGGCCTTCAGTGATGCACAAGAGGCTAGAATTAGATGAGTGCAGATATCTTGGAGGGTTGTGGGGCTGGAGGAGACTACAGAGATGGGGAGGAGCGAGGCCATGGAGGGATTTGAAAACAAGGATGAGAAGTTTAAAATAAAGACGTTGCTTGACTAGGAGCCAATGTAGGTCAGCGAACATAGGGGTGATAGGTGAACAGGGTGCGAGTTAAGACGTGGGCAGCACAGTTTTGGATGACCTCAAATTTACATAGAGTAGAATGTGGGAGACCAGCCAGCAGTCAAGTCTAGAGGTAATGAAGTCATGAATAAGGGTTTCAGAGGCAGAGAAGCTCAGACAGGGGCGAAGTTGGGTGATGTTTTAATTTGTTTGTGGGATGTGGGCATTGCTGGCTAGGCCAGCATTTATTGTCCTTGAGAAGGTGGTGGTGAGCTGCCTTCTTGAACAGTGGCAGTCCTTGGGGTCTAAGTACACCCACAATGCTGTTAGGAAGGGATGAAATGATTTATGACTTTAACCCCTTATAGGGACTAAACCAAATCAGGAGTATATCCCTATGAATCTCCTTTGATCAAGTTCAAACCAGACAAGTTCTTAGACACTTATTTGGGTCCAAAGAATTGTACTATCTTTCCCTCAAAGAAGGAAAACCAATAGAGAATTTTACCATCTTTCGGATAGCCTATTTTTAATATTTATGACCAAGTCATAAATATCCCAGATATTATAAGGGTCTGGGAAACTCTCTTCATTATGTATCTCTCCACTTAAAGAGACACAGAGAGGGGGTTCTTGTAGTTGTATACAGAATACTACATGAGATGATCTATTAACTTTTATATATTTATTAAAGAATTTTAAATGCAATAAACTTCTTAAGTGGATAAGTTTAGTTTAGAGATACAGCACTGAAACAGGCCCTTCAGCCCACTGAGTCTGTGCCGACCATCAACCACCCATATTATACTAATCCTACACTAATTCCATATTCCTACCACATCCCCACCTGTCCCTATATTTCCCTACCACCTACCTATACTAGGGGCAATTTATACTGGCCAATTAACCTATCAACCAACAAGTCTTTGGCATGTGGGAGGAAACCAGAGCACCCGGAGGAAACCCACGCAGACACAGGGAGAACTTGCAAACTCCACACAGGCAGTACCCAGAATTGAACCCGGGTCGCTGGAGCTATGAGGCTGCGGTGCTAACCACTGCGCCACTGTGCCGCCCCACAATATCAAATATTACTGAGAGATGTAACACATATTCTTATTTCTAACGTAGAACCCAAAAGTTTAACCTTGCTAATGTTACAGGAAAATTATCTTAGAATATCCATCAAAATGTAAAGTAAACTTTTACCTTCAATCCCCCAAGTAAGGCATGGCGTGAGAAGTATTGTTTGAGGAACTCAACACCTCTAAGTGTTTGCTTCAGAACCTTTCGTGTTTATACTATTTCTAAGGTGTCATATGACCTCTTAGCATATAGGTGCTACCTCTCTGTATGTGTTTTTCGTGCTTTCAAAATCCATATTTGGTAGTATCATTATGTAACTCTCCACTTAATGTTTTACTGTAAACCCCCTGTTTTTTGAAGTTGTGAGCTTTTATCTGATCAAAGTGTTTCTAACAGTGTTTACTTGACCTCTTGTTCCTGTAAGTCAATTTTCATTTATTGTTTTATTATCTATAATTACCTTTCTAATGGAACCTTAAAGCAACCCCCGGAGACGATTTGTCTGCATCAACAACTCCATAAACTAATTAAGTTTATTGCTACCTCTTACTGAGGTCACACAGAATATTTCAATGTTTGCATTTATCTTCCAATTCCCTGGCAACAGAAATTCTATTCTAACAGGAACCTTGGAATATTTAACTCTACCTTCTTAAAGAGGAATTTCAGTGAATTCTGAAAACTGACCATTTATTCAATCTTTAATTCTAAAAGATATAATATATTAACCATAACTAAATGCTATCATACCTATATTCCATCACAGGGAGTTCTAGGATTTTGACCCAGTGACAGTGAAGGAACGCCAATATAGTTCCAAGTCAGGATGGTGTGTGGCTTGGAGGGGAACTTGCAGGTGGTGGTGTTCCCATGCATCTGCATCCCTTGTCCTTCTAAGTGGTAGAGGTCATGGGTTTGGAAGGTGCTGTCTATGGAGCCTTCATGAGTTGCTGCAGTGCATCTTGGATGGTACACACTGCTGCCATTGTGCGTCGGTGGTGGAGGGAATGAATGTTGAAGATGGTGGGTAGGGTGCCAATCAAGCGGGCTGCTTTGTCCTGGATGGTGTTTAGCTTCTTGAGTGTTGTTGGAGCTGCACCCATCCAGGCAAGTGGAGAGCATTCCATCACACTCCTGACTTGTACCTTATAGATGGTGGACAGGCTTTGGGGAGTCAGGAGGTGAGTTACTTGCCGTAGAATTCCCAGCCTCTGACCTGTTCTTGTAGCCACAATATTTATGTGGCTGGTCCAGTTCAGCTTCTGGTCAATGGTAACCTCCAGGATGTTGATACTGGGGAATTCAGTGACGGTAATGCCATTGAACATCAAGGGGAGATGGTTAAATTCTCTCTTGTTTGAGATGGTCATTGCCTGGTACTTGTGTGGCGTGAATGTTACTTGCCACTTATCAGTCTAAGCCTAGATGTTGTCCAGGTCTTGTGCATATGGACACAGGCTGCTTCAGTATCTGAAGAGTCGTGAATGGTGCTTAACACTGTGAAATCATCAGTAAACATCTCCACTTCTGATCTTATGATTGAAGGAAGGTCATTGATGAAGTAGCTGAGGATGGTTGGGCCTAGGACACTACCCTGAGGAACTCCTGCAGTGATGTCCTGGGACTGAGATGATTGCCCTCCAACAGTCACAGCCATTTTCCTTTGTGCTAATTATGACTCCAACCAGTGGAGAATTTTTCCCCTGATTCCCATTGACTCCAGTTTTGCTAGCGCTCCTTGATACCATACTCCATGTCAAGGGCAGTCACTCTCACCTCACCTCTGGAGTTCAGCTCTTTTGTCTATGTTTGGATCAAGGCTGTAATGAGGTCAGGAGCTGAGTGGCCCTAGTGGAACCCAAAGTAAGTGTCAGTGAGCAGGTTATTGCTGAGCAAGTGCTGCTTGATAGCACTGTTGACGACTCCTTCCATCACTTTGCTGATGATCGAAAGTTGACTGATAGGGCGGTAATTTGCCAGGTTAGATTTGTCCTGCTTTTTGTGCATAGGACGTACCTGGGCAATTTTTCACATTGCCGGATAGATGCCAGTGTTGTAGCTGTACTGGAACACTGGAAGTGTACAATAGGCTCTCAAAAGCACACAGTACAGTCAGCAAACTCTACAAACGTGTGTGGAGCAACCACAGCCTCAGAACACAGACCAAACTCAAAGTGTACAAAGTCGTAGTCCTCACCACCCTTCTGTACGGCGCAGAGTCATGGGTACCACCATCATGGACGCCTTCTAAAGCGCTTCCATCATTGCTGCCTCCGCAGCATCCTCAAGATCCGCTGGCAGGACCGCATCTCAAACATTGAAGTCCTGGAAACAGCCAACATCACCAGCATCGAGGCCATCCTTCTGCAAAGCCAACTGCATTGGGTGGGTCACGTTGCCCGGATGGACGACAGTTGCCTGCCCAAGATCGTGTTGTACAGAGAGCTGACCACAGGTAAAAGGAACAGAGGGGCCCCATGCGAATGTTTCAAGGACTCCCTGAAGAAGTCCCTCTCTGTGTGCCACATCAACCATCACCAGTGGGAAGCGCAGGCCATCGATCGTGATGCCTGGAGATGCTACATCAGGAGGGCTACAGACACCTCTGAGACTGAGCAAAGAACCAGCATAAAAGAGAAAAGGAGGAGAAGAATAGATCCATTTGCCCCCAGCAGCGACTACACCTTCACTTGTACCCCCTGTGGGAGAATCTGCCGGTCACGGATAGGCCTGACTAGCCACCAGCGGGCCTGCAACCGATGACTACAACCTTCCCAAAATCTTTGTCCATGAAGAAATGCCAGGAGAGAGAGAGAGAGCTGTACTGGAGCAACTTGGCTAGGGGCGCAGCTAGTTCTGGAGCACAGGTCTTCAGTACTATTGCTGGAATGTGGTCGGGGCCCATAGCCTTTGCAGTATCCAGTGCCTTCAGCCGTTTCTTGATATCACGTGGAATGAATTGAATTGGCTGAAGTCTGGCACCTGTGATGCTGGGGACTTCAGAAGGAGGCTGAGATGGGTCCTCTGGCTGAAGAGTGTTGCAAATGCTTCAGTCTTGTCTTTTGCACTGAGGTGCCGGGCTCCCCATCACTGAGGAGGGGGATATTTGTGGAGACTCCTCCTCCGGTGAGTTGTTTAATTGTCCCCCACCATTCACGACTGGATGTGAAAGGACTGCAGAGCTTAGATCTGATCCCTTGGTTATGGGATCACTTAGCTCTGTCTATCACATGCTGCTTACGCTGTTTTGCATGCAAGGAGTCCTGGGCTGTAGCTTCACCAGGCTGACACCTCATTTTTAGGTATGCCTGGTGCTGCTCCTGGCATATAATGCTGATGTTGTGAAATGTACCACATAAATGCGAGTCTTCCTTTAAAAATTCTTGCTCTGGTGAAAAGTAGGGACTGTCCATCCATGTCCAGGGAAGGTGGCGTATAAATGATGGGCTTTATATGAGCTGGATACTCAGATATCTGGCTTGTGGATCATGTCAATCAGATCTACCTTTGGCCACTGCTTTTATCGTGTAGGAACTCCCCTGAAACATGATCTTTTTGCAAAAATTCAAACTGAGTCTATTGTGCATTTCATCTCAGAATCGACGCACAAATTTCCAGTCACCCCTCAGCTCTCCTTTTGGGGCAACTTGGCACATTGATCATGCCAAGCCAAATGCCAGCTTTAGTTTCTCAAGGCCAAGGTCCGTGGTGCAGGCCACAAGTTTATAGAACTGAAATCAGTTTTGACTTTAGCCTTTATACATAACTAAGCTGTAGGAGGTTATGAATCTATCCAGCCGAAGCTAAAGGAAGAAATATGTTATGTAAAGTTAATCCCATGGTTTTCAATCTGTCTCTCTCCGTCACAATTTATATTTCAATCTCCCTGTACTTTATCCTTACTCATTGTCCTGCACACTGCTTCTCCCTTCTGGTTCCTTATTCTGTTTAAAGTACCATCTCCGACTCCAACTCCATTCCTAGAACTTCAAAACTCTTGGCCTCCTTATCAATCCCAGTCTTTCCCTTTCCTAGGAGGCCATTTGGCCCATCGTGTCTGTGCCGGCTACAGCCTTTTAAAATCAAAGCGTAATGCCAGCTGATTACCACTTGTAGATCTATAAACTTGTGGCCTGCACCATGGACCTTGGCTCTTCACAGATAGGCCTTGAGAAACAGTCAGGGTCTCCAGTCCTGCTTGCTACACAGTGACCTATACAAGCTCATCACCTACATGACATAGTTTCTATACTCTACCTTTGCCCCACCATGAAACATTAGGAGGAACACCACTAGTTTCAGCTTGGAAGGACATTGGTGTATTGGGCTGTGCTTCAGGACTCTGCTGTAGCGATCATTGTCTATGCTTTGTTTTCATTCTTTTCTGCCACTGGTTCTTGTTGCTTTAATGGTGTTATTGTCAATGACAGTCATTCCCTTTGTTACCACTTTTGTGCTGTCAGGAAAACCTAAAGGATAGCATAATATAAATAACAATGTCATAGAACTGCTTGCTCATCCTTCGTGTGAATAGGGGTAAAATCTGGATCTGGAGTGTGCTGGGATGGAGTCAACATTTCGACCGCATCTGCAGATTCCTTTTTGCATTAATAACAACAACAATAACGTATTCATATAACAACTTTAATGTAATAAAACAACCCAAGCTGCTTCACTGGAGCACAATAAAGCGAAATCCGACACCAAACCACATAGGCGATATTGGGACAGGTGACCAAAAGCTTGGTCAAAGAGGTAGGTTTTAAGGAGAGTCTTAAATGAGGAGAGAGAGGTAGAGAGGCGGAGAGGTTTAGGGATGGGATTCCAGAGATTGGGGCCTAGGCAGCTGAAAGCACATACAAACGTATGAATTAGGAGCAGGAGTAGGCCATTCGGCCCCTTCAAGCCTGCTCCACCATTTGATAAGATCATAGCTGATCTGGTTATGGTCTCAGCTCCACTTTCGAGCCTATCCCGGATACCCTTTCACTCCCTTGTTAGTCAAGAACTTATCTACCTCTACCTTAAAAATATTCAATGACCCTATATGAACATAGCATGGCCACCAATGGTGGTGCGATTAAAATCGGGCTGCACAAGAGGCCAGAATTAGAGGACAATAGGTAGAGGACGCTTTGTTTATCTCACTTTATTATAGTGAAAGGTATATATCCACACTTGTTTGGAAATCCAGACCTCAACTCACTTGAGCTGGCTTCACGCATATTGGCTCCAGACATTTGTGTGTATTACCTGGGCTTAATGTAATGCCTGGAGGAGTGCAGAGAATATAATTGGGGAGATAGATGGCATGCAAATAACAACAACAACAATTTGTATCTTTATAGTGCCTCTAAAGTAGTAAAATGTCCCTAGGCATTTCCCAGGGGAGTTACTGAGCCACATGAGGAGATATTAGATGACCAAAAGCTTAGCCAAAGAGGAGCATCTTAAAGGAGGAGAGAAGTAGAGAGATGGAAAGGTTTAGGGAGGAAATTCCAGAACTCAGGAGTTAGACAACTGACGGCACAGCAGCCAATGGTGAGGGCGAAGCAAGTTGGGGATGCACAAGAAACCCAGAATTGGAGAAACACACATTTCTGGGAGAGTTGTAGGGCTGGAGGAGGTGACAGTGATAGGGGCGTTGTTGGGGGAGGGGGGGGAGAGGACATGGAGGGATTTGAAAACGGGGATGAGGATTTTAAAATTTGTGGAGTTTGTAGACCATGCATCAAAGTAGGTCATCAAGCACACTCCCATTTTCCTTTCAGTGACATGAATCAAATTTAATTTGGGTGAATGTTCATTCCCACCCCACCCCCCCACACCCCCCCACACCCCCCACAACACTTTGCCAGATTTTCTCCTCAGTGCTCAGCCCAAGTGTTATTTTATGCCCAATGAAAATCTACCTCATTAACTGTGAGAGTAGATATTTGATAGGCAGTGCCTCTTCAACCCCCACCATTTGCACTCAGCGGGCTTCCCCACGTCTGACAGAGAGCAGAATTTCACCCCATGAAGTTTTGTGTGCCTAGTCAATTCCCAGCAGATTGCAGAGGTGAAAGATCAGTGTTTCAGTCATAGCCCTGACCTCCGAACCCAACATAGTGAACAATATGGAAAGTTTTGTGATCTGGTTTGCCGTCTGCTGACATTGGATATTTGGATTTTACAGAACTGTTTTCGATGCTTAAGTGGTAGCTATTTACAATTCAATAGAAAAGTGAACTATAAAGGATCATTGAATATTAGCGGTGTATAAAATAAACCATCCATGCGTGGTCAAAAGTTTGTAATGGATTAATTATCCTGTGCAAGAAATTCGATTGTAAAAAAAAACCCCAGTGGCCTGGAGTTTCTGCTTCCGTGAAAGTAAGATGCATCTCTTTTTTTTGTTCATTCATGAGTTTTGGCGTTGCTGGCTATGTCAGCATTTATTGCCCATCCCTAATTGCCCTTGAGAAGGTGGTGGTGAGCTGCCTTCTTGAACCATTGCAGTCCATGTGGGGTAGGGACACCCACAGTGCTGTTAGGAAGGGAGTTCCAGGAATTTGACCCAGCGACAGTGAAGGAACGACAATAGAGTTCCAAGTCAGCATGGTGCGTAGCTTGGAGGGGAGCTTGCAGGTGGTGGTGTTTCCATGCCCTTATCCTTCTAGGTGGTAGAGGTCATGGAAGGTGCTGTCTAAGGAGCCTTGGTGAGTTGCTATAGTGCATCTTGTAGATGGTACACACTCCTGCCACTGTGCATTGGTGGTGAAGGGAGTGAATGTTGAAGGTAGTGAATGGGATGCCAATCAAGCGGGCTGCTTTGTCCTGGATGGTGTCGAGCTTCTTGAGTGTTGTTGGAGCTGCACCCATCCAGGCAAGTGGAGAGTATTCCATCACACTCCTGACTTGCGCCTTGTAGATGGTGGACAGGCTTTGGGGAGTCAGGAGGTGAGTTACTCACCACAGGATTCCTAGCCTCTGACCTGCTCTTGTAGCCACAGTATTTATATGGATCCTCCATTTCAGTTTCTGGTCAATGGTAGCCCCTAGGATGTTGATAGTGGGGGATTCAGCGATGGTATTACCATTGAATGTAAATTTATTTTATTTTTATTTATTTAGAGATACAGCACTGAAACAGGCCCTTCGGCCCACCGGGTCTGTGCCGACCATCAACCACCCATTTATACTAATCCTACACTAATCCCATATCTCTACCACATCCCCACCTGTCCCTATATTCCCCTACCACCTACCTACACTACAGGCAATTTTATAATGGCCAATTTACCTATCAACCAGCAAGTCTTTGGAGGTGGGAGGAAACCGGAGCACCCGGTAAAAACCCACGCAGACACAGGGAGAACTTGCAAACTCCGCACAGGCAGTACCCAGAATTGAACCCGGGTCGCTGGAGCTGTGAGGCTAACCACTGCGCCACTGTGCCAATGATTGGATTCTCCCTTGTTGGAGATGGTCATTGCCTGTCATTTGTGTGGTGCAAATGTTACTTGCCACTGATCAGCCCAAGCCTGAATGTTGTCCAGGTCTTGCTGAATGCGGGCACGGACTGCTTCAGTATTTGAAGAGTCGCGAATGGTGCTGAATAATGTGCATCCATGAGTAAACATCCCCACTTCTGACCTTATGATTGAAGGAAGGTCATTGATGAAGTAGCTGAAGATGGTTGGGCCTAGGACACTACCCTGAGGAACCCCTGCAGTGATGTCCTGGAACTGAGATGATTGACCTCCAACAACCACAACCACCTCCCTTTTTTTTTTCCTTTTTTAGAGATACAGCACTGAAACAGGCCCTTCGGCCCACCGAGTCTGTGCCGACCATCAACCACCCATTTATACTAATCCTACACTAATCCCATATTCCTACCACATCCCCACCTGTCCCTATATTCCCCTACCACACACCTATACTAGGGGCAATTTATAATGGTCAATTTACCTACCAACCTGCAAGTCTTTTGGCTTGTGGGAGGAAACCGGAGCACCCGGAGAAAACCCACGCAGACACAGGGAGAACTTGCAAACTCCACACAGGCAGTACCCAGAATTGAACCCAGGTCGCTGGAGCTGTGAGGCTGCGGTGCTAACCACTGCGCCACCGTGCCGCCCCTTTGTGCTAAGTATGACTCCAACCAGTGAAGAGTTTTCCCTCTGGTTCCCATTGACTCCAGTTTTGCTCGAGCTCCTTGATGCCATACTCGGTCAAATGCTGCCTTGATGTCTAGGGCAGTCACTCTCACATCACCTCTGGAGTTCAGCTGTTTCGTCCATGTTTGGACCAAGACTGTATTGAGGTCAGATGCTGAGTGACTCTGGAGGAACCCAAACTGAGCATCACTGAGCAGGTTATTGCTAAGTAAGTGCCATTTGAAAGCACTGTTGATCACACCTTCCATCACTTTACTGATGATCGAGAGTAGACTGATGGGGCAGTAATTGACCGGGTTTTCGAAAAACACCAATAGCGAGAAATACTTTGGAGGATGTGCTACTTCTCTTATTTGAATATTTTTTCAATAACCTACCAAATATAGGTAGATTTACTGAATGATGGGAATTCCTAGGGAGCAGGAAAACATCGGTTGGTGGCAGTAGGGGTGGGGGGTGTTACCCTGCAGGAGCTTGGGATGCAATGGAGCACATTCTTGATCAATTTCCACCCTTGTCCCCTACTGTTCTTTGTTGGATATGGCTTGGCCAATTTAGCCCTATTCAACAAGTGGTTAGGATCTGGAATTTACTGCCTGAGATTGTGGTGAAGGCAGATCCAATTGTGGCCTTCAAAAGAGAATTGGAAAATTATCTGAAGTGAAAACGTTTGAAGGGCTGCAGGAAAAGACGGGGGAGTGGGACACGGTGAGATTTTCTTGCAGAGCACCAGCATGGACACAATGGGCCGAATAGCCTTCTCTGTGCATTCTATGATTTCTACAATTCGATTTCAGTCTGAGTTTTGTTCCCACTGTCTCATTTCAGCGACTTGAATGCATCATCTAAACTGGCACTCCAGTGCAGTCCTGAAGGAGTGCCGCACTGTTGGAGGTGCAGTCTTTCAGATGATATGTTAAATGAGGACCGGCCCGCCCTCTCAGGTGGACATTGAAGTCTGCACGGCACTATTTCGAAGAAGAGCAGGGGAGTTCGCTCTGCTGCCCTGACCAATATTTACCCCTCAACCAACATCACTAAAGCAAATTATCTGGGCATTATCTCATTCCTGTTTGTGGGATTTTGCTCTGCACAATTTGGTGGTGAAGTTTCCTACATTACAACAGTGACTACACTTCAAAAGTGCTTCAGTGGTTTAAAAGGCCTTGGGATGACCTGAGGTCGTGAAAGGTGCTATAGAAATGCAAGTTTCATTCTGCTGCCTCAACTGAATTAGAGGACTTCAGAAACAGCACCTGGTTTTCCTGATCCACTTCGGATGGGATTTAACATCTTAAAGAAGGCTTTGGATTAAGAGGGATGACAAGGTTGGAACTAGGTGGAGCATGTGGTTAGCACGTTGCTCATTTACCGTGGGGAGTAGAATTGGATTCCAGCCCAGAATGATAGGTTGAAAGCATCCTGTTGATAACAGATGTAAGGATACTAAGGGAAATAATTAGGTACTAATTGATATTTAATTGGCAATCTCAATCAAAGAGATCCAGAGAGACCAGAGGTATGTGGGAGTAGCAACTACCATTCTGGGATAGGATATGGTGTTCTTCTAACAACACAGGAGATGTTGAGACACATCACTGGAACAGAATGGACAGATTTTCACCCTGAATCCAACACATGAAGTACTGGAATTAAGTGTCTGCAGTCTGATGGAAGAGAGAGAGTTCCAGACGCGCGAGAATGGGAGGGAGACGACTGCAGCATTGAGAGAGGGAGACGGATAACAACAATAAGAATAAGGCAGATGGTGACAATGGGAGACTGAGACAGACAGCAACAATAAAGGAGAAAATGAGAGGGAAACAGCAACAAGCTGTGAGAAAGGGAGATAGACAAGAAGTGGGAATGTGTGTGTGAGAGAGAGAACAATTGCAGGAATATGTGGCGAGTGTAGAAGAGTGGGGCTAATTGGGAACTCTTTCAAAGAATTGACACAAGCATGATGGGCTAACTGGCCTCCTTCTGTGCTGTATGAGTCGATGAGGAGCAGAATTAGCATCCACTGTCCATCACTGCCACAGTTCTCAGTGATCCAACAGGGTTTCACCTGAACCGTCACTCCCTCCAGCAATCTTGCTGTCCTTATAATCACCTCCTCACAACTGCCAGTCGCCCGTCATTTTAATTCACCACCTTGGTCCCTTCTGACCTTTCTGTCCTTGGCCTGCTACAATGTTCCAATGAAGCTCAATGCAAGCTTAAGGAACAGCACCTCATCTTTCGACTGGGCACTTTATAGTCTTCTGGACTCAACATTGAGTTCAATACTTCTAGATCATAACCTTTGCCCCCATTTTGTTCCATGTTTCTTTGCTTGTTTGGTCTGTTGTCTAATTTCTCTCATTTCCTTTACTTTGCGTTCGGATAGCTGCTATCCTGCCATTTACAGCTCCTCTAGACACCATTTTTTGTTTTTTAACTTGTCCCATTACCACTCCCTTTGACCTTGCACAATGAAACCTTTTGTAATTTAATCTCTCCTACCTCCCCATCACAGACCTTCCCTTTTGTTCTTTG
This sequence comes from Heterodontus francisci, assembly GCF_036365525.1. Taxonomy (NCBI): domain Eukaryota; kingdom Metazoa; phylum Chordata; class Chondrichthyes; order Heterodontiformes; family Heterodontidae; genus Heterodontus; species Heterodontus francisci. The sequence goes on from NC_090390.1 coordinate 81,017,705, forward strand.
TCACCCCTCCCCCCTTTCACTTGCTGAAAACCTATTACATTTTTAACTTTGCCCGGTTCTGATGAAGGGTCACTGACCTGAAACGTTAACTCTGCTTCTCTCTCCACAGATGCTGCCCGACCTGCTGAGTATTTCCTGCATTTTCTGTTTTTCTTCACAACTGCCTTTTGCAATACAGCCTCATGGGTAGTTCCTCACTTGATTAAAAATATTAATGCAAACACCAAATCCAGCCAAAAAAAAAAAGTTAAGCAGGAAAAAACACTCGGAACACAAAAGATTCCTGTTCATTTGACTCTTTTATTCCACTGCACACCAAGTATGTGAAGAAAGAGAAGAAGAAACCTAAGAGAAAACCCCAGCAATGTAATGTTACCTGGAGGGCAAGCCTTCATTCATCAAGACATGGGAGACAGTCGAGTCTGCTACACCCCTATAAATTGTGGGTTGGGAGCCTAGCTAATTGATTCCCTGCTCCCTGTGTAGGGCAGAGTTGTGTGGGATGTACAAATCGATCCACAACTCAATGCAGACTCTCCCATTTCACGCAGCCAGGAGTGGGGGGGGGGGGGTGTGGGGGGTGGGGGGTGGGGGGGGTGGCAGGGTTGGGGGGCGGCGGTGGGGATAGGGAATACCAAGTTGAGGTGGGAGGTTACAGTACGACTACCCTGTTACACACTTGCCTGCTTATGATTTGCTGTCCCAGCAAATGTACATGTCAAACACTTAGTGTTTACTAAACAATTGCATTATCAACAAGATCGATTGTGCTATGGTAGCTAGCACAAAGGAAGAGGGTTGTGATTGTTGGAGGTCAATCATCTCAGCCACAGAACACCATAGGAGTTCCTCAGGGTAGTGTCCTAGGCCCAACCATCTTCAACTGCTTCATCAATGACCTTCCCTCCATCATAAGGTCAGAAGTGGGGATGTTCGCTGATGATTGCACAATGTTCAGCACCATTCGCGACTCCTCAGATAATGAAGCAGTCCGTGCCCGCATTCAGCAAGACCTGGACAACATTCAGGCTTGGGCTGATCAGTGGCAAGTAACATATGCACCACACAACTGGGAGAGTTCAGCTCTCCATCTGGTCTCTGTTGCTCCAAGCTTGGCGGATATCTGTAAGTCACTGAGCGGGTTGTTATCTGTAAACACTTTGAACTCTGCATCAATCAGAATGTCTCTGAACTTTTGAGAAATAGTCCAACTCAAAGCTTGCGGTTTGAGTTTCGTACTGGAATAATTCTGCAAATTCCGCTTGTTTGGCTTGTGACTCAGACTTGTGTAGGTGATAACCACCTTTTTCGGCCTTTGAATCTGTGACAGCACAGCTCCTCGGCCAAGAAAACTGGTATCACTTTCCAGTATGAAAGGGAGGTGGAAATCGGGGTAACTAAGGACAGGAGGTGAGATGAGCTTCTGCTTGAGAGTGCAAGAGGAGTCTTCACATGCTTAACTCCAGCCCCCTGCAATGCTCTGCAAAGTATCATACCGAGAACTCCTTTTCCCACCATCTCCTTTAACACTTTCTGGTTTCCTTAGTCGGTTGTGGAGAGGAGCAGCCAGCTGTGCATAGCTTCCTATAATAGTCAGATAGACCAAATAATTCTCGTTCTGGGGTAGGCCAGGTCTACTCTCATACAGTGCAGATCTTCTCGTCATCTGGAATTGTGCCTTCATTGGTGATAATGTGTCCAAAGTACTGTAATGTTGTCTGGAAAAGTTGGCACGTCTCAGGGTTGACTTTCAAGTTGAGATTTGACAAGTGAGATAAGACAGTGTCCAGTCTCCCAAAAGCCTCTCAAGCATCAAACCAAAGATGAGTATGTCTTCCAGATATACAAGGAGGGACTGGAAATTGAGGTCGCCAAAGGCCTTATCCATTACATGCATGAATGCATTACAAAGCTCAAATGCTGTCTTGTTTATTCGTAAAGTCATCTGGTTCCCGTTTGGAGTGCCGTCTTCGCGATGTCTTCCTCAGCGATGGCTATCTTTTTAAAGCCGTAGGCCAAATCAAGATTGGAGAAGTATTTTGCACCTTTGATGACTTGCAATGACTCCTCAATCCTGGGCAGAGGGTAAGCATCCTTGTGTGTCTTAATGTTAAGTGCCTTGTAGTTGACACAAATCCTTAGAACATAGAACATAGAACATAGAACAGCACAGTACAGGCCCTTCGGCCCACGATGTTGTGCCGAAACTTTAACCTACTCTAAGATCAAACTAACTACCTACCCTTCATTCTACTATCATCCTTGTACCTATCCAAGAGTCGCTTAAATGCCCCTAATGTATCTGCTTCTACTACCACCGCTGGCAGCGCATTCCACGCACCCACCACTCTCTGTGTAAAGAACCTACCTCTGACATCTCCCCGAAACCTTCCTCCAATCACCTTAAAATTATGCCCCCTGGTGATAGCCCTTTCCGTCCTGGGAAAAAGTCTCTGGCTATCCACTCTATGCCTCTCATCATCTTGTACCCCTCTATCAAGTCACCTCTCATCCCTCTTCGCTCCAATGAGAAAAGCCCTAGCTCCCTCAATCTTTCTTCGTAGGACATGCCCTCCAGTCCAGGCAGCATCCTGGTAAATCTCCTCTGCACCCTCTCTAAAGCTTCCACATCCTTCCTATAATGAGGCGACCAGAACTGAACACAATATTCCAAGTGTGGTCGAACCAGGGCCTTATAGAGCTGCAGCATAACCTCGCGGCTCTTAAACTCAATCCCCCTGTTAATGAAAGCCAACACACCATACGCCTTCTTAACAACCCTATCAACTTGGGTGGCAACTTTGAGCGATCTATGGACATGGACCCCAAGATCCCTCTGTTCCTCCACACGACCAAGAATCCTGTCTTTAAGCCTGTATTCTGCATTCAAATTCGACCTTCCAAAATGAATCACTTCACACTTTTCCAGGTTGAACGCCATCTGCCACTTCTCAGCCCAGCTCTGCATCCTGTCAATGTCCCGCTGCAACCTACAACAGCCTTCCACACTATCCACAACTCCAGCAACCTTCGTGTCATCGGCAAACTTGCTAACCCAGCCTTCCACTTCCTCATCCAAGTCATTTATAAAAATCACAAAGAGCAGAGGTCCCAGAACAGATCCTTGTGGAACACCACTGGTCACCGAGCTCCATGCTGAATACTTTCCATCTACTACCACCCTCTGACTTCTATGGGCCAGCCAATTTTGTATCCAGACAGCCAACTTTCCCTGAATCCCATGCCTCCTTACTTTCTGAATGAGCCTACCATGGGGAACCTTATCAAACGCCTTGCTAAAATCCATATACACCACATCCACTGCTCTTCCTTCATCAATGTGTTTTGTCACATCTTCAAAGAATTCAATAAGGCTTGTGAGGCATGACCTGCCCCTTACAAAGCCATGCTGACTGTCTCTAATCAAACTATGCTTTTCCAAATAATCATAAATCCTGTCTCTCAGAATCCTCTCCAATAATTTGCCCACTACCGACGTAAGACTGACTGGTCTATAATACCCAGGGTTATCCCTATTCCCTTTCTTGAACAAGGGAACAACATTTGCCACCCATCTTGAACAAGGGAACAACATTAGCTTCCCATCTTTCTTCCTCACGAGGACTATGGGCGAGGCGTATGGACTTGATGACTCTCTGATGATAATAAAAGCAAAATATTGCAGATGCTGGGTTCCAATGAAAGGTCACTGACCTCTCTGTTTCTCCAGTATTTCTCTACGGGCTTTCCCAATCAAATGCTCCCTCAACAATGTTGCCTGCTCATTCTTATTGAGGCTCCTGGATGCCATGACCATCTGTGCATCCTCCATCCATTCTTCAGCCAAAGGATCACTTGACTTTTCCAGTCTCTCTCCAAATATTTCCAGTTTCCTTCCAGTTCGTAGATAGAACGTGCGAGGAGGGCTACTCCTTCCTTCTTCTACTGAGTTAGGTGGGGACACATTGGGAGCCCCTCCTTGTCTCAGATTAGACGCTCATCTTCATCCTTCGAAGCCTATGCCTCCGCTAGAGTTGAAGCTGCTTTGGTGTCCTTCATCGACAAAGCCAGTTTCAGTTCCTCAACCATACACTCCATCTCTGACAAGTGTTTTCCATCTCTTCTGACATGATTAAAGACACTGAAAGCTACACAAGCTATTCGCAAAAGGGAGTTCTAGCAAGTTGAATGTCAAGGACAAATGTAATACCATTCAATCAATTGCACTGCATGGGACCAACATATACAGTGAGTATTATGCTAATAAAATAGTACTATTTATTCTGTAATGAATAACCATAACATCCTACACCAGTACATGCTTAGCTATGATGATATCATCAGCGATGACCACCGGGTAGAAACGACTGCTTTGGATCTTGTCAGCCATAGAAGCTTTCCGGGGTTTGGTGCTCGCATGTGGAATCCTGCTGGCTATGCCGAAATATTAGGAAGGAAAATGCATGTGGAACACATGAAGATTCCTATCCATTTGACTCTTTTATTCCACGGGACACCAAGTATGTGAAGAAAGAGAGGGAAAAAAAAGCTAAAAAGAAAACCCCGGCAATATAATGTTGCCTGGAGAGCAAACCTTCGCTCATTAAGACATGGGAGACAGTTGCGTCTGCTCCACACTTATAAATTGTGGGTTGTGAGGCCAGCTAATTGACTCCCTGCTCCCTGTGTAGGGCAGAGTTGAGGGATGTACAAATGTATCCACAACTCAATGCAGACTCTCCCATTTCACTTGCAGTTGGGGTGGGGAGGGGGAATGGGGAGGGGGGAGGTTATAGTACAACTGCCTTCTTACAAAAAGCTGACTGCAAAAATTCACTTCATAATTGATCAACAGTCAACTTGCGGAATTAAGAATCACGCTTGTGAAAAGTCCTTAGTTTTCCACATGTTTAACTATCCAAGTGCTTCTTCAGAGGTTACAGCTTGAGAGATGCGAGGCCGATGAGGAGGCTTCAGATGGCGGGTGACGTCCGGTTGCTCTGGGCCTCGAGCGTCCAGCTCTAGACTGCAGTATCCCACCGCGGGCTGGATTCTAGGCTGCGCCACCTTCACGTGTGGCACCGATCAGGCCCCGGCACAATGGGTGGCAGGGCAGCAGGTGCCTGCTCCCATGGATCCAAGGCCACTCTGCTGGGTCTGCGCCTCAGCCCTCATCGTGCTCTGTGCAGGAGGGATGTGATGCACTGGAAGACCCTGTCAATGCTGGGTCCCAGAGCCAAGAAAGCAGCAGTTTGAGCTTGCATGGCAGCAATATGGGCTGTCAACAGAGGCTTCATCTTTGTGGGCCCCTCTGCAATAGTTCTCTTACTGAATGTCAGCCGTGGCTCAATTGATAGCATCCTTGCCTCTGAGTTGTAAGGTTCTGCATTTAAGTTCCTAGGCCTTGAGTGCAAGAACCAAGACTGCCACTCCAGTTGGAGGTGCTGTCTTTTAGTTGAAATGTTAAATTGAGGCCCCGTCTACTTGCTCGGATGATGTAAAAGATCTCATGGCACTATTTTTGAAGAAGAGCAGGGGAGTTCTCCCCGGTGTCCTGGCTAATATTTATCACACAATCAACATCACTAAAACAGATTAGCTGGGCTGAGAGATGGCAAATGGAGTTTAATGCGGAAAAGTGCGAGGTGATTCACTTTGGAAGGAGTAACAGGAATGCAGAGTACTGGGCTAATGGGAAGATTCTTGGTAGTGTAGATGAGCAGAGAGATCTTGGTGTCCAGGTACATAAATCCCTGAAAGTTGCCACCCAGGTTAATAGGGCTGTTAAGAAGGCATATGGTGTGTTAGCTTTTATTAGTAGGGGGATCGAGTTTCGGAGCCACGAGGTCATGCTGCAGCTGTACAAAACTCTGGTGCGGCCGCACCTGGGGTATTGCGTGCAGTTCTGGTCACCTCATTATAGGAAGGATGTGGAAGCTTTGGAAAGGGTGCAGAGGAGATTTACTTGGATGTTGCCTGGTATGGAGGGAAGGTCTTACGAGGAAAGGCTGAGGGACTTGAGGTTGTTTTCGTTGGAGAGAAGGAGGAGGAGAGGTGACTTAATAGAGACATATAAGATAATCAGAGGGTTAGATAGGGTGGATAGTGAGAGTCTTTTTCCTCGGATGGTGATGGCAAACACGAGGGGACATAGCTTTAAGTTGAGGGGTGATAGATATAGGACAGATGTCAGAGGTAGTTTCTTTACTCAGAGAGTAGTAGGGGCGTGGAACGCCCTGCCTGCAACAGTAGTAGACTCGCCAACTTTAAGGGCATTTAAGTGGTCATTGGATAGACATATGGATGAAAATGGAATAGTGCAGGTCAGATGGTTTCACAGGTCGGCGCAACATCGAGGGCCGAAGGGCCTGTACTGCGCTGTAATGTTCTATGTTCTATGTTCTATTATCGCATTCCTGTTTGTGGGAGTTTACTGTGTGCATACTGGCTGCTGCTTTTCCTGCATTACACCAGTGACTTCAAAAAGGTACTTCATTGGCTGTGAAGCACATCGGGTGGTTATGAAAGGTGCTATATAAATGCAAAATCTTTCCTTTTTTGAATGATTGACAGTGCAAACAAGTTGGAAATGCACTCCTCCATACTTTGGGCCATTACCCACAAGCTCACCGTCAGGAATGCCAGTGGACCTAGAATTTCCTGGTGAATGTCCATCAGCTTTCTTCCTGACCCTCAAAGTAAACATCTGGGTCCTCTGCAGCAGGGCTGGATGAAATCTCGTCTATAATATCGTTCTCTCCGCAACACCCTGGTCCACTCCTCCATTATCCCCAACACCTCGTCCCCTTCCCACTGCACCTTCCCATGCAATCGCAGGAGGTGTAATACCTGCCTATTTACCTCTTCTCTCCTCACTATCCAAGGCCCCAAACACTCCTTTCAGGTGAAGCACTGATTTACTTGTACTTCTTTCAATTTAGTATACTGTATTTGCTGCTCACAATGCGGTCTCCTCTACACTGGGGAGACCAAACGCAGATTGTGTGACCGCTTTGTGGAACACGTCTGTTCAGTCCGAAAGCATGACCCCGAACTTCCAGTTGCTTGCCATTTCAACACACCCCCCCTGCTCTCATGCCCACATATCTGTCCTGGGCTTGCTGCAGTGTTCCAGTGAACATCAACACAAGCTCGAGGAACAGCATCTCATTTACTGATTAGGCATGCTACAGCCTGCCGAACTGAACGTTGAGTTCAATAACCTCAGAGCATAACGGGCCCCCCATTTTACTTTTAGTTACTTTTTTCTTTTTTATTTGTTTATTTTATTTTATTTTGTCTCATCATTCCTTTTTTTTTACCATGTGCCTACCCACTGCTTTTTTTTCATGTTTGTGCTTTGGGCCAGGGCTGTTCTATTTTTCTGTCAATTAACTCCCTCTCTGCACTAACGCTTTGTCTTTCAGCGCACCATTAACATACCGTTTGCATTGCTCCATGACCTTCTGGTCAGTTATTCTCTGAAACCCTGTCCTATCAACACCTTCTCTTTGGTTACCTCTTGCCCCATTCCCACTTTATTTGCTTAAAACCTATTACATTTCTAATATTTGCCAGCTCTGATGAAGGGTCACTGACCTGAAATGTTAACTCTGCTTCTCTCTCCACAAATGCTGCCAGACCTGCTGAGTATTTCCAGCATTTCTTGTTTTTATTTCAGATTTCCAGCATCTGCAGTATTTTGCTTGAATAGTAATGATAATGAAATCTCGTCTGTAGCTCCCCAATCTGATGACCTTGATGCTGTTTCATTCCACCCCCCTTCCCCAGCTCCTGCACACTTGTAACTGCTGATTCAATGCGTGAAGACCTACTCCCCTAGCCTTCCCTCTAAAGTACCAGTTGTATCAGTCTCGCATTTGATGCCCCCTTACCATTACTCATCTGTTTTCAAGGCCATAAAGTTGGACAGATAAAACAGGCAAAAGACAAAAGAGCAAAAGATTAGGTTGATAGGTGAATTAACACGTAGGAGAGCATGAGAGAGAAGAGTGAATGGAGGTGGGAGGAGGAGAGAATTAAAAGAGTCAGCACTGATAATTATCAGCAGTAATGAATAATTAAACCATGTAATTTCTCTGATGAGTGAGAGAAAACCAGAATAGAACAGAGTGCTTAATACAATGATAAATGGAAGTATTACAGGAACAAGCTCATGGGAATAAAGCAGAATAAGGGACAAAAAATACTCTTGCAAGGAAAATCAGAGAATAACAGCAGGAGAAAGGGAGGATTGTCTGGTTAACTGATTGAATATTGGCAATGTGATAATGTAACTAAGTCTCCGCAATGGACAGAGCATGTGTTGTGTGTTTTTTCTAAATCACAGTTAATGAAAGTTGAGAAGGTATAATCGAAAGCCTCTTCATATTTCACTGGTGAGTCTGAACTCATGACTAATGATTCACAATGTTACGATGGTCCAACCGAAACATTGGGCTGGATTTTCAATCCGGGCTCAGGAACCCAACGACAGCATCATTTCCGGGTCCTGAACCTGCACCCCGTCAGTGTCAGTGCACGACACAACTTTTCAAGGGAAAGGCTCTAATTGGCCCCGGAGTCAAACTCGGCGCCCAATTAGTGGCATCGGGCATGGGCTGGAGGTGGGAACACATGGCGGAGGGCGATTTTAAAACGCTAATGCCCGCCATGTCTGGGCTTGCTGTCGCCTTTGAAAATGGAGCAGCAGGGTGAGCAGACGGTCAGCGGCGGCCTTGATGGTTGCTGGCAGGGGATTGCCATGGGTACTGCGAGGCCTCAGGTCTTTGTGGACAAGAGCACAAATGTAAGAGACCAGTCTCCTATGGCATTGGCGCTCTGCCATTTGCAGGTAGCTGACTCTTGGGCAGTACACCTGGTATGTTAGTGTCTAATAAATTATGTTAATGGATGTTAAATACCTAGTAGTTGAAGGTAATAGTGAACAGGTGTTGGGTGTTGATTACTTAATTGTACTCAAATGTGTATATAAAGAAGAGCCAGCCAGTACTTGCTGGGTGTTGTTAGGAGAGGAGAATTACGCTCTGTGGCAAGCAATAAATAGTCTCCACCAAAGCATCCTAGTCTCAGTTTCTTCTTCTTGGAAGTTTCTTTAACACAATGTTGTGGGTAGCACCTTCTTCCCCTTGAGGCCCCTTACTCTGCTTCTGTTCCCTACTCCTGACCAGGAGGATGCATCTGCAGATGCTCTTCCTCACTACTGCCTCTAAAGTCAGAGAAGCCTGCTCCCATCTCAACAGCTTCACCTGCTGCTCATCGGTTTACCAAGGCATCATCAACCCACCTCTGATGCTCAAGTGATGCCAGCAGCCTCACGTCGCTCTTGAGTCCAAACACTCACTCCTCACAAAGGCATTAGCAACTGAATTTAAATCTCCTGTTTTATACAACTTTTGCACGCTGCAGTCACGAGCAGTCATTTCTCCCCGCAGTGTTCCCGACAGCTATGCCCTAATACCTCCCGGACCCTCTGTTTCCCCATGCTTCTTAATCGAAAATTCCAAACCGTTTCTCCCCAGACTCCTAACAAACTCTACAATGAGCTCAACAAGCAATTAATTGGAGGTGTGCAGGTTGTCGGCTCCTCACTCCTGCCCTACCTTTGAAAATCTCATTGTGTCGCTGTGAACCATTGATGCCTTCCGAATGCATGATTTTCTAGGCCTACCCACACCCGAACCTGCCCCCATGGGCGATTGAAAATTCAGCCTATTCTGTCACACCTGCCCAATACACCGGGTATTTACAACAACATAAGAGTGACCCATTTTAATTAATCAACAACGACTTGCGTTTATATAGCACCTTTAATGTAGTAAAATCTGCCAAGACATTTCATGGGAGCATTGCCAAACAAAATTTGACCCCTAGCTATGTAAGGAGATATTTGGACTGATGACCAAATGCTTGGTCAAAGAGGTAGGTTTAAAGAAGTATCTTAAAGGAGGAGGGAGAGGTAGAGAGGCTTAGAGGGAGAAATCCAGAGCTTAGGGTCTTGGCAGCTGAAGGCATGGCCGCCAATGATGGAGCAAAGAAAACCAGTTCTGGGTGCTGTTATAGAGGTTATTGGCCAATTTTCGCCTTCACAAATCAGTTCCATTCTAATCTTAAGACCCACTGGAATTTCAAGTGCTTTTTTTTATTCATTCACAGGATATGGACATTGCTGGCAAGGCCAGTATTTATTGCCCATCCCTAATTGTCCTGGAGAAGGTGGTGGTGAACCGCCTTATTGAATACAACTGAGTGGCTTGCTAGGCTATTTCAGAAGGCAGTTAAGAGTCAACCACATTGCTGTGGGTCTGGAGTCACATATAGGCCAGACCCGGTAAGGATGGCAGATTTCCTTCCCAAAAGGACATTAGTGAACCAGATGGATTTTTACAAGAATCTAATAGTTTTATGGTTACGATTACTGACATTATTTGAGAATTTGAAATTTTCAGCTGCTGTGTTGAGATTTGATCACCTCTCTTCCTATCATTAGCCCTGACCTGCTGGATTACTAGCCTAGTAACATAACCTCTATGCTATTATACCACAGTTAAATATAACCTTATTTGCAAAATGATTCACAACTCCGCACTCAAACTCCTCTGGGCTGAGGGACGACATCACTGAGAAAGGGCTGAAAATTGTGTGTAACTTGAATTCGTTTGGAAAGATCCAGTTAAAAGGGAGAATCACAAGGAAGGGGGCGGAATTTAGAAAGCCTCAGGAGGGTTTTGCAAAAAAAGTCAAACCAGAGAAGGTGAACCTTCTCCAAGGCTGTAGTGACATGGGGTTAAGAAATGGTGGGCCAGGGTGAAGGGAAAGGGACTAATAAATGCAGCCATGGATCTTCAGATAAGTGACAGAGACTTCGCCTCCTCTCTGACAGCAGCTGAAGTCAGTAAAGCTGTAATCCAATTGCCCATGATGGCACTTTGGATTCAACTATGGTGACTTCCTCCATGACCACCTTGTTTGTTCCTATCTCCACTTATTCTGAGTCCAGGTCAGTGCCAAAGGCAAAGTGAATATATTTCAGGTCATCCTCCCTGACTGTAGCTCAGTTGCTGTTCTTTCTTATCTTACCCAGGAATACAAGACTGGAGTAGACCATTCATCCCCTTGAAACTCTATTATTCTCTCTCCAGCTGCTGCCTTATTGCTGAGCTATTCTGTTTTTATTCTGCTTGTCTGGTTCACCCTTTAAGTTTGCGCCACTAACACTCCCACCTCAGATGTAAGCTTGGTTGTTGATTGTGACTGGTCTTTGAAACAAAGAGGGTTTCTGTATTTATCTTTTTTTTATTCATTCACAAGATGTGAGCATCACTGGCAAGGCCAGCATTTATTGCCCATCCCTAATTGGCCTTGAGAAGGTGGTGGTGAGCTGCCTTCTTGAACCGCTGCTGTCCTTTGGGTGTAGGTACACCCACAGTGCTGTTAGGAAGGGAGTTCCAGGACTTTGACCCAGCGACAGTGAAATGTCAAAAAAATCTGCTGTGCCAAAGGAGGATTTTTAATTAATATAAAAGCAAAATGCTGCAGATGATTTCTAGAAATCTGAAATAAAAACATAAAGTGTGGGAAATACTCAGCAGGTCAAGGAGCATCTTTGGAGAAAGAAGCAGAGTTATCGTTTCAGGTCTGTGACCCTTCATCAAAACTGGGGATTGAGGATTTTTATTTTATTGAGGATTTTTAATTCATCGATTGGAAACCTATATTAAACTTTTAATGAAACAGAAAGAGCTGGAATTCCACAGTTAACTGTAAAAAAAAACTGGCAGCCAAGATGGCCACTGCAATTTACATCTGAAACACCTTGCACATTCCAATGCCTCAAAGAGGAGACACATGTCTGATGAACCTGTACCCAAAGCAATGGCTTGCTCTATTGAGAGAACCACAGGAGATTTCTTTCATTAGCAGGACATTCAAAGCCATCCTGGGACATTAAACTTGAAAGAGTCTACCCTTCCACGTAAACGTTAACATCCAGAGGCCTGAGGGACTTAAATTCCTAAACTTGAATCTCATTGGAAAGTCCCAGACAATGCACTGAGGCAGTCATGTGACCATCTGTCCATCTCTGTGAAAGCTGGGAGTTTCCCTTGGACAAAGCAGACAAGCCAGTTACTCATTTGGGCAGAATCCAGAAGGGCTGGCTCTATCTGTCTCTATGTCTCCCTCTGTCTGTCTCTCTCCAGAGGCCTATTGGGGCATGTGTAGCCTAGCTGCTGGTTGCTGGATCCAAGACAAAGACACTAGGAGACGAAAGCAACCTACTATTCTGCCTCCAAGAAAACCTTGAGCCAGGTGGGTCAGCCACAAAGTACATTTCTATCAGCCAAATACCTCAAGAACACAACTTTAGCTGGAAGTCAATGGAACCACCCAACCCCACAGACTGTGTATTAACGTTTATTTGTTCTGGACTTTAATCCAACCACAAATGTGAATGTGCAGTGTCATTTCATTATTTTTATTTCGATAGGGGTTATATTATTAAGTATAATAAACTCAACTCTTTCTTGTTTAAACTCAAGAAAATCTGTCCGATTGGTTCTTTTATGATCACAACAAAGGTGAAAAGGTAAAACACTCACTGAAGTGGTAAGCACATCCACTGTTTAAAAAGGACTAAACCCTGTTGCAATCAAATAAGAGGAAGGACAAGAGGGGAGCCTGGGACCCAACCCCAATCGCCACCCCTTCACCTGGCTGTAACAGAAATGTGGGGATCAAGCCAGGATCGTAACCCAATGACAAGCGAGAAATTGGAAGTGGGAAATCATATTGACCCCTCTGCGCCTGATCGTAACAGAAGGGATAGAGATATCTGTTCCAAGTTAGGATGGTGTGTGACCTGGAGGGGAACTTACAGGTGGTAGTGTTCCCATGCATCTGCTGCCTTTGTCCTTCTAGATGGTAGAGGTTGTGGGTTTGGAAGATGCTATTGAAGGAGTGTTGGCAAGTTGCTGCAGTACATCTTGTAGATAGTATACACGGCAGCCACTGCGCGTTAGTGGTGGAAGGAGTGAATGTTGAAGGTGGCGGATGGTGTTGAGTTTCTTGAGTGTTATTGGAGCTGCAGCCATCCAGGTAAGGAAAGCAAATTCCAAAACACTCCTGGCTTGTGCCTTGTAGATGGTGGACAGGCTTTGGGGAGTCAGGAGGTGAGTTACTCGCTGCAGAATTCCCAACCTCTGGCCTGCTCTTGTAGCTGCGGTATTTATATAGCTGTTACAGTTCAGCTTCTGGTCAATGGTAACCCCCAGAATGTTGATAGTGGGGGTTCCAGTGATCGTAATGCCATTGAACATCAAGGGGGGATGGTTATATTCTCTCTTGTTGAGGATGGTCATTGCCTGGCACTTATGTAGTGCGAATGTTACTTGCCACTTATCAGCACAAGCCTGCATGTTTTCCAGGATCTATTCAGTTGTGGCCAGAGAATCACCAGAAATGGGTTCTCTTCCCACTCCTGCACCGTTACCTCCACACTTCCCAAGGATCTATCCTTGTCGCTCTTCGATTACTCATCTATATGCTGCCTCTCAGCGATATCATTAAATAACAAGACAGCATTCCAAATGTATGCCAGTGATACCCAGCTCCATCTCATCATCACCTCTCTTGACCCTTCCACTATCTCTAATTTGTCTCACTCATGCAGTATTGGATTAACAGAAATTTCCTGCAACTAAATATTGGGAAAACTGAAGCTATTGCCTTTGGTTTCCTCCACAAACTCCGTTCCTTAGCCACTGACTCCATTCCTCTCCCTGGCAACTGTCTGAGGTTGAACAAGACCATTCGCAACCTTAGTGCCATATTTGACCCAGAGATGAGTTTCTGACCACATATCTGCTTCATTGTCAAGACTGCCTACCTCCACCTCCATAACATCGCCCCTGCCTCAGCTCATCTGCTGCTAGAACCCATACATGCCTTTCCTACCTCTAGGCTTGACTATGCCAAAACTCTCCTGGCTGTCCTCCCATCTTCCACCCAAGGATACTTGAAATTCCTGTATCCTAACTTGCACCAGGTTTCATTCACCCATCACCCCTGTGCTCGCTGACCTACATTGGCTCCTAGTCTGGCAATCCCTCAATATGAAAATTGTCATTCTTGTTTTCAAATCACTACATGGCCTCACCCTTCCCTATCTCTGGAGCCTCTTGCAGCCTTACAAGTCTCTGAGATCTCTGCCCTCTCGCTCCAACATTGGCAGTTGCGCCTCCAGCAGCCGAGGTCCTAAGCTCTGGAATTTCCTCCCTAAACCTTTCTGTTTCACGACCTCTCCTTCCTTCTTTAAGATAATCCTTAAAATCTACCTCTTTGGCCAAGCTTTTGGTCACCTGCCCTTATATCATCTTATGTGGCTCAATGGCAAATTTTGTTTGATAATGCTCCTGTGAAGCAGCTAATGATATTTTTGCTAGATTAAATGCGCTTTATAAATGCAAGTTTTTTTAAAGTTGCATTTCCTAGAAAAATAGGCTGAATGTTAAGATATTTCCATTGCTGTCGGCTCAAGGAAACCATTGAACTTTCAATGATAAATTAGGGCTTCGGAGAGCATCTCTGTTGCTCTTGCCAATTTCCAGTATCAAAACTGTGACCGTCTGTGTTGTTCAAGTGAGGATATAACCAATTGAAGTGTTGTTGTTGAAACCAAAAGGGTTGTACACTTTGGCAGGACATATTGAGAGACTGGTTAGTAAAGCATATGGGATCTTAGGCTTCATAAACAGAGGCATAGAGTACAAAAGCAGGGAAGTTATGCTGAATGTTTATAAAGCTCTGGTTAGGCCCCAACTAGATTATTGCATCCAGTTCTGGTCACCACACTTCAGGAAGGATGTGAGGGCCCTTGAGAGGGTGCAGAGGAGATTTACCAGAATGGTTCCAGGAATGGGGGATTTAAGTTACAAGGTTAGGTTGGAAAAACTGGGGCTGTTCTCCTTAGAACAAAGGAGATTGTGGGGAGATTTGGTAGAGGTGTATAAGGTTATGACAGGCTTAGATAAGTTAGTGTTACGACCGACCGCTCTAGTCAAAGCCCCCATTCAAAATATACGATTCTGATTGTGGTGGGAGAAACGCACTGTTAATTCAATCCCGTCGCTCCACAGATCACCTAACATAGCATTTTAAACTTTCCAAATTAAAGAAAATCCATGCCAAATTGTACCATCTATTAACCCCTGAATGAGGCTAACCAAACCAGGTGTCTTTAAATCAACAAATTAACTGTCTAATTAGAAGAACTAAATTCTTAAACACTATGAAGATATAAACAACATTTAAAATAGAAAAAAAGTAGAGTCCTTGCAAATTTACAGTCCAATGTTGCTTGATGTCCTCACAGCTGTCTGATGGGAAAAAAAGGTTCTTCCACAGTAGAACAGTCCGTAGCCTAATTCCAGCAGTAAGTGATGCTTTCCTTCTTCCGTGAATTTCAACAATGAACAACTTGCAAACACTTTTTAAATGAATCAATTTGGCTTCAGAATTTTTTGAGGGATAAAAGATTGTCACAGTCTAACTTCCCTTCCTACAGTTTAAATTATCAGAGATCTCTGTTTTGGCTTGACTTTTTTTTAGAATTTTGAGAGATAATAATAATTAAACAGACTAATTTCTCTTCCGTCAGATTAAATAACTGAGAGCTCTTTTTTCAGGTGCTAACACCAGCTGTCCGTCTGTGTTCTCTGTTAGAACAGACTGTCTTCAACTAAAAAGCCAGTTCAAAATTGAATTGTAATGTTGTATATGCTGTCATGAGTCCCTGAATGGCTGTGGCCAGGTAACCAGGATGCATTCTCTGAAGCTAGTTGGTTCCCTCTCCATATGGTTGTATCCAAAGGCAACCAAAATGCACTTTCTCTAACTCCAGAGGCTTGCTGGTTCTTAAAGCAGTACAGCTCCTTTTCCAGCCTTAAAGATACACCACATATTCTCCGTAGAAAAAAAAACTACAGGACCATGACACCTCCACCTCTAGCGGAAAGAAATGCCATTCCTGAAATGCATTTCATTACAATGGGTAATAAAAAACAAATTGAAAACATTTTCTACGCATTATTGACATACACTTTTCTAAAATGTTAACACTACAGCAACAAGTTCCACCAGAACATTTCAGCTTTAAATTTTCAAAAGGTTGTTTCAATTAACCCGTTTCAAATTTACAAGCATAGTCTTCCAAGTGTTTTGTGTTTTCCTTCCAAATGTCCCTATTGTCCATCAGCTCAGCCAGGTGATCTGCACAGCTAGTAGCACTGACTACTATTCTCTTTACTATTCTCTGAGAAGTTTCTCGAGTACCCCTTAACCTATGTGGCATCATTTAACACTGGAAAACCCTGTCCGGTGTAACAGAAGCTGATTTTATTCTTACCCTGGGGTGTCAAAGGAATTTGACAGGTTTCCTCCAACACATTTGTCTCTTTAAGACACTGTGTCCATACAGTCTTTTAAATAAGAATTTGGGTAGGAGTCTGCCTTCTTTACCACAATGACTTTTCTAGAGTCTATGCAAATTTGAGCTGACCCACCAGGTTTAGACATCAAGACAATTGGCGAATTCCAGCTGTCCTGACTAGGTTCATCTAAGCTGCCCTTCAGCATGCATTGTACCTCTGCTTCCACTTGGGCCTGTCTGTCTGGACCTAAGCGGAAAAAATGTTGTTGTAAAGGGATGGTTCCCCCTATACCCACTACAAACTTTTTGAAATGTTGTGGAAACCCTGGTTAGGACCTCACACTGTTTTGCCTCTAAGTGTAAAAGCCTATGGTTTAATTTTCCTAGACATTCTGTATTCGCTAATTGGATAATTGGAGGTTCAATCTAAGAATTTCCTAGGCCTACTTCTGCCTCATCCTCACTATCCTTTTCCTTCTCAACAGTCCTGATTACCTGACATACTTGTACTAGCTTATCCTCCTCCCTGCGGTAATATTGTTTGAGCATATTAATGTGACGCAACTGGTTCTTCTTCCGCCGATCAGGGGTGTCAATCAAATAATCTACCTTACCCACTCTTTTGATCACTCTATATGGGCCACTGAACCGTGCTTTCACTGGTTCTCCCTGTGATGGTAACAACACTAATACTTCATCCCCTGGTTTTATGGTAGGTTGTGGTTTTCCCACCATTTGACAGATGTCTCACATCCTTTGTAAGACCTGGCCGGTAATTAATGTTTGCTTATGCGTGATTTGGTCTTCCGAATTCCCCTATGTCCTGCAAAAGGAATATCGTGTGTTAACCTTAATAATCCTTGTCGATATTTAGGTGGTCTTCGTCGGCAGGCCTCAAAATCCCATGCCATATAATAGCCTTCCGGAACTCCTTTTGCCTCACAGGAGCAACCCAAACACTCTTGCTGGGGAAAGATATGAGGTTTCCATGAGAGGGCGCCTTAAACGCTAAAGTTTTAGTTAATGGAATTGGCGGAGCGTATATACCCGTATCTTTGTATAAAGTACACCTTTTGACAGAGCCATCTGTGCTATTTGGTATATCTCTGGATCAGCTTGCTGTGCTGCAATGATAGACGATCTGTTAAACATCTCATTTGGATTATCTAAATCCCCAAATAAGGTTTCAGATGCCTGGCTATCTATTTCTGGTGCCCCTTTTACCTCTGACAATGGATCCTGTTTAGCCATTGCTCGGGTAACTACACATGCAGGAGATTTTCCCAGAATTTGTTCCTGTAATTGCTCCATTTCCTTAATTTCATTTGGTTCCTCTGTAACTATAGGAGAAACTGATATTTTTGATCCAGTCAAATCGTTTCCGAGGAGTAGATCAATTCCTTTTATGGACAACACCTACAGTTACTACGCCAGATATTAAGTCACTCTCTAGGTGTACTTTATACAATGGTACGGGTATACACACCCCACCAATTCCATTAACTAAAACTTTAGCGTTCAAGGTGCTCTCTGGTGGAAACCTCATATCTTTCCCCAGCAAGAGTATTTGGGTTGCTCCTGTATCCCTGAGAATAATGATAGGTTTTCCTGCCTCACTTATAGGATATGGAGTTACTCTCCCCTTTGACAAAAAATCATTCTAACTCTCAGGTATTTTATTCTTAACCTCTGCACTCCTCTTAGTTTTAGTATCTGGTTTCACATTCACAGCTTTCGTTAAAGCTATAGCCTGGTCTGCTACACTCTCAGTCAGTCTTTTCCTCTGCATTTGCTTTGTGTACCCCAACAAGTCCTATGGGTTTACCTCGCAATTTCCAGCACTCTGAACGAAGATGACCCGTTTTGTGGCAATGATAACACTTTGGCTTGCGAACCTCACTTTTACCCTCAGCACCTTCCTTTCTGATCTGAGGAGATGATCCTCGGGCATTCCCAGCTGTTCATTCTTGTCCCCGGCTACTTGCCTTCCTTTCACTCTCCCACTTTCTATCCTTCTTGGGTTTATGGGGGTGACGGACAAAATAGGTTAACTTATTCACAAGCTCAAAATCATCAGCAATCTCTGCTGCTTGCCTAGCTTTCAAAACTTTCAGTTTATCTATATGAGTTCTCACTACTGAAGGAATGGAGTTTTTAAACTCTTCTAAGAGAATCAATTCTCGAAGGTTCTCATATGTGGTTTCTATCTTTAATGCTCGTATCCAATGGTCAAAATTAATTTGCTTCACCCTCTCAAATTCTAAATATGTCTGCCCAGCCAATCTCTGTAAGTTCCTAAACTTCTGACGGTAAGCTTCAGGGACTAACTCATACGCAGCGAGAATAGCCTTTTTTGCCATCTCATAATCTGCAGAAGCCTCTTCAGAAAACATGGCATAAGCTTCATGAGCTCTGTCTACCAGCCTGCCTGGCATGAGCAATGTCCAGCTTTCTTTCGGCCATTTCATCTGTTTGGCTCTTTATTCAAAAGATATGAAAAATGCCTCTACATCCCTTTCCTCGAACTTAGGAAGAGCCTGTATAAATTTAAACAACTTCTCGCTGGGTCCTGATCTAAATTCAGATTCTTCGTGACCTGAATTTTCCCTGGATTCAAGACCACTTTTTGTCTTAGTTCCATCTCTTTTAACTTAAATTCCCTCTCTTCTCTTTCACTTTCTCTCCGAAATGCTCTCTCTATCTCCCTTTTCTCTTTTTCCAATTCAAATTTTCTTACTTCTTTTTCTCGCCGAAGCTCCAGTTTTTTCATTTCTAACTGAATCCTACCCAATTCCACTGCATCACTCTTGGACCTACTACCTTCTTGTCTCTTGTATTCCCTTTCTTGTTCCTGGTATTGCCCTTCATTTGTATCATCATCATCATCATCATCTTCTTCTACTAATTCCAGATGTTTGGCTATTATGTCAATTATCTCTGCTTTTTTGGTACCTAATTTCAACTCCAACCCCAATTTCACTGCCAATTGTTTAAATTTGTTCTTGGTTAAAGTTATCAAGTCACTCAGGGAAACATTCTGCTTTTCCAAAAACTCTGCTACAACCGCGAATGCCATAACAATGGTATAGATTGTACCTTATTATACAAGAGACCTGGTTCTTTTAATTTTTTTGTAATTGGTGTTAGATTTAGATGCCAACATCGAGTTTTCAATTGATATGATCCCAGACTTGACAGTGATTAATATGATGCCAAATGCAAGACCCCAATTTAAATATGTATCTCAGAAATGAGTAATTAATATGATTCCAAATGTGAGCGCTCCAGATTAGTCTGATTCTGATCCCAGACGCGAGCCACCGAGTTAAATATGATTCAACTGCGAGCGAGCCCCCAATTAAGATATGATTCAAATCCAGAAACCCAATTAATATAAAAGCAAAATACTGCGGATGCTGGAAATCTGAAACAAAAACAAGAAATGCTGGATTCACTCAGCAGGTCTGGCAGCATCTGTGGAAAGAGAAGCAGAGTTAACGTTTCGGGTCAGTGACCCTTCTTCGGAACCCAATTAATATGTTATTCAAATCTCGAGCGAGCCCCAAATTAATATGTTATTCAAATCCCGGATGAGCCCCCAATTAATAGGTGATTCAAATCCCAGATAAGAAACCCAATTAATATGTTATGACGGACCGCTCCAGTCAAAGCCCCCAATCGAAATATACGATTCTGATTGTGGTGGGAGAAACGCACTGATAATTCAATCCCATCCATCCACAGATCGCCTAACATAGCATTTTAAACTTTCCTAATTAAAGAAAGACCAAGCCAAATTGTACCATCTATTAACCTCCGAATGAGGCTAACCAAACCAGGTGTCTTTAAATCAACAAACTAACTGTCTAATTAGGCCTAATGGCCTACATCCCAGAGTCTTAAAGGAATTGGCAGCGGAGCTAGTGAATCCATTGGTTATAATATTCCAAAATTCCCTGGATGTGGGAAAAGTTCCAGTGGATTCGAAAAATGCTAATATGCGCCCTTATTCAAAAAGGGAGGGAGGCAGAAAGTAGGAAACTATAGACCAGTTAGTTGAACAGGACATTTAAAAAGTCAAAACGCAATCCATCAGAGTCAGCATGGTTTTATGAAGGGTAAATTGTGTTTGACGAATTTCCTAGAGTTCTTCGAAGATGTAACAAATAAAGTGGATAATGGGGATCCTGTAGATGCAGTATATCTGGACTTTCAGAAGGCATTTGATAAGGTGCCGCACAAAAGGTTAATACACAAGGTAAGATCACATTGGGTTAGGGGCAATTTAGTAGCTTGGACAGAGGATTGGCTAACCAACAGAAAACAGAGATTCGGGATAAATTGGTCCTTTTCTGATTGACAAGATGTAACTAGTGGGGTGCCACAGGGTTCGGTCCTCGGGCCCCAACGATTTACAATCTATATTAATGGCTTGGATGCAGGGATAGAAGGTACTATAGCCAAATTTGCAGATGCACTAAAATAGGGGGGATAGCAATAAAGAAATAAGAAATTTATAAATGGATATGGATAGGTTAGGTGAATGGGCTAAAATTTGGCAGATGGAGTTTAGCGTGGATAAGTGTGAGGTTATCCATTTTGGTCGGAAGAATAGAAAGGCAAATTATTTTCTAAATGGAGAGAAACTTCAGAGTGCTTCGGTGCAGAGGGATCTGGGTGTCCTTGTGCATGAATTGCAGAAAACTAGTATGCAGGTGCAGCAGGTAATAAGGAAGGCAAATGAAATTTTGGCATTTATTGCTAAAGGAGTAGGGTATAAAAGTAGGGAAGTGTTGCTGCAACAGTACAAGGCATTAGTGAGACCACACCTGGAGTATTGTGTACAGTTTTGGTCCCCTTACTGGAGGAGGGATGCAGTTCAGAGGAGGTTCACTAGATTGATTCCAGAGATGAGGGGTTTGTGTTATGAAGAGAGATTGAGAAGTTTAGGCCTTTACTCTCTAGAGTTTAGAAAAATGAGAGGAGATCTAATTGAGGTATATAAGATGATTAAGGGATTGACAAAGTAGACTTAGAGATGATGTTTCCTCAGGTGGGGCAATCTAGGTCATAGTTTTAGGATAAGGGGTAGCAGATTTAAAACAGAGATGAGGAAAGATTACTTCTCTCAAAGGGTCGTGAGTCTGTGGAATTCACTACCCCAGAGTGTGGTGGATGCTGGGACATTGAGTAAATTTAAGGAGGAGATGGACAGATTTTTAATTAGTAATGGGTTGAAGGGTTATGGAGAAGGGGCAGGAAAGTGGAGTTGAGGCCGAGATTATATCAACCATGATCGTATTGAATGGCGGAGCAGGCTCGAGGGGCTGAATTGCCTACTCCTGCTTCTAGTTCTTATGTTTTTATTATAAGAATTAAATTCTTGAACACTATGAAGATATAAACAACATTTAAAATAGAAAAAATTTAGAGTCCTTGCAAATTTACACTCCAATGTTGCTTGAAGTCCTCATAGCTGTCTGATGGGGAAAAAAGGTTCTTCCACAGTAGGAAAGTCCGTAGTCTAATTCCAGCAGTAAGTGACGCTTTCCTTCTCCAGCAAATTTCAACAATTAACGACTTGCAAACACTTTTTAAATGAATCATTTGGCTTTAGAATTTTTTGAGGGATAAAAGATTGTCACAGTCTAACTTCCCACCCTCCAGTTTAAATCTCTGTTTTGGCTTGACCTTTTTAGAATTTTGAGAGATAATAATAATTAAACAGACTAAATTCTCATCCTTCAGTTTAAATAACTGAGCTCTTTTTTCAGGAGCTAATACCAGCTGTGGAAAGCGAACATGGACTCGATGGGCACCTTCTGTGCTGTAAATGACTTGATGACTTAAAAAATGCTGTTAGGAACAAAATAATTAAAAATATTAGGGAACAACATCACAGAAGATCAACTAATATTTGATTGGGTAAAACAATTTGATTTCAGCCAATGTTAAAACATTGGAGCTGGAGAGACTTGACCATATTTTTCCCTTCCGTTTTCTCCATTCCCTCTTTCAACAATTTGATTCGTGAATGCAGGTTACAGGTATCAGGACACTAGGAGAATTTCACACTCACCTTCAAACAGGAACGCTGGCCCAGGGCAGCTGAAGATCTTCCTCCTCTTCTTCAAGTACAACCACAGGAACTGACTTAACTTGATTTAACATCTCACCCTACAAACAGAACCACCAACCTTGCAGAACTCCTTCCAGTCCTGCATTGGAATATTAGCCCAATCCATAATAGGCCTTGAGTCCAGAACCTACTACCAACTGAGCCAAGCTGACACTTCCTTTGAGATTAGGAATGGATACTTGGGTATTGCATTTACCAAAGGTAAATTTGCTGGATCTTTTAAACAAAATGCCATATTCACTCCATTACTATAGCAACATGGTGCTATCATAAGTCTGAGGTAAAATGTGTAAAGAAGATGGGAATAAAAGAATATCTTATCCTTTGAAAAGGCAACAGAATTAATTTCTGAAAATGACAGACTGTGTCGAAACAATTCATGGCATTTACACACTTCAGAACATAAGGCTCTGGGATAAATGAACTTGTTTTGCATATCATAGTTCCACAATTCCAACAGATTGATTACTGAAAAGCCCTTTTATGATTTGGAAAAATAACATACAGACAAAAATATTCTAGTAAATTCATAATTCACAATAGAAATGTATATTTTTGCGGGGCCATGGGGAAAGGGCAGAGAGTGAAACCAACTAAATGGCTCTTGCAGAGATTCGGCACAGGCTCGACAGGCCAAATAGCCTCCTCCTGTGCTGTAATCACTCTATGACATCTATACAATATATAAAACAATTACATCTGTGCACACACCCAGTCAATTGTTTTACCATTATAAATTCCTAATGGGCAATGCCTATGTAAACTAGTCACACTGCAATTGCAATCTCCCTCCAGTAGAACCACTGTAGTGCCACCACTGGTGGGAGGACATGATTTCAGCGTGACAAGTTTCTATGGGCAGTTTCCATTATGAATGTGTGTATGTGGAATTTATGGTGGAAGATACAAAAATAATGACAGAATGTGTGACTTCAAAGTGGGAACTAATTACAACTGGTTCAATTATTTCCCGCCCTCCATCACTGCTTCATATAAAAACTACACTTGGCCTTGACTCCACATGTGCAGAATTTTTTTTTATTCATTCATGGGATGTGGGCATCACTGGCTATGCCAGCATTTATTGCCCATCCCTAATTGCCCTCGAGAAGGCGGTGGTGAGCTGCCTTCTTGAACCGCTGCAGTCCATGTGAGGTAGGTACACCCACAGTGCTGTTAGGAAGGGAGTTCCAGGATTTTAATCCAGCGACAGTGAAGGATTGGCAATATAGTTCCAAGTCAGGATGGTGTGTGGCTTGGAGGGGAACTTGCAGGTGGTGGTGTTCCCATACATCTGCTGCTCTTGTCCTTCGAGGTGGTAGAGGTTGCGGGTTTGGAAAGTGCTGTCTAAGGAGCCTTGGTGTGTTGCTGCAGTGCATCTTGTAGATGGTACACACTGCTGCTACTGTGCGTCGGTGGTGGAGGGAGTGAATGTTTGTAGATGGTGTGCCAATCAAGTGGGCTGCTTTGTTCTGGATGGTGTCGAGCTTCTTGAGTGTTGTCGGAGCTGCACCCATCCAGGCAAGTGAAGAGTATTCCATCACACTCCTGACTTGTGCCTTGTAGATGGTGGACAGGCTTTGGGGAGTCAGGAGGTGAGTTACTCGCCACAGAATTCCTAGTCTCTGGCCAGCTCTTGTAGCCGCGGTATTTATATGGCTACTCCAGTTCAGTTTCTGGTCAATGGTAGCCCCTAGGATGTTGATAGTGGGGGATTCAGCGATGGTAATGCCATTGAATGTCAAGGGGAGATGGTTAGATTCTCTCTTGTTGGAGATGGTCATTGCCTGGCACTTGTGTGGCACGAATGTTACTTGCCACTTATCAGCCCAAGCCTGGATATTGTCCAGGTCTTGCTGCATTTCTACACGGACTGCTTCAGTATTTGAGGAGTCATGAATGGTGCTGAACATTGTGCAATCATCAGCGAACATCCCCATTTCTGACCTTATGATTGAAGGAAGGTCATTGATGAAGCAGCTGAAGATGGTTGGGCCTAGGACACTACACTGAGGAACACCTGCAGTGATGTCCTGGAGCTCAGATGATTGACCTCCAACAACCACAACCATCTTCCTTTGCGCTAGGTATGACTCCAACCAGTGGAGAGTTTTCCCCCTGACTCCCATTGACTTGATTTTTGCTAGGGCTCCTTGATACCGTACTCGGTCAAATGGTACAGATTTACAAATCATTAAAAGTAGCAACATAGCTTATCAAGGTTATAAAAATTGCAAACAAAGCATTTCTACAGGAATAGAATTGAAATGTTATGTTAAACTTGTATAGCATCTTGGTTAGACTGTACTTAATCTGCACAGTTCTGATCTACATACATTTCTATGTAATGCCCGGGGAACGTTCAGGTAGTGGATGTAAACATGTTTGAATTATTTAAGAGACAGTAGGATGACATGGTGCTGGGGTACTTTAGGTCTTTCTAGATGGATATGCTATGATATGCTGAAAGGCTTTCCTTATCTATGTGTAGTGATTCCGTGTTTCTAATATTTTCCGGGTTTCTGATTTCTGAACCATTCTCCTCTGGAAATTATACTTTTTGAGATCACTCATTACACAAATCTCACCCATTAGCAATGAAAGCCATCCCTTGCAAAATAACATTCTGCATATTTAACATAAATCAGATTTGTGACAGGATTTTAATTTAAAAAA
Source organism: Heterodontus francisci (assembly GCF_036365525.1). NCBI lineage: Eukaryota > Metazoa > Chordata > Chondrichthyes > Heterodontiformes > Heterodontidae > Heterodontus > Heterodontus francisci. Next base: position 81,042,967 of record NC_090390.1, read on the forward strand.
AAACAACCTGTGCTAACCCCGTAATGGATCTAAATCATTTGCACCAAAGTCCAAACTGAAAGGTTAGATTTTTTTCTTCAGTTTTTTTCTAAAATTGAGTTCTGGTATCATACTTGTCAATCTATTCTGCATCTTTCCCAGGGCCTCTATATCTTTTTTGCAGAACTGTGTAATTATGCAGACCAGAACAGTGTAAATATGGAGAGCAGAACTGTGTAATTATGCAGACCAGAACAGTGTAAATATAGAGAGCAGAACTGTGTAATTATGCAGACCAGAACAGTGTAAATATGGAGACCAGAATTGTGTAATTATGCAGACCAGAACAGTGTAAATATGGAGACCAGAATTGTGTAATTATGCAGACCAGAACAGTGTAAATATGGAGACCAGAACTGTGTAATTATGCAGACCAGAACAGTGTAAATATGGAGACCAGAATTGTATAATTATGCATTCCAGAACTCTGTAATTGTGCAGAGCAGAACTGTGTAATATGGAGACTACAACTGTGTAATATGAAGAACAGAACAGTGTAACTATGGAGACTAGAACTGTGTAATTATGCAGAGTAGAACTGTGTAATTATGGATACCAGAACTGTATAATACAGAGAGCAGAACTGTGTAATAATGGAAAGCAGAACTGTGTAGTTATGGAGAGCAGAACTGAATGACCCCGCTCTAATTTTGAGATTATAATCACATTTGATGTGAAGAACTTGTTGACATAAGTCCTAAATTTCCCTTTCACCAGTTTAAACCTGCCCTACTATCATGACATACCTTGATGTAGCATGCTGGATTTATTTTTCCAGACTAAAATCTCCAAGACTCCCTGAAAAGACTGAGCTTCAACAGCTTACTTCACCATTCAATCATGCAGCTGTTCTCTGCACAATCTTCAGAGCTTGACTATTTCCTTGTAACTAGGAGACAAAAACTGATGTGGTCTTTACAGAATTAGCAAAACATCCTCTGACTTATACTCTGCAAATTCACAATATTTTATTTGCTTTGCTGATTGCTGGACCATTGTGACAGATCTTGTCGAGTCTACTAACACAAAAGATATCTATCACAGCATTGAAATGGAATAGTTTAGAAAATCAACTGCGTCCAACTACATCTCCCACATTTCTATAATGGCTAGCATTATTTTTTACGCTGCATTGATGGGAGTATTGAAAGTGCAATTAATTATTTATGCCTCCAGGCATTCTTAGGCCCAATCAAAGAAGTAGCTTTAGCAATTGTGATTCAAGTCCCACTCCAGGGACTTTTTGAATGCAACATGCAGGCTGATGCTCCTTGTGCAGTACTGAGGGAGTGCTGAACTATTGGAGGTGCTGCCTTTTAGATGAGGCATTAAATCGGGGCCTTTGCCTTTTTAAGTGCTTATAAAAGATCCTATGCCACTAATTTGGAGATTTTCAGTTTTTTAAATTTTCTGTTCATTCATGGGATGAACTTTGCTGGCAAAACCGACATTTATTACCCATCCCTAATTGCATTTGAGAAGGTGGTGAGCCGCCTTTCTGAACGGCTGCAGTCCATGTTCTGCGCTCCGTAAACTTGGGGTCATCCAAAACTCTTCTCCTCGTGTCCTAACAAGTCCTGTTCACCCATCACCCCTGTGCTTGCTGACCTACACTGGCACCTGGTTAAGCAACGTGTCAAATTTAAAATTTTCATCCTTTTTCAAATCTCTCCATGGTTTTGCCCCTCCCTATCTCTGTAACCTCCTCCAGCCATAGCACACTCCGAGATCTCTGCGCTCCTCCAATTCTGGCCTCTTGAGCATCCCTGATTTTAATCACTCCACCATTGGTGGCCGTGCCTTCACTGCCAAGGTCCTAAGCTCTGGAATTCCTCCCTAAATCTTTCTGCCTTTCTACCTCTCTTTCTTCCTTTAAGACACTTCTTAGAGCTCGCCTCTTTGGTCACCTGTCCTCATCTCTTCTTTTGTGGCTTGGTTTCAGATTTTGTTTGCTAATGCTCCTGTGAAGAAACCTGGGATGTATTATGACATTATAGGCGCCATATAAATCCTTGTTTTTGTTGTTGTTGACATGAGGTGGAAAACTTTGGAAATCCATGGGTCCAAAGTCACCCTTTTCCTTGCAGGCAAGCTATACTTATCACATGTCATGTTTCAAATAACTTATATACTGTACCCCCAAAACGTTTGGGAGTCTGGGGAAAGAACAAGACTCAACTGCCTCAGAACAGTGAATTCAGTTCCCTCTATCCCAAACCTGGCTGCGGTTGTCTGACTTGGCGCAACTGAATGAAAGGAGTGAGCTGCCCCATTCAGTCAGGCTGGCGATAAGAGACAGTCAGAACTGGCCTTCGTTCTCATCTTTTCATCATTCAGCCGACCGCTGAGTCACACAAGACAGCAGACAAGTGTGCCTATTACTGCCTCATTAAAGTGGAAACAAGATATGCAGCCATAGATCTGAATCCATATTTCCCCAGCTTGCTGACTGCTGTCTGCACAAGTCCCGGCTGCCCAGGACCTAAACTTTGGAAATCCCTCCACCTCTCTACTTCTCTCTCCTCCTCTCTCCTCTTTTCAGATGCTACTTAAAACCTAACTCATTGACCAAGCTTTTGGTCACCTGATCTAATATCTCCCAATATGGCTCGGTCTCTAATTTTGTGTGATTTACACTCCTGTGAAGCACCTTGGAATGTTTTACTACATTAAAAGCGCTAGAGAGAGCCAACATGGATTTGTAAAGGAAGGTCATGCCTGATGAATCTGATTGAATTTTCTGAAAAGATGACTAAAGTAGGGGACAGGGGAATGTCTATCGGAGTTATTTATATGGACTTCCAAAAGCCATTTGATAAAGTCCTTCATAAGAGACTGTCAGCTAAAGTTGAAACTCATGGAATTAAAGGTAAATTATTGACCTGGTTCAGAAATTGGCGAGCAGCAGGAAACAGAGAATAGGGATAACGGGAAGGTACACTGATTGGCAGGTTGTAACTAGTGGTGTCCTGCAATGATTTGTGTTGGGGCCTCTGCTATTCGGTGTATTCATTAATGACTTAGATGATGGGATAGAAAGTCACATATCGAAATTTGCCGATGACACAAAGATAGACAGCATTGTAAGCAGTGTAGATAGAAGCATAAAATTAAAAGAGATATTGATAGGTTAAGTGAATGGGCAAAACTGTGGCAAATGAATTTCAATGTAGGAAAATGTGAGGTGACCTACTTTGCTACAAAAAAGGATAGAACAGGGTACCTTCAAAATGGTGAAAAGCAAGAAACAGTTGAGGTCCAAAGGGACTTGGGGGTCCAGGTACACAGATCATTAAAATGTCATGAACAGGTACAGAAAATAATCAAAAAGGCTAATGGGATGGTGGTCTTTATATCCAGAGGAGTAGAATACAAGGGGATAAAAGTCATGCTTCAACTATACAAAGCCCTGGTTAGACCACACCTGGCGCTACTGTGAGCACTTCCGGGCACCACACCTTAGGAAGGATATATTGGCTTTGGAGAGAGTGCAGTGTAGAATTACCAGAATGATAGCTGGACTCCAAGGGTTAAATTACGACGAGAGATTATACAAACTAGGGTTATGTTCCCTGAAATTTAGAAGGTTAAGGGGTGATTTGATTGAAGATATCAAGATATTAAAGGGACCGGAAAGGGTAGATAGAGATAAACTATTTCTGCTGGTTGGGGAATCTGGGACTAAAGGGCATAGTCATAAAAGTAGAGCCAGACCTTTCAGGAGTGAAATTAGGGCCGGAATGTTTCAGGACTGAAAGTGGGATCCGACCCTGCCCAAGCGGGCAACAGATCTCTGGGTGGCATTTTACCAATGGCAGCCAATTAAGAGTCTGCCGCCAGGGCCACCATCCAATCAGAGGGCCAGCAGGTTAACAACCTCGGCATGCCAATGATAAGGGTGGCTACTCCTGAAGCTGCAGGGAGAGGAAGAGGGTGCTTCCATGCTGAGGTGCCCTGGAACGCCAGGCAAATTGTTTTATTTACCGTGCCATGTCCAGGCAGTCAGTGGGGGGGGGGGGGGGGGGCATCCTCCAGCGGCAACACCATAGCTGTGGAGGTGGCTTCTGCTGCCAGAGGGCTCCTCCATGGGCCATGGAGCAGCCACCCACCCCGAGAACCAGCTGGGAGTCCGCGATGGTTTACCTGGACGTCTGCCGATATGGTGGTGCCCCCACCCAATGCTGGTAAAATACCAGTGGGGGTGCAAAGTGGCCCTGCATTGCTGACTTAATTGGTTTAATTGGTCACCCGCCTCCGATCAGCGGGTGGCCATGCCGTCGTGGTTCCCGCCCCCGAGGTGGCGGGTTGACTTCGGGCTCCACTCCCGACATCATATGCCGCCATTTTAGGAGGCCTCCACCTTCCAGCCTGTCTCCAGAGTGCTGGTTAAATCCAGCCCTAAGAATTACTTGTATACGAAAAAGGAGGTAGAAGTTTGGAACTCTCTTCTGCAAATGGCAATTGATGCGAGATCAATTGTGAATTTTATATCCGAGTCTGATTCATTTTTGCTAACCAAGGGTATAAAGGGATATGGGAAAAAGGTGGGTATATGGAGTTAGATGGCAGATCAGCCATGATCAGACTGAATGGTGGAACGGATTTGAGGGGCTGAATGGCCTCCTCCTGTTCCCAAGTTCCTATTTATATAAATGCAACCTGTTGTTGTTACCTCCTCTTTCGAGAACCAAACTACAAACGAGAGGAGCTTTCAATCAATGGGAATCATTTGGAAAACAGGAACACTGGTTACAGGAAGCTTTGGGCAAAATAAACTCAAACACAAAAAATATCTATTTATTATAGAGAATAGACAAAGACAGGGACATACTCAGTGGGGGGAGGAGTGGTAAACAACACCCACTAAGTTAACAGTCAGTTGGGTGTGAAGACCATCTTGAATAATGTTAACATTATTTCTTTTGAACTTTTTCAAGACTTTCACATGAGATTGTTGCACTGCAGTTTACACAAACATAAGAACAGAAGAAATAGGAGCAGGAATGGCCCACCCTTCAAGCCTGCTGCACCATTCAATAAAATCATATGAACATAGTTATGTATAAATTAGGAGCAGGAGTAGGTCATTCGGCCCCTCAAGCCTGCTCCATCATTCAATAAAAACATGGCTGATTTTCTACCTCAACTTCACTTTCCCACCCTATCCCGATATCCCTTGCTTTCCTTAGTATCTAAAAATCTATTGATCTTTTTCTTGAATACACTCAATACCCGAGCATCTAGCATAGAGAATTGCAAAGATTCACAATCTTCTGAGTGAAGAAATTTCTCCTCATCTCAGTCCTAAACAGCTGGCCCCTTATCCTGAGACTCTGCCGCCTCATGATAGTCACTAAGTTTCCGTATGTCTTTACCTTAAGTGGCAGGATGAGGGATGTTTTGCCACACTACAATGTGTAGCCAGGGTTGTAATGCGGTCCAATCACAATGAGGGAGGTTTCCATTGAGAAATAAGATCCTCTAGGAATTACAGTAATCCGATATTAAGGAAATAGTGCTTTATGGGTTCATGCATAATTCCTTTGCCTATTATTTTAACAGAGACATTTAGACAAATCATTAGGATCCCAAAAACGCATTGGGTTTCTGGCACGAGCCAATTGTGCTGTAGCTCTGGTGGCAGTGCAGCGGAGGTCACGGGAAATAATCCAAGACCAGGATATGTTGGATCCCAATGTTCGCTTAGAGTTTCCAGGTGGGGAAAAGAGAGGGGCAACATCTTTGGGTTCGAACTTCTGTCCGCCTGAAGAATACCAGGGGATGGGATCTTCCTATGCTGTAAGTCCGGAGACTGGTGCTCCCTGTGAGATGATGTGCACTGGCCTCTGAATATGGCTCCATAGTCGGCCAGTTAGCAGGATCTAGATTAGGGAAGTGGACTCGCAACGATTATAAGTTTTTTTTGTGTAACTGCAACCCACTTGCAAAAGAGGCCACTTTTAATGGGATGCAACCTATCGCCCCGCCCCCAACCAGATACAGATACTGAATTTTATAGGAAGCATGGGCCAGGTGAGTGACCAAAATACTCCCAGAGTGGCATGGCCCACCTGCCTGCTCTCTGCAACAATAAGTACCCGCCATTTGGGGTCAGTACTGGAGGGCACGATTTGGCACAATCCCAACACGAAATCCGGGAACACGGCTTGTGTCAATTTGACCTCAGGGTGTTCATATGTTAATCTTCATACAAGGCCCACATTTTAGAGTTACAATACACCTTATCAATTCAAACACAATATGGAATATCTCTTTCCCCTTTAGAAATAATTATTAAAGTGCACCCATTCCTATTTGTGACTCTCGCCAGTCTATTCATCTTTTGGATGGTACGTTAAACTGAGGCCCTCTCTGGTGGGTGTATTTTGAAGAAGGGCAGGGGAGTTTATTTATTGAAATTTCGAGATACAGCACTGAAACAGGCCCTTCGGCCCACCGAGTCTGTGCTGACCAACAGCCACCCATTTATACTAACCCTGCAGTAATCCCATAATCCCTACCTACACTAGGAGCAATTTACAATGACCAATTTACTTATCAACCTGCAAGCCTTTGGCTGTGGAAGGAAACCGGAGCACCCGGCGAAAACCCACGCGGTCACAGGAAAAACTTACAAACTCCGCACAGGCAGGACCCAGAATTGAACCCGGGTCCCCGGCGCCACTGTGCCGCCCCAGTTCTCCCTGGTGTCCTGGCCAATATTTAACCCTGGATCAAAACCTGGTCATTTTCTCACCGCTGTCAGTGGGAGCTTGCTGTATGCAAATTGGTTGCCACATTTCCTACGTTACACTTCAAAAGTACTTCATTGTCTGTAAAGCACTTTGGGACGTCCTGGGGTTGTGAAAGGCGCTATGTAAATGAAAGTTCTTACTTTCTTACTCTTACCAAGCTGGCAGCTGGCTTTTGGATTTGTTCCTATTGGACTTGTCCTTCACAGATCGAATAGCAGCCCGTGGATAATCGATGCATGTCTGTGCCTTTGCATGCTAATGATGACACCTCTGGAGCAGTTGGCTAGAAGTATAGGAACATAGAAAATAGGAGCAGGAGTAGGCCTTTCGGTCCTTCGAGCCTGCTCCGCCATTCATTATGATCATGGCTGATCATCCAACTCAGTAACCTGTTCCTGCTTTCGCCCCATGTCCTTTGATCCATTTAAACCCAAGAGCAATATCTAACTCCTTCTTGAAAACATACAATGTTTTGGCCCCAACTGCTTTCTGTGGTAGCGAATTCCACAGGTTCACCACTCTCTGGGTGAAGAAATTTCTCCTCATCTCAGTCCTGAATGGTTTACCCCATATCCTTAGACTACGACCCCTGGTTCTGGACTGCCCCACCATCGGGAACATCCTTCCTGCATCTACCCTGTCAACTCCTGTTAGAATTTTATAGGTTTCTATGAGATCCCCCCCTCACTCTTCTGAACTCCAGCGAATATAATCCTAACTGACTCAATCTCTCCTCATACGTCAGTCCCGCCATCCCAGGAATCAGTCCGGTAAACCTTCGCTGCACTCCCTCTATAGCAAGAACATCCTTCCTCAGATGAGGAGACCTAAACTGCACACAGTATTCCAGGTGTGACCTCACCAAGGCCCTGTATAATTGCAGCAAGACATCCCTGCTCCTGTACTCGAATCCTTTCGCTATGAAGGCCAACATACCATTTGTCTTTTTTACCGCCTGTTGCACCTGCATGCTTACCTTCAGCAACTGGTGTACGAGAATACCAGGTCTCGTTGCATATTCCCCTCTCTCAGTTTATAGCCGTTCAGATAATAATCTGCCTTCCTGTTTTTGCTACCAAAGTGGATAACCTCACATTTATCCAAATTATACTGCATCTGCCATGCATTAGCCCACTCACTCAACTTGTCCAAATCACCCTGAAGCCTCTCTGCATCCTCCTCACAACTCACCCTCCGACACAGTTTTGTGTCATCTGCAAATTTGGAGATATTACATTTAGTTCCCTCATCTAAATCATTAATGTATATTGTGAATAGCTGGGGTCCTAGCACCGATCCCTGCGGTACCCCACTAGTCACTGCCTGCCATTCGGAAAAAGACCTATTTATCCCTACTCTTTGTTTCCTGTCCAACAACCAATTTTCTAACCATCGCAATACACTACCCCCAATCCCATGTGCTTTAATTTTCCATGCTAATCTCTTATGTGGGACTTTGTCGAAAGCCTTCTGAAAGTCCAAATAAACCACATCCACTGGCTCCCCCTCATCAACTCTACTAGTTACATCCTCAAAGAATTCTAGTAGATTTGTCAAGCATGATTTCCCTTTTGTAAATCCATGCTGACTTTCTGCTTTAAAATCTTTGATAATGGACTCTAGAATTTTCTCCACTACCGACGTCAGGCTGACTGGTCTATAATTCCCTGTTTTCTCTCTACCTCCCTTTTTAAATAGTGGGGTTCCATTTGCTGCCCTCTAATCTGTAGGAACTGTTCCAGAGTCTATAGAATCTTGGAAGATGACCACCAATGCATCCACTATTTCTAGGGCCACTTCCTTAAGTACTCTGGGATGTAGATTATCAGGCCCTGGGGATTTAACGGCCTTCAATCCCATCAATTTCCCCAACACCATTTCTCTACTAATACTGATATGGTTCAGTTCCTCCCTCTCACTAAACCCTGTATTCCCCAACATTTCCGGTAGGATATTTGTGTCCTCCTTTGTGAAGACAGAACCAAAGTATGCATTTAGTTGGTCAGCCATTTCTTTATTCCCCATAATATATTTCCCTGTTTCTGACTGTAAGGGACCTACATTTGTCTTCACTAATCTTTTTCTCTTCACATATCTATAGAAACTTTTACAGTCTGTTTTTATGTTCCCCGCAAGCTTGCTCTCGTACTCTATTTTCCCCTTCTTAATCAATCCCTTGGTCCTCCTTTGCTGAATTCTAACCTGCTCCCAAACCTCAGCTAGCTGCTTAACCAACAGTAATACAGAATGGGCTGAAAATACAGCTGTGCTATGAGGAAAATGGCTGCTCACCAGATGTTGAGAAGATGCTCTTCACATGTAGCCTGCCATGAAAGAAAATTCACTCATGAAAGTTACAATGAGGAAGGCCATTCAGCCCATCACTCCTGCAGTCATGGTTTAGCTTGAAATAGTGCTCAGGGTCAACCTTTCTACCTGGTATCATATACCATACAAAGTGTGCTTCCATTCTGTATCCTTCAAGAGAACCATAGGGGGCATGAGGAGTCTTTGTTTACACAGTTATGATCTGGAATGCACTGCCTGAAAGGGTGGTTGAGGCAGACTCAATAACATCTTTGAAAGGGATTTGGATAGATGGTTGAAAAGGACAAAAACATTGCAGAAGGTTGGGGAAAGAGAGGAGACTAATTGGATAGCTCTTCCAACGAGCCAGCATGGGCACAATGGGCTGAACGGTCTCTTTTTGTGTTGTATGATTCTTTGATGCAATCACCAACAAAACAAAATCCCAAAATGCTACAGTTCTGGCCGACTTCTGTAAAAGCCAACGGGTGTCTCTCAACCTGAAGTTGTATGCTTATACAATTCTCACAGGTCATCTCTTCAACAAAAAAATTATGTGTTGATGACCTTTTTTGAATGGGAGAACAGGCTCAAAGGGCCGAAGGGCCTATTCCTGCCCCTAGTTTCTATGTTTCTACGTTTGAAGAAGGTTTGGAGAAATTTCCATGAATGTGGCAATTCTGAACCAACAAGGTCTACGGGTTGCCATGGAAACAGAACGTATTCTTTTTGACAATGCATTGTCTTGCTCAGAAACTCCATGGAGCCATTTCAAAAAGCCAGACATAGAGTCACCATATTCTCTGTTAAAGGGCACAGAAAATGTGTGTGAGGTAATCTTTCTTTATACAAAAAAATGTAACATGTCCAGTCGGATATTTTTTAAAGCATACATTTTCTTCCTGATGTTCCTTTCTTTCCTGTGTGAAATCATTTGTCCATCTTCTCATGGCAAGACCTTCAGGATCCAGGGAGTTCAACATTTGGGAACTGCAGCTGCAAATGCACATCTGGCAGTCCCTTGCCCATGTGTTATGGAGAAGCAGCATTCTGCATCTTATCACCAGAGCCTCCCATCATGAAAATAGAATTGTAAATACTCCAGTAATGCACTGATGTGTTCTTCCCCTTAACACAAGGCAAATAAGATTGGACTCAATTGCCAACTGATCTTATCTAAGAACCCCCAGAACATCACTGTGCATGTGATTCGCTCTCAATTCACTTAAATATTTTCCTGAAACAGGCCCGAGACATGATATATGATCTTTGGGAGTTTACCCACTATTAATGTTGGAGTCAGTGCTCTATAGGTACCTGGGTTGGACTAAAGGAAACCCTGCAGACATCGGACAAAACTTCTATGTCCAAGGATGTTTGAAAGATTGTGGTCAGAGCCTCTGCTCGTCCCTCTCTGACGTGTTTCAGTACTGCTTCCTTATCTAATAGACATTCCATTTAAATGGTTCACCTTTCATTCTCTATGCACGTCTGTGAAAATTGAAACAAAGTTCTCATTCAGTGTCTTTACCATTCCTTCATTCGCCATAAGATTTTGCTTCTCACCTTTGATTGACCCGACCCTTTCTTTAAATTTTCCTTTACTTTTTATGTATTCATTAAACCCTTTATGTTACCTGGCAGTCTTTCTTTACATCTCACCTTAGTCTTTAGGTGTCAACTGTGGCTCAGTGGGTAGCACTCTCTCATCTCTGAGTCATGAGGATGTTGCTTTAAGTCCCACTCCAGAAACTTGAGTGCATAATTCAGGCTGGCATTTCAGTTCAGTACTGAAGGAGTGCTGCATTGTCGGAGGTGCTGTCTTTCAGAGAGATGTCAAACCAAGGCCCCACCTGCCCTTTCAGGTAGATGTGAAAGATCCCACAGCACTATTCAAAGAAGAGCAGGTGAGTTCTCCCCAGTATTTACCCCTCAACTATTACCACTAAACTAGATTATCTGGTCATTATGACATTGCAGTTTGTGGAACCTTGCTGTGTACAAATTGTGTTTCCTGAGCTCCTGCTTTGGGATGTTATGAGATTGTGAAAGCTGCTACAGAAATGGAACTTCTATATTTCCTTTATAATTTCATTTTTTGATTCACTTGTGTGATGTGAGTATCGCTGGCAAGGTCAGCATTTATTGCCCATCCCTAATTGCCCTCGAGAAGGTGGTGGTGAGCTGCCTTCTTGAACCGCTGCAGTCCATGTGGGGTAGGTATACCCACAGTGCTGTTAGGGAGAGAGTTCCAGGATTTTGACCCAGCGACAGTGAAGGAACGACGATATAGTTCCAAGTCAGGATGGTATGTGGCTTGGTGGTGGTGTTCCCATGCATTTTCTGCCCTTGTCCTTCTAGGTGGTAGAGGTCGTGGGTTTGGAAGGTGCTATCTAAGGAGCCTTGGTGTGTTGCTGCAGTGCATCTTGTTGATGGTACACACTGCTGCCACTGTGCACTGGTGGTGGAGGGAGTGAAAGTTTGTGTTGGATGGGGTATGGATCAATGGGGTGTCTTTGTCCTCGATGGTGTTGAGCTTCTCGAGTGTTGTTGGAGCTGTATCCACCCAGTAGAGTGGAACTATAGAACCATAGAAAAATTATGGCAGAGAAGGAGGCCATTCAGCCCATCGTGTCTGTGCCAGCCGAGAAAACTAGCCACCCAATCTAATCCCACCTTCCAGCACCTGGTCTGTAGCCTTGCAGGTTACAGCACTTCAAGTGCATGTCCAGGTAGCTTTTAAATGAGTTGATCCGGGCAGTGAATTCCAGACACCCACCACCCTCACGGTAGAAAGGTTTTCCATTACAATCCTGATTTGTGCAACGTAGGTCTTGGAAAGGCTTTGGACTTTGGGGAGTCAGAAGGTGAGTCACTCACCAGAGAAAACTCCACCTCTGATCTGCTCTTGTCGGCATTTTTACTCATATATCTCAGAGTATCCTTGCAGACGAGCCTTGCTCCCCACATCTGTAAGATTATTTACACTTGCTCTGATAATGAGCTCGACCAGGAGAATGAACAGGGAACTTTTCTGCGGATTGTTTTAACTCCTGGATCAATTCTGCACCTTCAAAGGATCGCCTTCAAAACTCCAGGAGCAGCAGAACAACACCAGACCTTGTTATAGGCCTTTACTGCCAAACCAATTTATTGAACACCAGACAAACAAGCAAATAAACAACATTAATATAACCATTGATATATTTACCAGAGATGTTACACTGTGCTACTGTCAATGAAACTAATAAATAATGAATGGTCCACAATCTCTACAATAATCTATATTTTATAGCTAACTTTTATATACATTCTTTATTATCCCTTATCATCTTACCGATAGAGGATCTATCCATCCTGACCTTGTCTCTACAACAATCCCAGACTGGCTCGCTGATTTGAGCAAGCTAAGCTAATAAATACCCCAGAGAACAATTACCGGGGCTTGTGGATTTGAATAACTGTCAGCCAGATTCAAAAGGAGCCACTACTCAGACAGATGACCGAGAGATCGTGCTGTATTTTGTGTTAGAATTGTACAAATTGGCTCCTCCCTCAAGCCAGCAATCCAGAGGCAATTGAACAGTAATCCCTGCAACATTTGTATTGACATTGGTTGGAGTATGAATTCTGAATGCAGTTTTTAACTGCTTATGTACTGTGACTGAACCAAAGCAGCCACCGGGAAGATAGAACTAGATTTTGTTTTGTCACACCTTTTACTGCACATAAATGGTCTTGAAACCCATCATTGTCTCAGTTAAAAGAGATATCTGCTCTCCTTACTTAAACTGGCTCCCCAGACCTTGGTTTGAATGAGTAATCTAGAGTGGGTTTGTTGTATGTCCTATCTTTCAGATGACATGTTAAATTGACGTCCCATTTGCCTGCTCTGCTGGCTGATTAACTTAAATTGGCTACTGTTCTGGCAATGCATTGATTTTAAAATTCTCATCCTTGTGTTTAAATCCCACCATGGCCTCGCACCTCCTTATCTCTGGAACCTCCTCGAGCTTTACACTGTACCTCAAAGCAGGAGGGGAAGCAACTGCAGGTGATATTCTGGCTATGAGTAGATAGATAAGAATGGAACCAGGGGAGAACAGTCCCACCCAGCTGGATGACAGTGGAGACACATTGGAGGAGGATAGTGTGGTCAACCGTGTCAAAGGCTGCAGACAGGTCGAGAGGGACAAGCGGGGGTAACTTACCACTGGTGCAGTCACATAGGACGTCATTTGTCGGATGACTTCACTAAGAACTATTGTGGTGTTGTGGCAGGGGCAGAAACCTGATTGAAGGGATTCAAACACGGAGTTTTTTGGAAAGATGGGCATGGAATTTGGAGTTCAAATATTTTGGAAAGAAAAGGGAGGTTGGAGATGCGATAGTAATTTGTAAGGCTGGAGGGGTCAAGGGTTGTTTTTTTTTGAGGAGAGGCATGATAATGGTAGAATTAAAGTAGAGGAGGACAGTATTGAAGAGAGAGAACTGCTAACAATATCGGCTAACATGGGAACCAGGAAGGGAATTTGAGTGGTCAGCAGTTTAGTGGGAATAGGATTGAGGGAGCAGGAGGTGGATCTCATGGACAGGATGAGCTCGGAGAGGGCACGAGGGGAGATCGGAGAGAAATTGGAGAAAGGTGTGAGTTCAGGGCTAAGGGTAGGGGAGACCCTTAGAGGAAGTTTGGACGAGTGGAAGGGAGGAACAAGACAAAGACAGCTGATCAGATGTTCTCAATCTGAGTGACAAAGAGCTCCTCGCCATTATTGTTGGAGGTGAGGGTAGAGGAGAGAGGGGAGAGGGGTTTAAGAAGACAGTTTGTGGCAGGGAAAAGCAGCCAGGGTTATCTTTGCACTTTGGGATGATCCTGGAATCATGAGCAGTTTTGGCAGGCGAGAGCAGGATCCGATAGTGCTTTATGTGGTTCAGACACATCTGACAGTGAATAGCTAACACAGCTGTCTGCCATATCCGCTCAAATCTGCATCCCTTGGTCTGAAGGGAGCGGTAATGAGGACAATACCAGGGGCAATGGCCAGAGTGAGAGAGAGTAATAGTCTTAATGGGGACTGTGCATCAAAGGTGGTGAAGAGAGGGACAGTCGAACAGATCAGTAGCTGCAGAAATGTTGTGCTGAATGGAGGGCCAAAGGCTAGACAGTTGGGATTTTGAAAATGCAGTTGTAAGTGAATTGGGGGAGAGTTTTTCTCAGGGACAGATACAGAGCAAATAGGATTGGGAGGGGGACGGGAGATGTGGGTGGAGAGCAATGCAAGGAAGTGATCGGAAATGGCCCTGTCTGTGATTGATACAATGGGAGTAGTGAGGCCACGTGAGGTGACAAGGTCAAGGGGGTGGCCATGAATCTGGGTTTGGGAGTTTACATGGTGTTTTATATGGAGAGTAAGTTTATATGGGGAGATGGTAGCATAGTGATAATGTTGGTCGCCTAGTAATCCAAAGGCGTGGGTTAATGCTTCTTTGACATGAGTTCAAATCCCACCACATCAGCTGGAGAAATTGAAATTCAATTAATTAATAAATCCGGAATTAAAATACTAGTCTCATTGATAGTGATCATGAAACTACCTGATTATGGTTAAAAACCCATCTGGTTTATTAATGTCCCAGAAGGAAATCTGCTGTCCTAACCTTGTCTGGCCTACATGTCACTGCACACAAATACTGACTCTTAACTGCCCTCTGAAATGGCTGAGCAAGCCACTCACCACTAACTGCTCAAGGACAATTAGGGATGGGCAATAAATGCCAGCCTCACCAGTGATGCTCGCATCCCAAGAACAAACAAAGAAAAATTAAGGGAGGATAAGAAGGCTACCTTCAAAGAAGAGATAGTTCGGGCACAGTCAAGGTGTGTTCCCTCGAAGGGAAAAGGTAGGGTAAACAAATCTAGAGCTCCCTGGATGACAAAAGAGGTAGAGATTAAGATAAAGAAGAAAAAGTGTGCTTATGACAGATGCCAGGTAGAAAATACTGTTGAGAACCAGGCTGAATATAGAAGATCCAGAGAGGAAATGAAAAAGCAAATAAGAGAAGCAAAGAGAGAGCATGAAAAGAGACTGGCAGCTAGCATTAAAGGGAATCCCAAAGTCTTCTATCGACATATAAATAGTAAAAGGAGGAGTGGGGCTGATTAGGGGCCACAAAGAGGATTTATGCATGGAGGCAGAAGGCATAGCTGAGGCATTAAATGAATACTTTGCATCTGTCTTCACCAAGGAAGAAGATGCAACCCAGGCAATGGTGAAAGAGGAGGTAATTCAGACACTAGAAGGATTTAAAATTGATAAGAAGTACATATTAGATAGGCTGTCTGTACTTAAAGTGGATAAAGCACCAGGACTGGATGAGATGCATCCAAGGATACTGAGGGAAGTGAGAGTGGAAATCGCAGAGGCACTGGCCATAAATTTTCATTATTCCTTAAACTCGGGAGTGGTGTCAGAGGACTGGAGAATTGCAAACAGAACACCCTTGTTCAAAAAAGGGTGTAAAGAAAAGCCCAGTAACTACAGACCATTCAGTTTATCTTCGATGGTGGGGAAACTTCTAGAAAAAATAATTCAGGACAAAATTAATAGCCACATGCACTGATGCAGGTTAATTAAAGAAAGTTAGCATGGATTTCTTAAGGGAAAATTATGTTTAACTAACTTGCTGGAGTTTTTTGAGGAGGTAACAGAGAGGGTTGATGAGGGCAATGTAGTTGATGTGGTGTACATGGACTTTCAAAAGGTGTTTGATACAGTGCCACACAACAGACCTGTGAGCAAACGTATAGCTCATGGAATAAAAGGGATGGTAGCAACATGGATACAAAATTGGCTGAGTGAGTGGTTAATGGATGTTTTTCAGACTGGAGGAAGGTTTGTAGTGGAGTTCCCTAGGAGTCTGTGTTGGGACCCTTGCTTTTCCTGATATATATTAATGACCTAGACCTTGGTGTACAGGGCACATTTTCAAAGTTTGCGGATGATACGAAACTTGGAAGCATTGTGAACTGTGAGGAGGATAGTGTAGAACTTCAAAAAGACATAGACAAATTGGTGGAATGGGCAGACAGGTGGCAGATGAAGTTCAATGCGGAGAAATGTGAAGTGATTCATTTTGGTAGGAAGAACATAGAGAGACAATACAAAATAAAGGATACAATTCTAAATGGGGTGCAGGAGCAGAGGGACCAGGGTATGTATGTGCATAAATCATTGAAGGTGGCAGGACAGGTTGAGAGAGTGGTTAATAAAGCATACAGTATCCTGGGCTTTATTAATAGGGGCATAGAGTACCAGAACAAGGAAGTTATGTTGAACTTGTATAAGACACTAATTCAGCCTCAGCTGGAGTATTCTGTCCAGTTCTGGACACCGCACTTTAGGAAAGATGGGAGGGCATTGGAGAGTGTACAGAAAAAATTCAGGAGAATGGTTCCAGGGATGAGGAATTTCAGTTATGAAGATAGATTGGAGAAGTTAGGACTGTTTTCCTTGGAGATGAGAAGGCTGAGAGGTGATTTCATGCAGGTATTCAAAATCATGAGGGATCTGGACAGAGTAGATAGGGAAAAGCTGTTCCCACTCATGAGAAGATTGAGAATGAGAGGACACAGATTTAAGGTAATTGGTAAAAGAAACAAAAGTGACATGAGGAAAAGTTTTTCATGCAGCAAGTGATTAAGGTCTGGAATGCACTGCCTGTGAGTGTGCTGGAGGCAGCTTCAATTGAAGAACTCAGAAGTGAATTCGACAGTTATATGAAAAGGAAGAATGTGCAGGGTTACGGGGAGAAAGTGGGGGAAATGGCACTAAGTGAACTGATCTTTCGGAGAGCTGGTGTGGACACGATGGGCCGAATGGCCTCCTTCTGCACTGTAACAATTCTGTGATTCTGTGAAGAGGGCAGTAAACTCAGAGGAGAGAGAGCAAGATGAGTTGAGATAAAAGTTGAAATCACTGAGGCTGAGAAGTGGTTCAGTGCTGAGGGAGGAGGGCAGTGAAGATATCTTGGTGCGTTCATTTCAATGGTGCTTGGGTGGGCAGTAGAGAATGGGGATTTTAAATGAGAGGTGAAGGGGTGGAAAGAGGTGAGATGCTCAAAGGAGGAAAAGGAAGGGGCAGACAGAAAAGGACAGACCAAGGTGTGATTTGGTGATGAGTTACACCTCCACCACCAGGATCTAGATGGGACAAGTGATGGAAGAATAGTGAGACAGGGAAGCTTCAGTTCGGGGGAAAGTGTTACTAACCCTCGGCCAGCTTTCTACCAAGGCCATGATAACAATGCAATCATCCACAACAAGCTCATCGACGTCAAGGGCCTTGTTCACAAGCGAACAGCTTGCCAAGTACTTATTCTATTTTGTTTTTAAATTAATAAACTATAATATTGATTCCAAACCAGGAGTGACAGCCTGATACTTCCTCCCCTCAGCAGAAAGTTGAGGTAAAGAAGATAAAATGGCCAGCCCCCTCCCCTAAAAAAAAATCCGATTACAAAATCAATATCAACGTTCAATATAATCTTCACCCTGCCAGTATGACACCCATTACAACCCAGCAAGTACTCTTTGGGATCTGTCTGTGCCACCCTGTGACACGCAATGGACTGTGTCCATCAGGTGGCAGGGACAGACGGGCCCCGCCCACAGGCCCATCTCATTGGACCAGAGGCATTTTAGGGGCGGTTTTAGTTACATTGGGAGGCGTGCTGTGATTGGACCGTGTATTATGTAACGTTCTTGCATCAGGAAAAGTCCCTTAAAACGGGATAAGGCGCTTTACTGGACCGGGGTCCAAGCTGGGGGAGAGAGAGAGGTATAGAGGGAGGGAGATAGAGATAGAGATAGAGATAGAGATAGAGATAGAGATAGAGGGCGAGGGAGAGAGAGAGAGAGAGAGAGGGAGAGAGAGTTGTTCACAGTACAGTGGCAACTGCAATTCTGGACTCAGTGACAAGCTGCTTGATGTGAGTATCTCAAGCTTCTGCCTTCGAATTCAACAACATAATATCTTTTAAAAATTGTAAATCATTCATCTTTGAAATTATAAACTTCACTTCAACAGCATAACATCCTATAAGATCTGTGTATAATGCATTTATATATTAATATTTCCATTGTTATTAATTTCTATAAATATTAAATTGAATCCTAAGTACGTGCATATACATGATAATTTCATCAATTAGATTTAATTAATAACTTAATAATTAGAAAGTGATCTTAAAAAGCCTGATGAAAAACCTTTAATTATTGCAGCTAAATATGAAGCTATTAAGACAATTGGAGTAGTTTATAATTCTGGGATTTGAGCCCTTTCATTGACAGTATTGATTTGTTTATCTTGTAACAGTAAAATTAATCTTCAGTCTGGCTCAGAATTTGCTCTGATTTTCCTCCCCTCGGTAGGTGAGGAGTTTACCTGGAAGTTTGTGGGATGCAGGGATTTAAAGTGAACTTTGTTCATTGTGTATTTTGTTGAAATGTAAATGTGGGACCATCATCCAGCCTGGTTTCACTGCAGAATAAAGGGGACGCTCTGACAATGACTTCTTGACGCGGTGCCAAGTGCAGCTGCTCCCTAGTTTGTCTTCAGTGTCCACCCAGCAAATCTTGAGGATTCCCAGTCAACTGTTAACAAGTTTCTTTTCCCTCCCCCTTCCTCTCTTACAGCTGATCAAAATCCCAACTCCCCACCTTCAGTTAGCTTCAGCCGAACAGAGATGTTGGTCTGCCTCCTGCCGCTTCTCGTCCTTGTACACTCGGTGCTCCCGCAGAGATCCGAACCCATCTTTACAGTGGTGACCGGTACAGTCCTTCCTCCCGACTACGACAATAATCCGACTCAACTCAATTATGGAGTGGCAGTCACTGATGTGGATAACGATGGCGAGCTGGAGATAGTGGTGGCAGGGTAGGTGTGTCCCATACAATAGCTGACAACTCAGCAGCGGGGAAGCTGTATGTGTGTGTATCTGAGAAATTAGATATAGATGTATGTTTATCTGATACATAGAAAACGTGGCTGTAGATGTAGAATATCTATCTGTGTATATATAAAGCATGAGTGCATGTATGCGATAAATGAACTGTGTCTATACATTCTATATATGACCCTGTGTATGTATGTGATATGTGTGTTTGAGATATATGCAGATAAACCAAATGTGTCTCTATCTGTGATATATATGTATGACCCCATGTATATGTGTGGTGTGTGTTTAGCTATATGTGCATTTTATATCTGAGTGTTTGCATAGTTCCCATTTAAAAGATTGCTGTTGGCATTGCAAAGTATTGAGAATCCCTCTTTCCTCCAGCTGAATATAATGTGATGTTGCTGCATTGACTGCTTCATGTTTAAAACTGTGTCCATTTCCGAGATTTTTTTTTTGCCTACAGACCAGTGTCCAGTCCCTTGTATAACTCCAAACCCCCGCCCCCCTCCCCCTCCCCCCCCCCCCCCACCACAGCACCAATGTGACTATATATTCCCTCTACCCGTCTGTCTAGATAAGGCCTGTCATTTTCTCATTATTTTTGATTCTGCAGCACCATCTCCATCTCTCTCTGTCACTTCCCATCCCTCGTTCCATCTGTTTCCTCTGACTCTATATATTTCTCAGCTGCAGAGATTACAGAATGACAATTAGTCTCGGTGTCCACTTCTGGAGACCAAATTTGGCGAGATAACTGGCTCTGGATTACCTAGTCCTTGAACTCACCCCATAACAAACAAAAATCTAAATCTGACGTTTCCGAACACCGCCAGATGTTCAAAGCGACTTTGCTGAATTTCGAACACGTTGCATTGCATTTTTTTGAAAACAAAATTTGCAAATTTCAAACACGGCAGAATTGAATCTGGTGACTGAGGAGAGGAATTTATCAGAATTTCAGTGAGATGGTGTGAAATTTTGGGTTTAACAAAATTCACATCTAATGCTTCTTTCTGTCTTAAATCTGTTCATTTGGCCCAACAACCCCTGGGATCTCCCTATAACCCTGTTAAAATAAGACCTAGTCATAGAGTCATAGAGTTATACAGCACAGAAACAGGCCCTTCGGCCCATGGTGTCCATGGCGGCCATCAAGCACCTATCTATTCTAATCCCATTTTCCAGCACTTGGCCCGTAGCCTTGTCTGTTATGGCGTTTCAAGTGCTCATCTAAATACTTCCTAAATGTTGTGAGGGTTCCTGCCTCTACCACTTCTTCAGGCATTTACAAAATAACGTGCCACTTTGTCACACTGTAAAATGTTCATTATCCTATGTGTGTTTCAGACATAAAATGCAGACATTTTATGAAGGTGTTCAGGTAAATTTTTTTCCCCATGTGGATGAGATTAATTCACCTATATTTTCTACTGACATTTTTGGGGCATCAAGGCTCAGGAGTTTAAGATGCTTCACTTGTGCCATGTACAAACTCTGGGAATCTTGCTAGCATATAAGAAATTTAACAAGTCTTGGTTCAGTTTGTGTGTGTCTTGCCCAACTGCTGGCTGGTCCATGCAATGTAACCATGTTGGATCAGTAAGGTGCTGTCCGCTCTCTTATCAATAGATTATTTTTTATTTAGAGATGCAGCACTGAAACAGGCCCTTCGGCCCACCGAGTCTGTGCCAACCAACAACCACCCGTTTATACTAACCCTGCAGTAATCCCATATTCCCTACCACCTATCTACACTAGGGACAATTTACAATGGCCAATTTACCTATCACCTGCAAGTCTTTGGCTGTGGGAGGAAACCAGAGCACCCGCCAAAAACCTACACAGTCACAGGGAGAACTTGCAAAGTCCACACAGGCAGGACCCAGAATTGAACCCAGGTCCTTTGAGCTGTGAGGCTGCGGTGCTAACCACTGCACCACCCTAAGTAATCTAAATACATCTAGATAATCTAAAACATGTCCTGTCACCGAGTACATTATCAAATTACAATGGGCTGTAATTGCTCATGCTTTTGCAAGTCCAGAAAGAATCCTTTCCCTGATTCTTAAAGTGTGTCTTTTAAAAAACAATGTAATTCTGGACAGAAGATATACTGTGGTTCTTTTCAACTAGGGAACAAAAAGACAGCACAGGTTCCTGTGTCCAGTGAGCTCACTGGAATGTGAGTTTGTGTGATCAGCAGGATGCAGGCAGTATCACCACGAGGATTTTAGTCATGCCCACCAATAGACAGATTCCTGGGGTGAGAGGGTTGCCGTATGAGGAGAGATTGAGTGGAATGGGCCTATATTCACTGGAGTTTAGAAGAATGAGAGGTGATCTCATTGAAATATATAAAATTCTTAGCGGGTTTGACAGGGTAGATGCTGAGAGGCTGCTTCCCCTGGCTGGAGAGTCAAGTTTTAGGGGTCACAGTTTCAGGATAAGAGGTCGGCCATTTAGGGCTGAGTTGAGAGGAAATTTTTCAATCAGAGGGTTGTGAATCTTTGGAATTCTCTACCTCAGAGAGCCTTGGATGCTCCGTCGTTGCGTATATTCACAATAGGATTAATAGAGTTTTGGACACCAAGGAAATCAAGGGATAAAGGGGTAAGGGAAAAATGGAGTTGCGGTAGAAGATCAGCCAAGATCTTATTGAATGGCGGAGCAGGCTGAAGGTGCTGTATGGCCTATTCCTGCTCCTAATTTTTATGATGGCCAGACCCTATCTGGAGTAACTGCCTTCAGTTTTGGCACAAGACCTCAGGAAGCATTTATTGGCCTTAAAATGGGTGCAGCACATAGTCTCCAGAATTATACTGGAGCTTAAAGGGTTAAAATATGAGGCCAAGTTCCATAAACTTGGCTGCTATTCTCTTCACTGTTGAACATTGAGGGGTGATCTGATTGAGGTATTTAAAATATTAAAAATATTTGGCAGGGAAATAATTTCTCCTCATCTACCCTATTGGAGCCAGGCTATTTAGGCGGGAAATCAGGAAGCACTTTTTCACACAAAATTGCTGTTGAAATCAGGAACTCTGTCTCTCAAAAGGCCATGGAGGGCTTGGGTGAATTGACGATTTTATGACTGAAATAGATTTTTGTTTGATGAACAGAATATGGAGCAAAGGCAGGAAAATGGAGGTGAGGTGTAGATCGGCCATGATTGAATTGATCGAGGAGCTGAATGGCCTACTCCTATTCCTATGTATATGTATTGTGACAATGTTGGGACCTAAAGGGATGCTGAGGTTATGATGGAAACACTTGGGGCTCAGAACTGCTGGGAGCAGAGGAGGTGGGGGAAGGGATTTGAGGTGCGACCCAGGAAATGTTGCTTCTTGCTTCAGTCCTCTGGTTCCTCCTTCACTGTGGCCAACTCAAAGGTACATCAACCAGAACAGCACTGTGGGCTGAATGCCGGGTTACCAATGGCAACACAGCGATCGGTTTCTTTGGAGAGAGGGTATAGTAAAACGCATTGAAGATAATTTATTCAAAAAAAAAAATGACTGGTCACAACCCAGGCCCCGAGATTGGGCAGCAAGGAATTGCCCATCCACATTTCAGCTCCCCCTCTCCATTGCACAGCAAGCACAATGATCCCATTCCCTGGGGTTCCCAGTGGGGTCAATGTTGGGTCACACTGGCTGCCTCATGGCAGTGGAGCGAGACTCAGGAAATTTCATAGCCTTGGTGTATCACACAGGGAGCTGTAAAGCTGTGGAATTCATTTCCAGAGTTGAGGCAAAAACTATATCAACATTCAAGATCAGATTGGGTAGGGGGATGAAGGAAAATGGAGTTGAATGGAAAGGAAAGGTAAACATGATCAGAACTATTTACTCAGATGGAGGGTAAATGCAAACACACTGGGGCTCTTTTCTCTAGAAAAGAGAAGGCTAAGGGGTGACTTTATAGAGGTCTTTAACAGTATTGTAGGTTGAACATAGTGAAGACGTTTCTACTTGTGGGGGAGACCAAAACAAGAGGTCATAAATATAACAAAAGCAATATAAAGCAGATAGTATAAATCTGAAATAAAAACAGAACATGTCATAAACACTCAGCAGGTTGATATGTTCGACCATTCATATAAGATAGTTACTGATAAAACCAACAGGGAACTCAGGAGAGGCTTCTTTACCCAGAGAATGGTTATTATGTGGAACTCACTACCACAGGCGAATAGCAGAGATGCATTTAAGGGGAAGCTGGATGAACATGTGACTGAGAAAGGAATGGAAGGATATACTGATGGCGTGAAAAAGGGTAGGAGGAGGCTCATGTGGAGCAAGAAGGCGAGCATGGACATGGTGGGCCAAATGGCCTTTTGCTGTGCTGTAAATTCTTTTTTTTTAAAATTCGTCTTCATGTGGGCATCACTAATGAGGCCAGCATTTGTTGCCCGTCCCTAATTGCCCTTGCGAAAGTGGCAGTCAACTGCCTTCCTGAACTACTGCAGTCCATCTGGTAGTTGGTGCGAGGTGTGCTGTTTGGTTTTATTCCTTTTCAACTTTTGTGTCGTGGTTTTGTACAACTGAGTGTCTTGTTAGGCCATTTCAGAGGGCAGTTAAACGTCAATGACATTTGCTGTGGGTCTGGAGTCACATGTAGGCCAGACCAGGTAAGGACGGCAGATTTCCTTCCCTAAAGGACATTAGTGAACCAGATGGGTTTTTATGATAATTGATGGGAGTTTCATGGCACTACTGAGACTAGGGGCTGAATTTTACACTCCCCGAAAGAGCGGGAAGGTGGCGTACAATGGAGCAGAAGGCTCTGGGGACCTTTCCGACCCGCTCCTGCCTCCGCTGTCACTTTACGCAGGGAAGTGGTGGCGGAAAACGGTCTGCACGCCCCAGGCCAATCGAGGCCTTTAAGTGGCAATTTAATGGCCACTTAAGGGCCTTTGCCTGCCTCCACTGGGATTTTACCCGTGGCTGGTCGGGCGGCTGAGGACCGAGAGACGCCGCCTGACAAAAGCAGGTGGCTCTCGATGGGACCCTGTGCCCAATGGAGGGCCGCCCCCCGCTACCCCAACACCCCTAACACCCAACACGCCCCCTTTTCCCCCCCAATTGACCACCCTTGCCTTGCCAGGGCACGACTGATTACCTCCAGCGAGGCAACCAAAACTTACCTTGGTTCTGGGCTCCCTGACATTGTTTCTTCACACTGGGCTGTAGTCCCAGCAGTGGCCACTGCCCCTAGTGGCGCTGCTGGGACTAAGTGCTGCCGGCCCTCTGATTGGCCAGTAGCTCAATGAGGAGGGGCCTCCTCCCTCAAGTGGGTGGAAGTCCCGCCTCAGAACAATTAAAGCCTGTCAACCTGCAAAATACATGCTGGATTCCCAGGTGGGGTGGAAGTGAGTTTGCCACTGACTTTTCAGTCGGTGGTCGGCTCCCACCCGCCTAGCGTTAAATCCCGGCCTAGGTTTCAATTCCAGATATTTATCAATTAATTGAATTTAAATTCCACCAGCCGTCTTGTTGAGATTTGAACCCGTGTCCCCAGAGCACTAACCTGGGTCTCTGGTTTACTAGTCCAATGACATCACCATCTCCCTCCCATAAATACTATGTAATCCTATGTTGCATTTTGTCTAACCTCTGGATTGGTAATCTATTCATTTCTTGAAAGAAAGAAAGACTTGGATTTATGAAGCACAATATTCCGTCTTGAAGACTTTGGGGTGTTGTAATTATTATTATATTGGATAAATTGTGTTGGCACAAAACCAGAGAGAACCGGCTGAAGCCAGTTGTGGGTAGGGAGGAAGGGTAGGATAGACTGATACCAACTCCGCAGCTTTCAGCCTCTCTCTTATAATTCATTAATATGTCTACTGCTCGTGATAAACCCCCGGCTCTGGAGTTGCCACTCGGGATCAACCCCCCCCCACCCCCGGCCTCTGGAGCTGCCACTCGGGATCAACCCCCCCCCCCCACCCCCGGCCTCTGGAGCTGCCACTCAGGATCAACCCCCCCCGGCCTCTGGAGCTGCCACTCGGGATAAAACCCCCCACCCCCCCGGCCTCTGGAGCTGCCACTCGGGATAAACCCCCCTCCCCGACCTCTAGAGCTGCCACTCGGGATAAACCCCCCTCCCCAGCCTCTGGAGCTGCCACTCGGGATCAACCCCCCCCGGCCTCTGGAGCTGCCGCTCGGGATAAACTCCCGGCCTCTGGAGCTGCCGCTCGGGATAAACTCCCGGCCTCTGGAGCTGCCGCTCGGGATAAACTCCCGGCCTCTGGAGCTGCTGTTCGGGATAAACTCCCGGCCTCTGGAGCTGCTGTTCGGGATAAACCTCCGTCTTGTTCATGCTGCACAGCTGCAACAAAAGTCCAGTCTGTGTGTGGAGCGGGGCGAGCGGGGTCAGTGTTGTAAAACAAAATAGAGGAATTATTGGGTGTCAGAGCAAGTGGAGGAGAGTGGGCAGTGGTGGGGGAATCTTCCGTGAAGTGGTCAAGGTGCTAGTGGAACTTGAGCAGATGGCTTTTCTGGGATCTGTACTGCTTGAGGGCACCTGAGTGAAGTGATGGAGCACGATGTCACCACAAGAATGTTTACAGAATATCTCAAAGTGCTTTACAGCCAATGAAGTACTTTTTGAAGTGTTTCAATGTAGGAAATGTGGCAGACAATCTGTGCACAGTAAGCTTCCACAGACAGCAATGTGATAATGACTGAATAATCTGTTTTCCGTGAAGTTGATTGAGGAATAAATCTTGGGAGGTCACAAGGAAGAACTCCCCTGCTCTTCTTCAAAATGGTATCTTTTACCTTCAACTGAGAAGGCAGACAGGGTATCAATTTAAAATGGCACCTCCAACAGTACAGCATTGCCTCAGGACTGCAACAGTACAGCATTGCCTCAGGACTGCAACAGTACAGCATTCCCTCAGGACTGCAACAATACAGCATTCCCTCAGAACTGCAACAATACAGCATTCCCTCAGAACTGCAACAATACAGCATTCCCTCAGAACTGCAACAGTACAGCATTCCCTCAGGACTGCAACAATACAACATTCCCTCAGGACTGCAACAGTACAGCATTCCCTCAGAACTGCAACAGTACAGCATTCCCTCAGGACTGCAACAAGACAGCATTCCCTCAGAACTGCAACAATACAGCATTCCCTCAGGACTGCAACAATACAGCATTGCCTCAGGACGGCAACAGTACAGCATTGCCTCAGGACGGCAACAGTGCAGCATTGCCTCAGGACGGCAACAGTGCAGCATTGCCTCAGGACGGCAACAGTGCAGCATTGCCTCAGGACTGCAACAGTACAGTGTTCCCTCAGGGGACTGCAACAATACAGCGTTCACTCAGGGGACTGCAACAATACAGCATTGCCTCAGGACTGCAACAGTACAGTGTTCCCTCAGGACTGCGCGGGTTTTCGGGGGAGCGGTGTTGGTTTTTGTGCTCAAGTCTTGGAGCAGGAGTTGAATTCCAAACCGTCTAACTCAGACGAGAGTGTTACCACTCAGCTGAGGTTAACAAGGGCAAAGAAAGAAGAAAAAAAAGGAACAGATTGTCTTGATTTGAGTTAATAGAGTGTTCCAGTATATTAAAAAAAATGTGGAGTGAAAAATCAGCCAATCAAATGCAGCAGAAGCAGCTGATTCATCGGTTCAAGGTCTACGGTGTGTAAAAAAAAATACTCGAAACCTCGTAACCAATGGAGCTCAATGCCAATCTCTTGTTCTATGACTCTAAAGTGCTTTGATTAACAAGGCTTTGAGTAGTGAATGAGCTGTAATCCTTACACAATGTGTCGAAGGTCACAATGGTTAATCTGCACTGGATGACACTTTTTTATAATAATTGTTTTTAAGAGAGCAATCTTGTATATATTCTTCAGAGATTGTGGAAATTTAAGTCACTTTCTTGGGATTGTGTAAGGGGGAGCATTTTATTTAATGTACTAGGAACTGTGTTGGATGGTATTACAGATCACTCTGAGCAGGACGCTCAACAACAATTTGCATTTCTCTAGCACCTTTAGCATAGGAAAACATCCCCAGGTCTTTTACAGGAGCATATCAAAGAAAATTTGACACTGAGCCACGTAAGGAGATATTAGGGCAGGTGACCGAAAGCTTGGTCAAAGAGGTAGGTTTTTTAAGGAGGAAAGAAGGGTAGAGAGCAGAGAGATTTGGGGAGGGAATTCTGGAACTTAATGCCTAGGCAGCTGAAAACACAGCCACCAATGGTGGGGTAATGGAAATCGGGGATGCGCAAGAAGGCAGAATGGAGGACCGCAGAGATCTTGGAATGGGATTGCCAATTTGCGCTGTGGCTGATGTCTGCTAGGAACTAGATCCGAACAGCTCCAAACTAATTCCACATGGATCTGTCTAACCAGTAACTTGAGTGCAGTACTGAGGGAGCGCTGCACAGTTGGAGGTTCAGTACTGAGGGGCAGTACTGTGGGAGTGCTGAACTGTCAGAGGGGCAGTACTGAAGGAGGTGCCAACTTTCGGATGAAATGTTAATCCTGTCTGGTGGCAGTGATCATAGTTCAGTTAGATTTAGTGTAGTTATGGAAAAGGACAGAGATAGACCAGGAGTAAAAGTTCTCTATTGGGAAAAGGCCAATTTTACTGAGCTGAGATGTGATTTTGCAAAAGTGGACTGAAAACAGCTACTTGAAGGTGAATCAGTGTCAGAGCAATGGGAGGTATTTAAGGAAGAGATAGTGAGGGTTCAGAAACAAAAATACTTCGACAAAGAGAAAGGATGGGACTAAGAAATCTCGACTCCACTGTTTGTCAAAGAGTGTACAGGGTAGGATCAGGCAAAAGACTTGCTGGTTGATAGGTTAATTGGCCATTGTAAATTGCCCCGAGTATAGGTAGGTGGTAGGGAAATATAGGGACAGGTGGGGATGTGGTAGGAATATGGAATTAGTGTAGCATTAGTATAAATGGGTGGTTGATGGTCGGCACAGACTCGGTGGGCCGAAGGGCCTGTTTCAGTGCTGTATCTCTAAACTAAAACTAATCTAAACTAAACTAAAAAAAGGTAGCTTATGTTAGATACCAAGGGTTAAATACTACAGAAAGGAGTACAGAAAGGGTAGGGGTGAAATTAAAAAGGAAATTAGGAAAGCAAAGAGAGGGCATGAAAAAATATTGGCAGTTAAAATTAAGGATAACCCAAAGATAAATACATAAAGAGCAAGAGGATAACTAAGGAAAGAGTAGGGTCTATAAGAGACCAAAAAGCTAATATGTGTATGGAGATGGAAATGTGGGCATGGCTCTTTTCGGGCCCCGCAAGGCGGGAACAGGAGCAGGGGCCCCGAAGCTACTGGTGCCAGGTTGTGTCAGTTTCAGGATGCAGTTCCTGGCGTGGGCAATGTTCACCAGGGTGGGGGAGAGCAGGACAGGAATCCCACTCTTCTCTCAATTGAGGCCAATTGAGGGTGGCACAGTGGCGCAGTGGTTAGCACCGCAGCCTCACAGCTCCAGTGACCCGGGTTCAATTCTGGGTACTGCCTGTGTGGAGTTTGCAAGTTCTCCCTGTGTCTGCGTGGGTTTTCTCCGGGTGCTCCGGTTTCCTCCCACAAGCCAAAAGACTTGCAGGTTGGTAGGTAAATTGACCATTATAAATTGCCCCTAGTATAGGTAAGTGGTAGGAATATGGGATTAGTATAGGATTAGTATAAATGGGTGGTTGATGGTCGGCACAGACTCGGTGGGCCGAAGGGCCTGTTTCAGTGCTGTATCTCTAAACTAAACTAAAAGCAGTTTGAAAGCTCGTTAAGTACTTGTCAAGCTAGGCCCCCACCTGCCAAGCATGAGGCACATTAATTTTGTCATGAAAATTGATTTTAAACTGTTACTGGAATGAAGAAAGGACTTGTTAAACAGATCAGCCATAGCTGAAAATGACATTTACATATTAACAGACAGTGTTTGGAAGGACGAAACAGCCATTCCCTGACACATTCAACCCACAATGGACTTTTGATCACCAGAATACTGGGCCCCAATGAAAAGCAAGATCTACCTACAATCAAGGACTCTACAGTGAGCTCGAAGAACCGTAACAAAAACTCTTCAGATATTGCCTCAAACTTTTCTACTTTATTTTTCTTCTGCTCTTTTCTGTCTCTATTTGCAGGTGTGTATCGCATATGCATGCTAGCGTGGGCGTGTTGTGTATCCGTAGGTGTCAACTGACCGAATTAGAGTTTAAGTTTAATAAATGTAAACTTTTCTTCTTTAAACCTAAGAAAGCCTGTTTGTGCTGGTTTCTTTGCCTTATAATTGGAAAGCAGTGAACAAGGATTCACCAAGGGGGGGCTAAAAATACAGTGTGTTTAAAATTAAACCCTGTTACAGTCAGACCAGGTGAAGGCTGAAAGACCTAGACCTCTTTCTCACCGGGTCATAACAGACATTTCGGTGCTGGTGTCCGGAATTGACCCACAGACAAACGAGAGAAATTGGAAGTGGTAAGCCAAATTGTTCCCAAGCAAAAAAAAAGCAAGATTTCAAAACAGGTTTTCTTGTGGCTGTGTGTGATTGAATACTAACATGTCTGCAACTGAAGCGAGTAGCTCTCTAAGCCAGGGTGAAGTAACTTGGGATAAGTTAAAAGCACTATCTATGGAGGAGTTGAGGAAAATGGCTGAGCAGTGTGGGATCACTGTACGTGGCAAGGCTAGGAAGTCTGAACTCCTAAGACTACTGGCCAACCATTTTTCTGTGGAATCTGAAGAAGTAGAAGCAGTGTTAGAAGCAGACTCCGACAGGGTATTGTTAGCAAAGATACAATTAGAACAAAGGAAACTTAAATTAGAGGACAGGGAAAGAGAAAGAGAGAGACAGGAGAGGGAGAAAGAGAGAGCCTTCCAGAAGGAATGCGAAGATAAACAAAGACAGGAGAAGGAACGAGAGAGAGATAGGAGAGAGCGAGAGAAAGAATATTCCAGAAAGAGAGCTAAGGTGGCTTGAGTTAACTAGGGGTCGAAAGAGTAACTCCAATGAAAGCATGGCTAATATGGAGGAGCCTAATTCAGGGCTGGGTACAAAATTGTTAAAACTAGCTCAGTTAATTCCAAAATTCAATGCGGAAGATGGAGAAGAATTGTTTGTGTCCTTTGAGAAACTGGCAAGGCAGCTAAAATGGCCATCTGAGACCTGGCCTCTTTTACTACAAAGCAAGCTGACTGGAAAAGCCCATGAGGTTTATTCCCTGTTGCCAGATGAGAGTTCATCAAATTATGAACTGAGAAAAAATGCTACTCTCAGGGCATGTGAATTAATAGCCGAAGCCTGTCGCCAAAAGTTTAGAACCCTCAAGAAGCAAGCTAATCGCGCAAATAGATGTAAATGATATAGTCAGATTATGGAGACATGGCTGCAAGGTGACCAGAGATGGGAAATGAACATCCAGGGATATTCAATATTTAGGAAGGACAGACAAAAAGCAAAAGGCGGTGGAGTTGCATTGCTGGTTAAAGAGGAAATTAACGCAATAGTGAGGAAGGATGTTAGCTCTGATGATGTGGAATCCGTATGGGTAGAGCTGAGGAAGGGGCAAAAAACGTTAGTGGCGGTTGTATATAGACCCCCAAACTGTAGTAGTGATGTTGGGAATGCAATAAACAGGAAATTAGAGATGCATGCAATAAAGGAACATCTGTAATTATAGGTGAGTTTAATCTGCATAGAGATTGAGCAAATCAAATTAGTCACAATACCATAGAGGAGGAATTCTTGGAGTGTATATGGGATGGTTTTCTGGACCAATACGTTGAAGAACCAACTAGAGAACAGGCCATCCTAGACTGGGTATTGTGTAATGAGAGAGGAATAATTGACAATCTAGTGGTGCGAGACCCCTTGGGGACGAACGACCATAATATGATAGAATTCTTCATCAAGATGGAGGGTGACGTAGTTGATCCTGAGACAGGGGTCCTGAATCTTAGTAAAGGAAACTACGAAGGTATGAGTTGGCCATGATGGATTGGGAAATGTCACTTAAAGGGATGACGGTGGATAGGCAATGGCAAACATTTAAAGAGCGCATGGATGAACTGCAACAATTGTTTATCCCTAAAATAAAAGCAAAATACTGCGGATGCTGGAAATCTGAAATAAAAACAAGAAATGCTGGAACCACTCAGCAGGTCTGGCAGCATCTGTGGAAAGAGAAGCAGAGTTAACGTTTAGGGTCAGTGACCCTTCTTCGGAAATTGTTTATCCCTGTCTGGTGCAAAAGTAAAACGGGAAAGGTAGCCAAACCATGGCTTACAAGGGAAATGAGAGATATCATTAGATCCAAAGAAGAGGCATATAAATTTAGAGTCATAGAGTCGTACAGCATAGAAACAGGCCCTTCGGCCCACCGCGTCCATGCCAACCATAATGCCTATCTATACTAATCCCACCTGCCTGCATTAATTCCATATCCCTCTATGCCTTGCTCATTCAAGTATCTGTCCAGATGCCTCTTAAATGTTGCCACTGTTCCTGCCTCCACCACCTCCTCTGGCAGCTCATTCCAGATACCCACTATTCTTTGTGTGAAAAATTTACCCCTTTGATCCCCTTTAAACCTCCTCCCTCTCACCTTAAATCTATGCCCTCTAGTTTTAGCCACCCCTACCATGGGAAACAGACTCTGGCTATCTACCCTATCTATGCCCCTCATAATTTTATATACCTCTACATGTCCCCTCTCAGCCTCCTTCGCTCCAGGGAAAACAGACCCAGCCTATCCAATCTCTCTTTATAACTCAAGCCCTCCAACATCCTTGTGAATCTTTTCTGCACCCTGTCTAGCTTAATCACATCTTTCCTGTGGTACGGTGACCAGAACTGCACACAGTACTCCAAATGCGGCTTAACCAACGTTATGTACAACTGTAACATGACGTCCCCACTCTTGTACTCAATGCCTCAGCCGATGAAGGCAAGCATGCCATACGCCTTCTTCACCACCCTGTCTACCAGTGTTGCCACTTTCAGGGAACTATGTACTTGTACCCCAAGGTCTCTCTGCTCAACAACACTCCCCAGGGCCCTGCCATTCACTGTATATGTCCTGCCCTGGTTTAACTTCCCAAAATGCATCACTTCGCACTTGTCTGCGTTAAATTCCATTTGCCAATCCCTTGCCCACTTTCCTAGTTTATCTATATCCTGTTGTAACCTTAGACTGTCCACTATACCACCAATTTTGGTGTCATCTGCAAAATACTAATCATGCCCCTTACAGTCACATCCAAGTCATTAATATATATGAGAAACAACGGAGGGCCCAGCACCGATCCCTGCGGCACACCACTGGTCACCGGCCTCCAATCTGAAAAACAACCCTCCACTACCACCCTCTGCCTCTTATCACCAAGCCACTTTTGTATCCAATTTGCTAGCTCACCCTGGATCCCATGTGTTTGAACCTTCTGGACCAGCCTACCATGTGGGACCTTGTCAAAGGCCTTGCTAAAGTCCATGTAGACAACGTCCATCGCCCTGCCCTTGTCAATCCTCTTGGTCACCTCCTCGAAAAACTCAATCAAATTCGTGAGACATGATTTCCCACGCACAAAGCCATGTTGACTATCCCTAATCAGACCATGCCTTTCCAGATGCATATAAATCCTGTCTCTCAGAATCCCTTCCAATAACTTTCCCACCACTGATGTAAGGCCTGTAGTTCCCTGGTTTATCCCCGCTGCCCTTCTTAAATAAAGGCACAACATTAGCTCTCCTCCAGTCTTCCGGTACCTCACACGTGGCTAACGATGATACAGAAATCTCTGCCAGGGCCCCAGCAATCTCCTCCCTTGCTTCCCATAGCATCCTAGGATACATCTGGTCAGGCCCTGGGGATTTATCCAACTTAATGTGTGTCAAAACCTCCAACACCTCCTCTTTTGTAATGTTGATATATTCCAGGATATCGCTGTTCCCTCCCTTGAACTCATTAGCTTCCATGACCTTCTCCACGGTAAATACAGACGAGAAGTATTCATTTAAGACCTCGCCCATTTCCCGCGGCTCCACACATAGATTACAACACTGATCCTTAAGGGGACCTACTCTGTCCCTAGCTACCCTTTTACTCTTAATATACTTATAGAATCTTTTAAGATTCTTCTTTATCCTATCTGCTAGGGAAATCTCATGGCCCCTTTTTGCCCTCCTAATTTCCTTCTTAAGTGTAGTCCTACATCCCCTATACTCCTCGATGGACTCGCTCGATCCCAGCTGCATATACCTGACATATGCCTCCTTTTTAACCTGACCAGACCTCAATATCCCTTGTCAACCAAGATTCCCTAAACTTGCCAGCCTTGCCCTTCCACCTAACAGGAACATACCGGCCCTGAACTCTTCCTATCTCACTTTTAAAAGCCTCCCACTTGCCAGACATCCCTTTACCTGTAAACAGCCTCTCCCATTCAACTTTTGAGAGTTCCTGTCTGATGCCATCGAAATTAGCCTTCCCCCAATTTAGGACTTCAACCTGAGGACCAGTCCTATCCTGTTCCATAACTATCTTGAAGCTAATAGAGTTATGGTCACTGGTCCCAAAGTGCTCCCCCACTGACAAATCAACCACCTGCCCATCCTCATTTCTTAAGAGGAGGTCGAGTGTAGCCCCTTCTCTAGTTGGGTCATCCACATACTGCTTCAGAAAACTATCCTGGACACACTTAACAAATTCTTCCCCATCTGATCCCTGAGCACTAAGGCAGTTCCAGTCAATATTAGGGAAGTTAAAATCACCTACTATTACAACTCTATAATTCCTACACTTATCTGTGATTTCCCTACATATACGCTCCTCCATTTCCCTCTGACTATTGGGTGGCCTATTGTATAATCCCATCAAAGTGATCAACCCTTTCTTATTTCTAAGTTCTACCCATATGGCCTCGCTGGACATTCCCCCGGGATATCTTCTCTAAGTACTGCCGTCATGTTCTCCCTAATCAATAGTGCAATCCCCCCTCCTCTCTTATCTCCACCTGTGTCACGCCGGAAGCATTGGTACCCCGGAACATTGAGCTGCCAGTCCTGCCCATCCATCAACCATGTTTCCGTAATAGCAATAATATCACAATCCCATGTACCGATCCATGCTCTGAGTTCATCTGCCTTACTTGTAAGGCTTCTTGCATTAAAGTAAATGCAGTTTAGCCTACCAGACCTTCCACGCTCCCTGTCCTGCCCCTGCCCGACCTGCCTACTGGACTTGCTTGCTTTAACCGCTACATTTGCCTTAACTATCTCATCGGAGAGACGACTACTTTGGGTCCCACCCCCCCTGCAAGACAAGTTTAAACCCTCCCGAGTAATACTGGCAAACCTCCCCGCAAGGATATTGGTCCCCTTCCAGTTCAGATGCAACCCGTCCTTCTTGTGCAGGTCACCTCTGCACCAGAAGAGATCCCAATGATCCAAGTAGCTGAAGCCCTCCCGCCGACACCAGCTGTTCAGCCACGCATTCATTTGCCTATCCTCCTATTCCTACCCTCACTAGCACGTGGCACCAGGAGTAATCCTGAGATTACAACCCTAGAGGTCCTGCTTTTTAACCTTCTGCCTAACTCCCTATATTCACTTTGCAGGACCTCATCTCTCTTCCTGCTTATGTCGTTAGTACCAATATGGACCACGACCTCCGGCTGCTCCCCCTCCCCTTTCTGAATGTCCTGCAGCCGCTCCAAGACATCCTTGACCCTAGCACCAGGGAGGCAACATACCATCCTGGAGTCTCGTTTGCAGCCACAGAAACGTCTGTCTGCACCCCCTACGATAGAATCCCCTATCACTATAGCTCTTCCATCCCTTTTCCTCCCCTACTGTGCAGCAGAGCCCTCCATGGTGCCACAAACTTGGCGGTTGCTGCTTTCCCCTGGGAGGTCATCCCCCCCAACAGTATCCAAAGTGGTGTATCTGTTTGAGAGGGGGATAGCCACAGGGGACTCCTGCACTACCTGCCTGCGCCTACTATTCCGTCTGGTGGTCACCCATCTCTTTTCTGCCTGTGCAGCCATGACCCGCAGTGTGACCACCTCACTAAACGTGCTATCCACGACGTCCTCAGCATCGCGGATGCTCCACAGTGAATCCACCCGCAGCTCCAGCTCCGTAATGCGGGTAGCCAGTAGCTGCAGCTGGATACACTTCCTGCGCACATGGTCATCAGGGACACTGAAAATCGTCCCTGATTTCCCACATAGTGCAGGAGGAGCATACCATGGGGCTGAGCTCTCCTGCCATGACCTACCCTTAGGTTAATTAGTTACTCCCTTAATTAAAAAATACTATTTACACTAGGGGCCTTGTTCTACCCACTCCAATCTAAAGTCTTTAAAAAAAAAACACTTTAGTAGTACTCACCTCATCACCAGAGGTTTTTTTTCATAAAAAAAACTTTCCCCTTATTTTTTTAAAGATATTTAAATGCACTAACAGCTGCTACTCACCAACCAATCACCTTGCAGCCCTCCTCTGATGTAACTGTTGGCTTTATTTTTTCAAAACTCCGGTGCGCTGGAAGAGCTCCCCTCCACTCCCGGAAGGTAAGAGACTGGGCCTCGATCCTCGGGTTGGATTTCTAGGCTGCACTCTTGGCATTCTCCCCACAGGTCCGCTGCGCTCCACTCCCAGACGGTAATTTGCCAGGAAAAACAACAGACCTGAGGATTGGGAGCAGTTTAGAATTCAGCAAAGGAGGACCAAGGGATTGATTAAGAAAAGGAAAATAGAGTACGAGAGTAAGCTTGCGGGAACATTAAAACTGACTGTAAAAGTTTCTATATGTGTGTGAAGAGAAAAAGATTGGTGAAGACAAATGTCGGTCCCTTACAGTCAGAAACAGGGGAATTTATTGTGGGGAATAAAGATATGGCTGACCAACTAAATGCATACTTTGGTTCTGTCTTCACAAAGGAGGATACAAATATCATATCAGAAATGTTGGGGAACACAGGGCTTAGTGAGAGGGAGGAATCGAAAGAAATCAGTATTAGTAGAGAAATGGCGTTGGGGATATTGATGGGTTTGAAGGCCGATAAATCCCCAGGGCCTGATGGTCTGCATCCCAGAGTACTTAAGGAAGTGGCCCTAGAAATAATGGATGCATTGGTGGTCATCTTCCAAGATTCTATAGACTCTGGAACAGTTCCTACAGATTGGAGGGTAGCTAATGTAACCCCACTATTTAAAAAGGGAGGTAGAGAGAAAGCAGGGAATTATAGACCAGTCAGCCTGACGTCAGGAGTGGGGAAAATTCTAGAGTCCACTATCAAAGATTTTATAGCAGAGCGCTTGGTGAACAGTGGTAGAATCGGACAGTCAGCATGGATTTACGAAAGGGAAATCATGCTTGTCAAATCAACTAGAATTCTTTGAGGATGTAACTAGTAGAGTTAATGAGGAGGAGCCAGTGGATGTGGTTTATTTGGACTTTCAGAAGACTTTCGTCAAAGTCCCACATAAGAGATTAGCATGTAAAATGAAAGCTCGTGGGATTGGGGGTAGTGTATTGCGATGGATAGAAAATTGGTTGTTGGACAGGAAACAAAGAGTGGGGATAAATGGGTCTTTTTCCGAATGGCAGGCAGTGACTAGTGGGGTACTGCAGGGATTGGTGCTAGGACCCCAGCTATTCCCAATATATATTAATGATTAGATGAGGGAACTAAATGTAATATCTCCAAATTTGCAGATGACACAAAACTGGGTGGGAGGGTGAATTGTGAGGAGGATGCAAAAGGGTTCAGGGTGATTTGGACGAGTTAAGTGAGTGGGCAAATGCATGACAGATGCAGTATAATGTGGATAAATGTGAAGTTATCCACTTTGGTAGCAAAAACAGGAAGGCAGATTATTATCTGAACGGCTATAAACTGAGAGAGGGGAATATGCAGCGAGACCTGGGTGTTCTCGTACACCAGTCGCTGAAGGTAAGCATGCAGGTCCAACAGGCGGTAAAAAAGGCAAATGGTATGTTGGCCTTCATAGTGAGAGGATTCGAGTACAGAAGCAGGGATGTCTTGCTGCAATTATACAGGGCCTTGGTGAGGCCACACGTGGAATATTGTGTGCAGTTTAGGTCTCATCTGAGGAAGGATGTTCTTGCTATAGAGGGAGTGCAGCGAAGGTTTATCTGACTGATTCCTGGGATGGCGGGACTGACATATGAGGAGAGATTGAGTCGGTTAGGATTATATTCACTGGAGCTCAGAAGAGTGAGGGGGGATCTCATAGAAACCTATAAAATTCTAACAGGACTTGACAGGGTAGATGCAGGAAGGATGTTCCCGATGGTGGGGGAGTCCAGAACCTGGGGTCATAGTCTAAGGATATGGGGGTAAACCTTTCAGGACTGAAATGAGGAGAAATTTCTTCCCCCAGAGAGTGGTGAGCCTGTGGAACTCGCTACCACAGAAAGCAGTTGAGGCCAAAACATTGTATGTTTTCAAGAAGGAGTTAGATATAGCTCTTGGGGCAAAAGGGATCAAAGGATATGAGGCGAAAGCGGAACAGGTTACTGAGTTGGATGATCAGCCGTGATCATAATGAATGGCGGAGCAGGCTCGAAGGGCCGAATGACCTACACCTGCTCCTATTTTCCATGTTTCTATGTTTCTGTGTAATAATTTTTAAAAGGGAAATGTGTACGTATTTATAAGGGAGCAATTGACAGGGCTCAGGGGAAAGAGCAATGGGGGAGCAAGGCTAATTGGATCCCACTTTCAAAGAGCCAGCACAGGCATGAAGGGAGGAATGTTTTCCTGCATTGTGTGATTCTGTAATTCTATAAATTCACTATTCCAGAGAGTTTTGGATGCTTAATCATTTAATCTAAACTAAGATCGATAGATTTTTTGAGCTCTAAGGGAATTAAGGGGTTTGGGGATAGTGCAGGCAGGTGGAGTTGAGGTTGAAGATCAGCCATGATCATCTTGAATGGTAGAACAGGCTTGAAGGGCTGCCTTCAGCCACTATTTAATGTGTTCTTATGTATGTGGAATGAAAATCTGGGAGCAGTTAGTAGTTAGCTGTATTCACTTTCTCTGATTTGGGCTCCGCAGCAGAGCAATTACAAATCATCTCCCACTCCCTTTCCATAAATAGGTCATTGAAGGACTTACAATCTGCTGTGTATAGTCCAGGTCCGTTAGTCCTCTCTCTGTCACAGTTCACCATGCTGCTGAGGTTAGCTCTGTAATAAAACCAAAAGCAATTAAAACAGGAGGGATGTGTGATGTAGTTTCTGGCAGACTGTTTCATCCGATAGATAAAGTAACGGAGGGTTTTTTCTTTAAATGGTTTTAGCGAGAAACATTTTGGATTGATTCGAATAGAAAGCAGTCATCACAATTCAAAGTAAGTCATTGTATGTGAAACGTTTTGAGGAATAGTTCAAGGTGTTTTATAAATGCATGTTTTTTTCTCTCTAGCATTCCTTCTTTCTCAGTCTCTCTTCCTCTGTCTTTGTTGTTGCCTCTCTTTATTTTTGTTTTCTTTCTCTGCTACTTTTTCTTTTTTTCTGCCCTTCTCTTTCAATAACAGTTTGCATTTATACAGGGCATTTAATGTAGCTGAATGGCCCAAGGTGCTTCATGGTAGCTTAAATCAGATAATAATTTGGCATTGAGCCAAAGAAGGCGACATTAGCAGGGGGTGACCAAAAGCTTAGTCAAATAGGATTTTAAAGAATGTCTTAAAAGAGCAGAGAGAGGTGGAGAGGTTTAGGGAGGCAATTCAGAGCTTTGGGCCTAGGCGGCTGAAGGCCCGGCCGTCAATGATGGAGTGAAGGAAGTGGCGGATGCACAAGAGTTCAGTCAATTACAATAGTAAAAGAATCTTAAACACGAACAATAGCATCCATCCAAGTCACTGCATTTTACTGTCTCATTTTGAAATAAATGAGGAGAAACTGATGAATATTTTTAATGGAAAAAGTAAAGGCAGAAAATAGTCAATCAGTACCTGTCGAGAGAATAGACTGGTTAATGATTCTGGATCCTTCAATGAAGCCATTTTATTTGTTTCAACGGTACAATTTCCTACAGTTAATTCAGTTTTACAGTTCTAATGAATCAAATTGTACACAGTGTATGTGCATCAGAGTACAGTATATTCGATGCTCACTGTTAGTGAGAAGGTGGCATGTGGACGATAAATGAGCAGCAAGCTCCTATTTGAGGGATTCGCAAAAGAATCTTAAAATATTTAGAAAGTTCAAGGCTGTTTCATTATTAAACATCGTCCTTAAAAAATGAAGACAAAAGTTTAAATGGCAACTATGCCAATGAGTGGGTTCTCAGGCAAGAAGTTAATAATTGATATTTTATTAATCAAGTAGTTTGTGGAGGAACAAGCCTTGAAAACAGAAAGATAATGTAAAGTTTAAAGGCTTTGATAATCCAGTGGCAATTCAATTTCAAAACGCCAACAGTTTAGTCTGCCTCTAATCCATTGCAATTTCCACCCACATGATCACTGTCCCTTTTGGTAATGCTTCTGACAAATCATTATTTTTTCCTTGATAAATGAGGAGAGAATATTTAAACGCAATCTACTTCTGATGACTCAACATCTTTTTGTGCACCAAAAAGGAAATTGAAATCATCCGATAAGTTTAATTGAACAACATAAATAACTCACTGCAAATCTTGGTCTAAAGAAATCTGAATTATTAGACAGTTAGAAGGAGGTGACTTTGAGTTAATTGGATAACTGCGCTGACTGTGCTGCAATACAAAACAATCCTCATAATATAAACGCTAGAAAAGTGAACTGCTTTTAATATTTTGATAGAAATTCTATGCAGTGATTGTTATTGCAAGTTCAAATCTTTTCAGGCCTCACAATCAGTGACGAAAAACAAAGGGAGAACTTACATTTCTACAGCGCCTTATTTATAGGAGGGGAGCAAAGTGGGGAAAGAAAACTTGCAAATAACTACATAGAATTAATTCTAGAAGCTTGACATATAAGTGTGACGTATAGGTGTGACTGGTACAACACAAACTTTCACAGCTGGGTTTCTTTGCTATATGTAAAGCAGGACCATTTAGAGAGAAAAAATATATTTTTTGGGGCTATGGACGTTGCTAGCAAGGCTAATGTGTATTGCTCATCTTTAGTTTCCCTTGAGAAGGTGGTGGTGGGCCTGCATCTTGAACCATTGCAGTCTGCACAGTGAAGGTACTTGCGCAATGCTGCTCGGGTGGGAGTCATAGAGTCATAGTCATAGAGTCATAGAGAGATATGGCACTGAAACAGGCCCTTCGGCCCACCGAGTCTGTGCTGACCAACAACCACCTTTTTATTTATTCTAATCCTACATTAATCCCATATTCCCTACCACATCCCCACCTTCCCTCAATTCTCCTACCACCTACTTACACTAGGGGCAATTTACCATGGCCAATTTACCTATCTACCTGCAAGTCTTTGGCTTGTTCCAAATTCCAGTTCCAGGATTTTGACCCACCAACGATGAAGGAATGGCAATATAGTTCCCAGTCAGGATGGTGTGTGTGACTTGGGAAGGTATCTTGCAGGTGATATGTTCCCACGTACCAGCTGGCTTTGTATTTCTAGGTTTTGGATGTTGTGGGGTTGAGAGCTGCTGTCGAAGAAGTGATTCCTACATTACAACAGTGACTATACTTCAGAATTACTTCATTTACTGTAAAGTGGGGGCGATGGTTCTGATTGATTTTAGAAGTTGATGGTTCAACCTATTTGTATCACTATTCTATGTGTCCCTGTTTGACATTCTCTTCATCTGATGTTGAAGTGGCCAGACTTTAAGTGGAATAACTGAAATCTTTCTGCCCTCTTCCTGTATACTTCCTCTTCCTGGTGCCTTGGGCTTACTCTACCTCACTGCTGAAACATACACAGAGTATTCAAAAAGACCTCTTACACTTTGTGGAAGTTTCCCATCTATTTGTCTAATTTATTTTACTTGGACATCTCTGTGAGGTAGAATCATTTCCTCACAACAGCATCAGTACAAGATAGTTCCTAATAAATCCAATGGGGAATTCAGGAAACATTTCTTTACTCAGAGAGTGGTTAGAAAGTGAAACTTGCTACCACAGGAAGTGGTCGCGGGGAATACGTTAGATGTTTTCAAAGGAAACTAGATGAGTACTGGAGAGAAAAGGGGAATAGAAAGATATACTGAAAGGCTGAGGTGGGGCAGATGGAATGGGAGGAGACTTGTGTGAAGTATAAACACCAGCACAGACTAGTTGGGCCGAATGACCTGTTTCTGTGCTGTATATTTTGCGTAACAGTTGTATCAGAGGTCAGGTGGGATTAACAGACGAGAAGTTGGTCTTGAGCAGTAGTGCAAAACAAACAGTAGTGAATAGGATATCTGTCTAACCTCAATTTAGACTTGCAATGAAAAGGAAAAAAAAGACTTGCATTTATATAGCGCCTTTCACAACCTCAGGATGTCTCAAAGAGCTTTACAGACAATGAAGTTCTTTTGTGTAGTCACCGTTGTAATGTAGGAAATGTGGCAGACAATTTGTGCACAGCAAGCTCACAAAAACCGCAATGTGATAATGACCAGATAATCTATTTTAATGATGTCGATTGAGGGATAAACATTGGTCAGAACACCGGGGAGAACACCCCTGTTCTTCTTTGAAATGGTGCCATGGGATCTTTTACAGCCATCTGAGAGGGCAGACATGGTCTCAGTTCAACATCTCATCCAAAAGACGACACCTCTGACAGGGTAGCACTCCCTCAGTACTGCACTGGAAGTTCAGCCTCGATTTTTTTGCTTAAGTCCTGGAGCAGGACTTTAACCCACAACCTTTTAACTTAGATGCAAGAGTGCTACCCACTAAGTCACAGCTGACACAATGGAAGTGAAAGTCAGGCTGGGTATAAAATGGGACTGCTAATCTACTGTCAATCGCTTTTGCACCAGCTTCTGAATACCAATTTCATCCCCAGTGTGTTCTGGATGGACCTTTCTTGCCCCTCTGTCACAACACTTTCTCCCAAGGGTGAGGTAGGATTACCATCTCTCCAGGATTGTCCTACAGTCTCCAGGAATGGACACTGCTGCAAACAAAAGTTGGGGAGAAAAATCATAGGGGGCGTTAAAAATAGTGTTGTTTAAAAGAAAGATCTTTAAACTCTTCTGTTTAATAGTAATTAAAATATAGGACATGAAGAAAGAAGGCTGTTTGACTGTCAGTCAAGTATCATCCAATCAGGGAATGAAGAGTCTATTTGCTTTCTAATTGGCCGTTGTTATGAGAGTGCTTCTATTTTTTTTTAAATATGTTTTTGAAGACTTGTATTTAATTGGTGGTGATGGATTCATTGGAAGGCTGAATATTTCATAGAAGCTGGACTTTGTTTTGTTGTTGACAACATTGAAAGGACACGGAGATATTATTTAAAAACAACCTGGCTGGAAGTCATGTGCTTTAAACTTAAAAAAACAATAGAAACCTTGGTGACCAGGGAAGATGTTTACAGAGAAGCTACATGTCAAGGTTTATGGAGGTCAAGAGGTTGATTTTCTGTTTGGGGTTTGGATATTGTTTTCAAGTCAGTTGGGGTGTGAACTGTTTTGAAAACAGTTGGTGTTTTGCCTGCCAAGGAAAAAGAAACCACCCAACTCACCTCTTTTTCTATTTGTTTGAAGAAACCCTGCAAAGATCCAGTATGGGAGAGCTAAATCCCTGGTGCTGAATCTTTCCTGAGAAGCTGGAAAACCCTGCAATTCAAGTGTGCAGGCTGAAACCCCTGATGCCACATGTCTTCTGGAAAGGCTACCAGATAATTTCTCGACATCTCCAGAACAAATTGCTTCCATACACCCAGATGCAGACCAAAAAAAAAGGGACAACTGACTTCCTTCCATATCTACTCTTTTTTTCCTTTAAGGATTAGCATGTATTTGGCCAAAGTATTTTTTAAAAAAAATCTTTTTTGTAACAAATCTCTGCAGAGAGAATTTCTGTATTTTTTTCTGAGTGTGTGTGTGTGGGGTGGGGGGGGGGGGGAGGGGTGGGGGGGAGGGGGATGGAATTTAAAAAGGGAACTTTCATGTTTCAATCTGTGTGTTCATTACTGGATAAGTCTTGTTTGATAATAAACTTTTTGTTGTTTATTAAAGAAACCTGGTTGGTGTATTTTATTCTGGGATAAAGAGTAGAGTACATGATTGACTGAATCGGTAACTGGGTAAACTTTTTAAAAAATATATGTTGTGACCTGTGGAAAAGTGGGACTAGAAAAAACAGTGCACTCCTCCTGCCTCGGTTGTGACACCGTGGAAAGGCGGGTACAATGAGATGGGCATATTTGCTGGCAGGAATGTGGGACGGGGCAGTGGGAGGCAGGAGGTCATGTAATGAAATCCCCAGGAATATGTCTAGATAGAGTGGCAACCCTCAGGAGGGAGCTGGAGGACATGGGATCCTTACTTAGCTCCTACTCTCCGTCTCGCCCATTATCTGATTCCAATCTCTACTTCAAATAGTTTAGAATGGATCAAGTTCATAAACCCAT
This sequence comes from Heterodontus francisci, assembly GCF_036365525.1. Taxonomy (NCBI): domain Eukaryota; kingdom Metazoa; phylum Chordata; class Chondrichthyes; order Heterodontiformes; family Heterodontidae; genus Heterodontus; species Heterodontus francisci. The sequence continues at coordinate 81,086,591 of NC_090390.1, forward strand.
TAACCAATCTGATTTGTGCTGTTTGGACCCGTCAGGTTAATGTCAGTTGTGACTCAACGGGTAACATTCTTGCATCAGAAGGTGGTGTGTTCAATCCTACTCCAATGACTTGAACACAAAATCAAGACTGGCACTCAGTGCCATCTTTCAGATGAGATGTTAAACCAATGCCCTGTCTGCTCAGATGGATCGAAAAGGCCCCATGCCACTATTTTGACGAAGAGCAGGTGAGTTCTACCAGATGTCTATAGCCAATATTGATCTCTCAACCAATATCACTGAAACAGATTATCTGGTCATTGTCACATTGTTGTTTGTGGGAGCTTGCTGTGCACAAATTGGCTGCTGTGTTTCCTTTATTAGCTTTGGTATTCTCCACCTCAGAGAGCTATGGATGCTCAGTCGTTGTGTATATTCAAGACTGTGATCGATAGATTTTTGGTCACTAGGGAATCTAGGGATATGGGGATTGGGCGAGACAGCGGAGTTGAGGGAGAAGATCACTCGGGATCCAATTGAATGGCGGCGGAACAGGCTTGAGGGGCCAACTGGCCCAGTCCTGCTCCTGATTCTTATATTTTTATGTTCTTGTTGTACAGAAGGTTTCTTTAAAACGTCTAGACAAGCTTTCTCTTCCAGAGGGAAGCTGTTGGTCACTCAATCACACGTGACATTGAATTATTCATGTGACTCCACACTATTATTGACTGAGCCGATTCAGTCTATTCTACTAGTTACAATTGCTACTTTAAAGTTAATTAAACTATTGATTTGGGGAAGTGTACCAACCAGCTCTTTCACGGAGTAGTTAGTGGGTTTGTATTAGTGATTTGTTTTCTTGGTCTCGCCCCTTTTTCCCTTCACTATACGATGGTTAAACCCATCTTCCCTGTCAGGTGGACGCAAGAGATTCCACGGCACAATTTCGAAAAAAAAAAAAAGAGCAATCCCTGCTGCCCTGGCCAATATTTATCCCTCAACCAACATCACTCAAATGGATTACTGACCATTTGTGGGAGCTTCCTCTGCACACACAGGCTACTGCCTTTCCTACATTATGACAGTGGCTTCACTTCAGAAGTACGTCATTGGCTGTAAAGTGCTTTGGGATGTCCTGGAGTCGTGAAAGACGCTATAGAAATGCAAGTTTGTTCTTTTTAAACTGGCTTCCCATATCAGGGAGTTACTAGTGAGCAGGTGGTACCACAACAAGATCTACACAGCTTCTCAGGCCAAACCTGGAGACGAGAGTTTTAGCTCTGAGTGATCTTCACCAGGTTCAACAACTAAGTCTTTGCTGTGTACCTGCCAATCTTGTGTTCACCAGCTTGGTGCGCGCTCATCCGAGAAGTCACTCCATCCTGGCCATCATAGGCTGGAAAGGAAAGAATGTCCTTAATCAATGTCTGTGGAGGTTGTTGAGTGATGTAGCTAACTTAGCATAAAGTTTGATTGACCATCGATGCATGTGGGTCAAAGTTCATCCATTGACAGCTTGACATTTTGTGAGGTCCACTTGCCACCTTGCTGTGGAGTAGGCACGCTGTTATTGAATGGCAGAAGCTTGTATCTGCCCTGTCTAGGGCCCATGTTTCAGTGACATGCAGCTGAGTTGGTAACTTAGCAGCAAAGCAAATTCAAATATTTATCTGCAGTCAACAGGAACGAAAGGAAAGTTAAATCAGCAGTCACTTTGAACTGCTTTCTTTAGGGATTTAATGCCATGGAGAATAAGGTTCACACTTCCTGAGTACTTCCCTCCTCCGTGCTACGCCGCCAGCTATACAATCCTCTGAAATCTCTGTGCTCCTTCAATTCTAACCTCCTGCACATCCCCGATTTTCATCGCTCCACCACTAGCGGCCGTGCCTTCAGCTGCCTGGACCCTAAGACTGCCCTCTCTAAACTTCTTCTGTCTCCACCTCTCTCTCCTCCTTTAAGAAGCTCCTTAACACTTACCTCTTTGAAGAAGCGTTTGGTCACCAGTGTGACCATGCCCCTAGCCAAGCTGTTCCAGTACAGCTACAGCACTGGCATCAACCCGACAATGTGGATAATTGCCCAGGTGTGTCCTGTACACAAAAAGCAGGACAAATTTAACCCGGCCAATTACCGCCCCATCAGTCTACTCTCAATCATCAGTAAAGTGATGGAAGGTGTCATCGACAGTGCTATCAAGCAGCACTTACTCAGCAATAATGTGCTCACTGATGCTCAGTTTGGGTTCTTCCAGGGACACTCAGCTCCTGACCTCATTACAGCCTTGGTCCTTTAAGAAAAGAACTGAATTCAAGAGGTGACGTGAGAGTGACTTCTCTTGACACCAAGGCAGCATTTGTTCAAGAATAGCATCAAGGAGCCCTAGCAAAGCTGGAGTCAATAGGAACTGGGAAAAAACTTTCCACTGATTGGAGTCCTACCTAGCAAAAAGGAAGATGGTTGTGGTCGTTGGACATCAATTATCTCATTCTCAGGACATCACTGCAGGAGTTCCTCAGGCTGGTGTCCTCGGCCCAACCATCTTCAGCTGCTTCATCAATGATCTTCCATCCATCATAAGATCAGAAGTGGGAATGTTCGCTGAGTGTACAATGTTCAGCATCATTCGCGATTCCTCAGATACTGAACCAATTCGTGTCCATGTGTAGCATTCAGGCTTAGGCTGATAAGTGGCAAGTAACATTTGTGCCACACAAGTGCCAGGCAATAACCATCTCCAACAAGAGAGAATCTAACCATCTTCCCTTGACATTCATTGGCACTGCCATCGCTGAATCCCCCACTATCAACATCCTGGGGATTACCATTGACCAGAAGCTGAACTGGAGCAGACATAGGAACATAGGAACAGGAGTAGGCCATTCAGCCCATCAAGCCTGCCTCACCATTCAATATGGTCATGGCTGATCATCCACTTCAATGCCTTTTTCCCATACTATCCTCATATCCCCTTATGTCATTTGTATTTAGAAATCTGTCAATCTCTGCTTTAAACATACTCGATGACTGAGCTTCCACAGCCCTCTGAGATAAAGGATTCCAAAGATTCACAACCGTCTGAGTAAAGAAATTTCTCCTCATCTTTGTCCTAAGTGGCTTCCCCCTTATTTTGAAAATGTGTCCCCTAGTTCTAGACTCCTCAACCAGGGGCAACATCTTAGTTGCATCTACCCTGTCTATCCCTTTAAGTATTTTGTAGGTTTCAATGAGATCACCTCTCATTCTTCGAAACTCCAGAGAATACAGGCCCAGTTTTCCCAATCTCTCTTCATAGGACGGTCCCGTCATCCCGGGAACAAGTCCGGTGAACCTTCGTTGCACTCCCTCTATGACAATAATATCCTTCCTAAGGTAAGGGGACCAGAACTGCACACAGTTCTCCAGGTGTGGTCTAACCAAGGTTCTATATAATTGAAGCAAGACTTCACTAGTCCTGTACTCAAATCCTCTTGCGATAAAGGCTAACATCCTATTAGCCTTCCTAATTGTTTGCTGCACCTGCATGTTAGCTTTCAGTGACTTATTGACCAGGACACCCAGGTAGCTTTGTACATCTACACTTTCTAATCTCTTACCATTTAAGAAATACTCTGCACATCTGTTCCTCCTACCAAAGTGGATAACCTCACATTTTTCCACATTATATTCCATCTGCCACATTCTTGCCCATTCACTAAGTCTGTCCAAATCCCCTTGAAGCCGCTTTGCATCTTCTTCACAACACACATTCCCACCTAGTTTTGTCTTATCAGCAAACTTGGAAATATTACATTTGGTCCCCACATACAAATCATTGATATACATTGTGAATAGCTGGGGCCCAATTACTGATCCCTGCAGTACCCCAATAGTCACAGCCTGCCAATGCGAAAATGACCTATTTATTCCTACTCCCTGCTTTCTGCCTGTTAACCAGTCCTTAATCCATGCCAGTATATTACATCCTATCCCATGTGCTTTAATTTTGTTAACCAACCTCCTGTGGGGGACTTTCTCAAAAACCTTCTGAAAATGCAACTATACCACGTCCACCAACTCCCCTTTATCAATTCTGTTAGTAACATCTTCATAAACTCCAACAGGTTCATCAAACATGATTTCCCATTCATAAATCCATGTTGATTATGCCCAATCAGATTATCATTATCCAAGTGTCCATTTATCACATCCCTTAGAATAGATTCTAGCATTTTCCCAATGACTGGTGTAAGGCTAACAGGTGTGTAATTCCAGGTTTTCTCTCTCCCTCCCTTATTAAATAGTGGGGTGACATTTGCGACCTTCCAATCTGCAGGAAGCGCTCCAGAATCTACAGCATTTTGGAAGATGATCACCAATGCATCCAATATCTCCATAGCTCCCTCTTTCAACACTCTGGGATGTAGAATATCAGGTCCTGGGGACTTATCAACCTTCAGCCCCATTATTCCTCCAATGCAACCTTCTTACTAATACTAATTTCCTTCAATTCCTGATTTCCCCCTAATCTCTTGGATCTCTAATTCTGAGAGATTTCTTGCATCTTCCTCAGTGAAGACAGACACAAAATAATCATTTAGCTTATCTACTATTTCTCTATTCCCCATTATAAATTCTCCTGACTCTGCCTGTAATGGAGCCACATTTGTTTTAGCCAAACATTTCCTTTTTATGTACCTGTAGAAGCTTTTACAGTCTGTTTTTATATTTTTTTTGCCAGCTTACATTCATCTGCTATTCTCCCTTTCTTTATCAGTTTCTTCCTTTGTTGTATTCTAAAATCCTCTCAATCCTCAGGTTCACCACTATTTCTGGCAGCTTTAAAGGCCTTTTTAAAAAATCTTATACAATCCTTAACTTCCTTCATTATCCATGGTTGACTGCCTTTATTTTTGGGGCTTTTGTGCCTTGAAGGAATGTATAGTTGCTGTAAACTATGTAATATTTCTTTAAAGATTGCCAATATACTGTCATACCTTTTAATGTATTTTCCCAATCCACCTCAGCTAATTTGCCCCTCATACCTTCATAATTTCCTTTGTTCAAATTTAACACCCTGGCTTCAGATTGAACTACCTCACTTTCAAACATAATGTAAAATTCTATCATATTATGATCATTCTTCCCTAAAGGTTCTTTTACAACAAGATTATTAATTAGCTGTTTCTCATTACATAATACTAGATCTAAAATAGCCTGTTCTCTAGTCAGTTCCTCAACATACTGCTCTGGAAAATCATCCCTAACACACTGCAGAAACTCATCCTCTACAGCATTAGTGCTCATTAGGTTTACCCAGTCTATATGCAGATTGAAGTCATCCATGATTACTGTCTTAACTATGCTACATGCTTCTCTAATCTCCTAATTAATACCATGCCCCACACTACCACTACTGTTTGGTGGCCTATAAATAACTCCTACCAATGTTTGCTGCCCCTTGCTGTTTCTTATTTCTGCCCAAACAGATTCCACATTTTGTTCTTCTGATCTGAGATCCTCCCTTACTAATGTACTGATCCCACCCCTTATCAGTGCAAAACCATCTCCTTTTCCTTTTTGCCTGTCCTTCCTAAATGTTGAATATCCTTGAATATTCAGTTCCCAGTCTTGGTCACCCTGTAGCTGCGTTTCCATTATGACAATTAGATCTTACCCATTTACCTCTATTTGGGCCTTTAAATCATCTACCTTGTTGCGAATGCTGCGTGCATTCAGGTAGAGTGTCCTTAACCTTGTCTTCTTGACATTCTGCATTCTAAGCCTAGTTGATGCTCGCCTTTGTTTCGCCTGCCTTCTAATGTCATTTGCTACTTTTCTACCTCCTGTTACCAGCTTTACTTCCTTCCAATTTGAGCTACCCCTCAGGTTCCTGTCCCCCCGACAAGCTAGATTAAACCCTCTCCAACAGCACTAGCAAATCTCCCTGCGAGGATATCCATCTTGTACAGGTCCCACCTGCCCCAGAACCCAATGCCTCAGAAATCTGATGCCCTCCCTCCTACACCAATTCTCCAGCCACGTGTTCAATCGATCAATCCTCCTATTCCTATGCTCACCAGCACATGGCACTGCGAGTAATCCTGAGATTACTGCTTTGGAGGTCTTGCTTTTTAATTTCCTTCCTAACTCCCTAAAATCTGCTTTCAGGACCTCATCCCTCTTCCTAGCTATGTCATTGGTACCAATGTGGACCACGACCTCTGGCTGTTCACCTTCCCCCAGAAGGATGTCCTGCAGCCACTCCATGACATCCTGGACCCTGGCAACACACCATCCTGGAGTCACGTTTACTGCCACAGAAATGATGTCTGATTCCCTGAAGATCAAATCCCCTATCACTATTGCTCTTCCACTCTTCTTCCTCCCTTCCTGTGCAGCTGAGCCACCCATGGTGCCTCAGACTTTGCTCTGGCTGCACTGCCCCGAAGAACCATCACTCTCACCAGTATCCAAAATGTAAAACCAATTAGCAAGCAAGATTGACTCAGGGGACTCCTGTACTGCCTACCTGGTTTTCTTAGACTGCCTGTCGGACACCCATTCCCTCTCTGCCTGTATGCTCCTAATCTGTGGTGTGACTACCTCTCGAACTGTGCTATCCACATAGTCCTCTGCCTTGTGGATGCACAACAGTGACTCCAGCTGCCGCTCGAGTTCCGAAACCCGGAGCTCAAGCTTCTGCAGCTGGTGACACTTCCTGCAGATGTGTTTGTCTAGGAGGCGCGGTGCGTACACGGCTTCCCACATACCGCAGGATATAAATTTCACTTGGCCAAGCTGACCTGCCATAATGTATCTTTAAAAACTTTTTATTACAATTAGAAGTAAAATAACTTACCAGCTACTCACCAATCAACTTCTTCCCCTGTACTGAAGAGAGAGAGGCAGCTGCTGGAGGCTGAAAAAAGGTAGAAGAAAGAAAGGAGCCCCGCCCTCAGGCACCAAACTCCCACTTTACACTCTGTGCACTCAAATTTATTTTCTTCTTAAATTAAAATCCCCCTCGTTACCGAACTCCCTCAATTACCAAACTCCCTTCTTCACATTCTGTGCCCTCCAGCAGCACTCAATGCAGACAAGCAGCACTGAGAGTCCCCTCAATTTATACTCTGAAAGCAATGCTGTGTCAGTCTGCTAGAGCTCTGCTAAAGCTCAGAAACCAGTTTAGGCTAGCTACCTAATTAACTAGCTACAGTTACTCTCAGAGTGTCAGTATACCCCTGTTTAAAACTGCAAGAAGCCTAACTTGCCTCTTAGCTGAAACAGGAATTTCAATTAATTGATAGATGTAAACAAAACAAAAACTTGGCTTCAGAGATTAACCCTTAAAATTCATTGACTTAACCAAACTTCTTTCACACTCTGTGCAGACAAGTAGCAGAGAGTCCCCTCAATTTATACTCTGAAAACACAATAATATAAATACCATGACTACAAGAGCAGGTCAGAGGCTGGGAATACTGTGGCGAGTAACTCACCTCCTGACTCCTGAAAGCCTGTCCACCATCTACAAGGCACAAGTCAGGAGTGTGATGGAATACTCTCCACTTGCCTGAATGAGTACAGCTCCAACAACACTCAAGAAGCTCGACACCATCCAGGACAAAGCAGCCCACTTGATTGGCACCCCATCTCCCAGCTTCAACATTCACTCCCTCCACCACCGATGCACAGTGGCAGTAGTGTGTACCATCTACAAGATGCACTGCAGCAGCTCACCAAGGCTCCTTAGACAGTAACTTCAAAACCTGCAACCTCTACCACCCAGAAGGACAAGGGCGGCAAATGCATGGGAACACCACCACCTGCAAGTTGTCCTCCAAGTCACACACCATCCTGACTTGGAACTATATCGCCGTTCCTTCACTGTCACTGGGTCAAAATCCTGGAACTCCCTTCCTAACAGCACTGTGAGTGTACCTACCCCACTTGGACTGCAGCGGTTCAAGAAGGCAGCTCACCACCACCTTCTCAAGGGCAATTAGGGGTGGACAATAAATGCTGGCCTGGCCAGTGACGCCCACATCCCATGAAAGAACTTTAAAAAAATGATAAGTGGTCCTGTGAAGCACCTTGGGACATTTTTCAACGTTAAAGGCAGTATCTAAAGACGTGTTGTTGTTGCATGGTCTGATGTGTGCTTTCCGTGTTCTACTTGTGCATTGGCTACAAGGGAGAGCATGGCAGCAGCACAGGTTCCTCCCTCCTGATGGGGGACCCACCAGAGTTTTGAATACTGCACTTGGAGGTCTTGACATTGTCAGCTCTGCGCATACTCTTTGCCCTTGCTGGAAGGAGAAAAGTGGACCTAGGTTTGCAGGTTCAAAGCCCACTTGAGCACACAATGCAGGTCTATGCTTGAGTGCAGTTCTTAGGGAATGCTCCAATGCAATCAAAGACATCATCTTTTAGAGGTGATCAGTTAACACCCTGCTGGCTCTTCAAGTGGATGTAGAAGATCCCATGGCACTATTCAAAGAAGAAATTTGCTCCCTCAAAAGGCTGTGGATGCTTGGCAAGTGGAAATTGAAGTCCAGGTCTAGGCATACTCTTGAGGGAGTCTTGGGTCTGGTAGCTTAATGGGCTGAGATCTGGGAGAATTGGGGATCACAGGATTGGGGCAGCCTAAGTACAGGAATGTTGGGCAAACGGGCACATTGAAACTGCGACCATTGGGTATCTGAAGATTTGATAGAAAGAGGCTGAAAAGGTGGGAGCTGGGGCTCAAGGAAAGGGCGCAGTAGAAATTAACTCTATAAAGATCGCCAGAAAGGTATAAGAAATGTGAAGCCCAACTGACTTTGTGAGACCCTTTGGGGATATTGGATCTGAGAGGGGACAATTCAGAGGAACAACCTGGGAATTAGTCAGATAACAAGAAGCAAATAGTCAAAGGCAAACATAAGAAATTGTGTTATAACTAACAAGTAGGAAGGACAACTGTGATGGAGACAGCGGGACAGGAAGTTGTCACAGAAAGTGAGCATCACACTTCCAGGAATTGTGCACAGGATGCAGGGCTTTTCATACATTGCATGGATAGAGCATTAATTTTGGTTGAGTTGAACACTAGTTATATTTCGTTAAGATCGCTGAAAGCACCTTTAGTGGAAGGAAATCTGCTGATCTTACCTTATCTTAGGTACACACACATATATGTCTGGGCCTATATGTGACTCTAGTTCTCACATCAAGGTGGTTGACTCTGAAATGGTCTAGCAAGCTACTCCATTGCACCAACACCAACCCACTGCCGCTTTCTCAGGGCAACTAAGGATGGACAATAAATGTCGGCTTTCCCAGCAGTGTCACATGCCGAGAATGAGTGTGCTTTAGAAAGGTCACACCTGACGCATTCCTTCAGTAACTTGGCCTATTTGCCCATTAGAACTGATATTACTATGTTGCTCGTTACATCCAAGTGAGAGTCAATTAAGAGGAGTGAGGAGACAAATTTGGAGACACCTTTAATTGAATCTGTCTTCCATATAATGGACTCAAATTAAATGAAGAAACAGAATGAAACTTCCTGCCTGTAAACCGATGTGTACGTAGATGTTAATGCATTCAAACACCATCCTTAGGTTCAACTTGCTCTCATGTAGTTGCATAACTGTAACTGTAAGTGGGACCTGTGTACCGGGAACCGGCCAGGAGTGACTACACATTTCCAGCAAGCTAAGCCTTAAAGTGCTGGTTAAATCTTTCTTTTCATTTGAATAGTTGTGTTATAACCTTTCATTCTTGTGTTTTAAGACACCTGGTTGCTCCCTTGTGTTTTTATTGTGCTCCGGGTGCTTTGGTTTAAATCGATTGTAGTTGTTTTCCATGAATTACTGATTAGGTGATGCTGATTAGCACAGGGGTCCTTATGGGAATTTATCAGGCTGCTGTGCTATAATAGTGACTGACAGTTTATATTATGCTGGCCATCGCTTGTTAGACTCGAAGGCAGTGAAATCCAATTACATGTTTATGCTTGAACCTTCAAAAGAGAAAAATTCTTGTGTGTGGATCTGAATACGAGAGGCAGTACACTGCTGTTTACTTTTCCAGTTTAAAACTTTTCCCAATTCCTTCAGGCACACACCCACACACTCTCTCACAGTACACACAATCACTCCCACAATCACTTGCACATATGTACACTCACATACATGCACACTGACACACACACACAGAGTCACACATGTACACACATTCATTGACAAATTCTCACACACAAACACTCACACACAAATACACATACATCACACTCACACACCATACTCACTCGCACTTGCACTCACAGGTATGCACATGCACACACTCAGTCTCACACAGGGACACACGCACACACCACTTTCACACACCTTGTACTCGCTCATATTACACTCACACATGCATGCACATTCATTCACATTCACACACCCGCACTCACACGTGAACACACACATATGCACATTCAGTCTCACACACATGTACTCTTATACACTCTCATTCCCATGCACACACACACTGGTAGATCCAGACTAAGTCCACTTGCTGCTGAATGCATCCGTATACAGCAATGTTTAAAATATTAATAAAGTAATGATTTCTTTATCATTCTAATCAGATAATAAAGGAAAATGAGGCGAGTAATACATTGCCAAAAGTTCACTGCTTCCCTTCATGATCTCTGAAGCAATCCTACACAATATGTCTGCTTATTCTGGTGTATAAAACAAAGAAAGAACTTGCATTTATATAGCACCTTTCACATTCCCAGTATACCCTGAAACCCTTCACAGCCAGTGAAGTACTTTGAAGTGCAGTCGCTGTAGTAATGTAGAAAAGCAGCAGCCAATTTGCTCACAGCAAACTTCTACAAACAGCAATGAGGCAAATTACCAGATAATCTATTTTTAGAGGTGCTGGTTGTGGTATAAATGTTGGCCACAGGGGAGAACGCCTCAATAGTGCATTGTGATCTTTTACATCCACCCACAGAACAGATAGAGCCTCAGTTTAAAACCTCATTCAAAACACAGCATCTCTGATGGAGGATTTTGAAGTTGCTGTATTGATGAGCAGGGTCCCAGAGGCCGTCTACAAGGTCAAGATCGAGCAGCACTTTGCATCGGAGGACATGAGTTCTGGATTTATGTAGGGTGGGTCTTGGGATTCCAGTGAGGAGAGATTGAAAAAGTATGGAAAATTAATACACTACTTCAATTTTTCTGGGGGAATATTTCTTCGCTAACACTCTGTGTCACCAATACCATAAACCCTTTTTATAAATAACAGAGGAAATCTTCCTTGCTTGAGTGCAAGGGGATAACATAGACTGGAACTGATCTGGTCTACTTCCTCACATTCCCATTGGATGTATCAGGAAGTGTTTTTATGATCGCTGATCTGATCTAGGGCTCAATGGATTTTATAAAACACTCAAGCATTATCCTTGCAACTTGTACTCTAGTTTCTTTCATGTAGAACACAGCCTAGCCAACTCCCAAGTGCCCTCTCTCATGCCTGGATTGCTGCTTGGTACACTTTATTGTAGGTAAATACTGAGGCCCATAAGGTAGGACAGCACCAAGGCTAAAAAGTGTTGGGAAGGGAAGGCTAACACATCAACTATACGAGGCTTTTAGGATTTTGAAAAGAATTGAGAAGGTAGATAGAGAGAAACTTCTTATGTTGGTGGGGGAGTCTAGGACAAGGGGACCTTAAAATCAGCACCTGGCCATTCAGAAGAGAGATTAACAAACACCTCTACAGACAAAGAGTGGTAGAAATGTGGAACTTTCTCCTACAGAAAGCAATAGATGCTAGCTCAGTTAATCATATTAAGTCTGCGAGTGATAGATTTTTTGCTATTAAGATATGGAGCCAAGCTGTGTGGATGGAGTTATTTTGCAGATCGGCCATGATCTCATTGAACAGTGGAACAGGCTCGAGGGGCTGAATGGCCTCGTCCCAGTCCTATGTTCTAATGCCTTACCACACCTCTCACACTTTTCAGTCCTTCACCCAATGAATTACTTTGAAGTATTGTTACGTTGGCAAACTTGGCAGGATCTTGCACTGGGTAAGATCCCATAAATTGCAATTAGTCTGTTTTTTTTTATTGTGTCTTTTTTGAAGGAACAATGTTGGCCTGGACACTAGGAGAACTGCCTACTATTTTTCAAATAGAGCCGTGGGATCTTTTAAAAGAAAAGAGAGAACTTTCATTCAGCTTGCACTTTTCATGACGTCCCAAAGACCTTCACGCCCAACGACATTAGTCACTGTTGTAATACGGACAAACATGGCAGCCAATTTTAGCACAGCCAGATCCCAAACAACAATGAGGTAAATTACCAATCAAACTGTTTTTTGTGATGTTCATTGAGGGATAAATATTGGCTAGGACACCAGGGAGAACTCCCCCTGCGCTTCTTTGAATAGTGCTGTGGGATCTTTTGCGTTCACCTGAGAGGGTAGATGGGGCCTTGGTTTAATGTCCCATTCAAAAGACAGCTCAATGCTGCACTGGAAAGGTGTGGGGCTTGAACCCTCTGATGTGAGAGTAAGCCAAGGCTGGCACCTTTAACACCTACTTAAACCAGCAGAGCAGGCAGATGCAGAGTGTTTGATGCTTCAGCTGAAGGACTAGAGGTTCAGAGATAAATGAAGATGTCAGTGGGTAGATAGATGTCTGCAAGCTTGGCTTTCAGTATCCTCTTGATTGTAACTGGAAAGAAGGGAGGACTTTGAGGGGTAAAGTGTATCCAACTTGAATTTTGGGGAAGCAGTAAGTTGGAGCAGGAGAGTTAAGAGCTTTGTATCACTTCTCATTTAATCACTGGCATCTCTCTTTACTAATGATCAGTACAACTCACTGACTCCTCGCACCCAACAACACCAACTTGCATTTCTATAGTGCCTTTTAAAGTAGTAAAATGTCCTAAAGTGCTTCACCAAACAAAATTTGACACTGAGCCACATAGGGAGATATTGGGACAGGTGCTCAAAAGCAGTGTTGTAAAGGAGGAGAGAGAGAGGTCGAAAGGCGGAGAGGTTTAGGGAGGGTATTCCAGAGTTTAGGGCCTCCACAGCTGAAGGCAGAGACACCAATGCTGGAGCAATTAGAATCGGGGATGCTCCCAAGATCAAAATAAGAAGCACACAGAGATCTCAAAGGCTTGTTAGGCTGGAGGCGGCTGCACATAGGGAGGGGTGAGGCCGTGCAGGGTTTGATACATATTCCACATGCAGTTCCTTGGGAATTTGGATCCCATTTTCCAGCATGCAACCGCTCCTGATCTTCCAGCATCTGGATGGTCTTATTTTATGGATCTTGACCAGAGTTGACATTATGTCGCCCTCGGACATTCTAGAATCATAAAATCTTACAACACAGAAGGAGGCCATTCGACCCATTGTGCCTGTGCTGGTTCTCTGAAGGAGCAAATGTAGTCCCACTCCCCTGCTGCTGCTGCACAGCCCTGCAAATCTTTCCTTTCCGGTGGCAGTTGGCTTTCTGCCTGTCTAATTGTGTGGGCTGGCCCCAAATCTTTTAAATGTGTCAAGCAGGTTAATCCTCTCAGTGCACCATTTACAGCACATGGGTAATATGTTGAACTCTCTTTGCTATTTTAACATGATTGCTAAGTCATTGGAACAGAGGGAGCTCAACCATCAACAGTCTTGAATACTCACACTTAATTCTCTGTCTTATGATGTAATTATTAAGGCTCTGACAGGTTTCAGAGAACTTTTAACAGCAAAGAAAATTCAGTTCAGTTCAGTTCAAGACTCTCGGAGGGAAATTTTGACTTTGGGAATGGTGTTAGAGGGTCAATATCAATTTACCCACCCATTATAGATCCTTGAAGTTGGGAGAGATGGGTAACGGGCGGCTGAATTGATATTGTCCGTTTTACACTCTCACCCAAAGCCAATATTACCCCCTATCTTCTGGTGCTACCCCCCATCTTGCACCCTGCTTGACCAGCACTCTGCTTGACCATTGCACCTTGTGAACTGCTGCAAATATGATGTTGCAGGTGTCAGAGCAACAGTGGTGAAAATTGAGGCATAATCTTAGTGGAAATGACACGATCTGCTCTGCCAATTGATTTTCCCAGGTGAAACTTACCTCCCAATATTTTTTTTAAACAGAAAGAAATAACTCTTTCATTAAACTAAGTTTAATGCAGTGTGTCTTAGTTTGAAAATTTATTGTAGTCAATAGATCTGACTGTTTGGGTACAATCTCTTCTTTTTATTTTTATGTTTATGGATTAGCATGCTTACAGAAACACAATGGGTAGGGGCTTCATTGTGCTTAGCAGTCCAGGACTGGAAGTATCCAATGACAGATCCCAAGATCCAGAAATATTTCAGAACTAGAGGATGACAAGGACAGGGAACAGAGGAGGTTTATCAGATATTACCAGGGATGAGGGCGTTATGTGGAGAGCTTGGAGAAGCTGGGAATATTCTCCTTAGAGCAGAGATGGTTAAGGGGAGACATAAGCGAGGTTTTCAAAATAATGAGGGGTTTTGGTGGTGCATGTAGGGAGAAACTGTTTCCTCTGGCAAGTGAGTCGGTAACCATAGGTGATAGATTTAAATAATTGCTAGAAAAGCTAGAAGAGAAATGTCTTCAAACAGAGGGTTTTTACGATCTGGAACATGCTTTTTTCATTCGTTCATGGGATGTGAGTGACGCTGGCTGGGCCAGCATTTATTGCCCATCCCTAATTGCCCTTGAGAAGGTGGTGGTGAGCTGACTTCTTGAACTGCTGCAGTCCATGTGGGGTAGGTACACCCACAGTGCTGTTCGGAACAGAGTTCCAAGATTTTGACCCAGCGACAGTGAAGGAACGGCGATATAGTTCCGAGTCAGGATGGTGTGTGGCTTGGAGGGGAACTTGCAGGTGGTGGTGTTCCCACGCATCTGCTGCCCTTGACCTTCCAGGTGGTAGAGGTCGTGGGTTTGGAAGGTGCTGTCGAAGGAGCCTTGGTGCGTTGCTGCAGTGCATCTTGTAGATGGTACACACTGCTACCACTGTGCATCGGTGGTGGAGGGAGTGAATGTTGAAGGTGGTGGATGGGGTGCCAATCAAGCATGCTGCTTTGTCTGAGTTGGTGTCGAGCTTCTTGAGTGTTGTTGGAGCTACATCCATCCAGCCAAGTGGAGAGTATTCCATCGCACTCCTGACTTGTGCCTTGTAGATGGTGGACAGGCTTTGGGCAGTCAGGAGGTGAGTTTCTCACTATAGAATTCCCAGCTCCCAGCCCCCAGCCGCTGACCTATTCTTGTAGCCATAGTATTTATATGGCTGGTCCAGTTCAGTTTCAGGTCAATGGTAACTTAAAGGATGGTGGAATCAGATTCCATTAGAACTTATAAAAGGAAATTGGACATGTACTTGAAGAGGACCAATCTGCAGCATTATGGGGGAAAAGATAGAGTGTGGGACTAAAATGGACAGCTCTTTCAAAGAGGCATGACCAGAAACAGAGACTTGCATTTATATAGCACCTTTAACTTAGTAAAGCATCTCAAGGTGCTTCACAGGAGCATTATCAAACAAAATTTGATACTGAGCCACATGAGAAGATGTTAGGACAGGTGACCAAAAGCTTTGTCAAAGGGGTTGGTTTTAAGGAGCATCTTAAAGGAGGTGAGACAGGTAGAGCGGTGAAGAGGTTTAGGAAGGGAATTCCAGAGTTTAGGGCCCAGGTAGCTGAAGGCACAGCCGCCAATGGTGGAGTGATGGAAATCAAGAATGTGCTAGCGGCCAGAATTCAAGGCGCACTGAGATCCCGGAGGATTGTAGGCCTGGAGGAGGGCACCGAGAGAGGGAGGGGCAAGGTAATGAAGGGATTTGAGAACAAAGATGAGAATTTTACAATCAAGGTGTTGCTTAACCATAAACCAATGTAGATCAACGAGCACGGGGGTGATGGGCCATATGGCCTCCTGCTGGGCTGTAAGATTCTACTCTGTGATCTGTTCTGCTGTTGGCCTTCAGCAGATCAAGTCATTAATGTCAGCAGTGTTGGAGGTACCACAGGTCGGCATTTGATGGCTGTTCACCTCTTCTGACTACTGGATTATTAAAGGAAAACTTGGTGTCATCTGACCACTGCTGGGTTTGTGTCTTTTCTTTGACCAAGGTAGTTTGCACTATGGGTCTCAACCCTTCATTGAGTCTCACAGTTTGGAAAAAAATGGTATCAATGGAACTGACACTTGAGCGAAAGCTATTGAATCTTTTCAATAAAGCTTGTGAGGATCTTCTTAAACCAGTAACTGGGTTGTTCATAACAAACCTATGGCTGAATTCTTTAGTTACACAGTGAGCAAGAAGATTTCTTCCTCCTTTTCCTTGACCCTTTCCCCACTCCCTCCCCTCATGTCTTGAAGTCATCTATTCCTTCCTGTGATACAGTTACTCAGGCACCAGTCATTGGGCACGGTGCAGAGTGAATGTTAGCTGGCTATTGAACTACAGGGGGTGTCGCACCTAATGCAAATGATGTCCAGTAGCTATGCATGCAGACTTGCAGCAGGGGCTATCGGGAGTGGGAATATCGGACGTTATTCCTCACCCTTTCCCAAACCAGGAGCTGCCTGTTGAAGCTCTGCCACTGCCAGACTGAGTGAGTTTAGCTAACTCCGCAGGTGCCAGGGATTAAATCTCGGGCTTTCCTGGTCTCCTTGGCTTAGCTCCCTACTGAAGTTTTTGGTCCCTGTTTCCTTTTGACATGAAGCTGTGGTTTCTGCCCATGAGCTTCTGCGAAAATGTCTACAGTGAAAGGTTATTAATGACTGTTGTTGGACCATAGGCTTTCCTTCTTTGTTATAAAGAACACTGCAAACTGGTAATTGTGTTCAGACATTCACAGTGGGGTTATTTAATTATGTGTTGCTGTGGTGAGATGACCACTTGTAGGAACACTTGATTTGGAAGCTGTGTTCTGCATGAAGCAGGGGTCATATAAACGGACCCAGTGCAAGGAAATAAAAAAGACACCGGAGTCAGCACAATCTACAACCGCCCCCGCCAAGAAATAATTACACTTCAAAAATACAGAGGAAAGCTCACAACGCAGTTTTGTCATCTGCTCTGACAAGATGTAATGCTAAATAACATTAAGGACTGACTTCTAGAGATGGGACTGGCATTAACAAAATGTAGATGTGAATACAAAGTAAAACCAATCTGCCCCACTGACTGAGTGATTTCAGATGCTTATTTTCATTCATTCATTCCTCTTGGTGACCTATTCAGTGGTTGATCGCAGCTTTTCATGCTGAATTTCAGACAGGTGACCTTTGAACCTGCTCATGCAGAACCACCTGTATGGTAAAGCCTGGCTGGAGCTGCCTTTCTCCTGTGCTGCAGGAACATTTTCAATTACCACTCTCCTTTTTTTTTTTACTCATCCCTGCCTGCTGACTCCAATGTACCAGCCATGACTGAGTGGCTAGCACCTTTTTTTGACCCATGCTTCTGCACCAATGTTTACCATTGCTCCTTGCTATGTCAACATTTCCAATCCAACTGTCACAGTGTAGATGTTGTTGGCCACTGGGTGGCACTACAGAATGAGTTTTCAGAGGTTCGCAACCCTATTGCCATAGAGTGATAACGGCACAGAAGGAGGCCATTCAGCCCGCGTCAAGTCCATGCCAGCACTCTGCAGAGCAATCCATTCAGTCCCATTGCCCAGTTCTATCCGCGTAGCCCTGCAAGTTTATTTCGCTCAAGTGCCCATCCAATTTCCTTTTGAATTCATTCATCATCTCCACTTCCACCACCCTCATAGGCAGCGAGTTCCTGGTCATTACCACATGCTGCGTAAAAATGTTCTTCTTCACATTCCCCCCCTGCAACTTTGTCCAAAACCTTCAATCTGTGTCCCCTAGTTTGTGTCATCTGCTAATGGGAACAGTTTTTCTTTGTCTACCTTATCTAAACCTGTCAGAATCTTGTACACCACTATCAAATCTCCCCTCAATCTCCTTTGTTCCAAGGAGAGCAACCCCAGCTTCCCAACCTAACCCTGTAACTAAAATCCCCCATTACTGGAAACAGATAAAAAAGTGTTTATTTCTCAACAGATTTCCATGGTCAATTTAATCATCCCACTTAAGTACAGAACTAGATGCATCACTTTGTGGATGCCGTGTCAAGGTTGTGTGTTTGTGTGCTGTTGATATGAGGAAAACTGTTGGATAGAAAAGGAGCTACTGAGCATTGTAAAGATATCATCACCTGGTTTACAAAAAGACAAGTGTCATTTACACAGGTGATGTACAGAGTGGGTCAGTTGAAATGACTGAACAGACAGGGCAGTGTTTCCAGATAGGAGACAGTAAATGCACAGTTTCTTCTAATCTATTCCATTAAAACCCCTTCAGATGACCTGAAAATAGTCTTTAATGGTTGCAATCATTTAAGAAACATAGAAACATGGAAAATAGGAGCAGGAGTAGGCCATTCGGCCCTTGGAGCCTGCTCTGCCATTCATTATGATCATGGCTGATCATCCAACTCAGTAACCTGTTCCCGCTTTCCCCCCATACCCTTTGATCCCTTTCGCCCCAAGAGCTATATCTAACTCCTTCTTGAAAACATACAATGTTTTGGCCTCAACTGCTTTCTCTGGTACTGAATTCCACAGGCTCACCACTCTCTGGGTGAAGAAATTTCTCCTCATCTCAGTCCTGATAGGTTTACCCTGTATCCTTAGACTATGACCCTGGTTCTGGACTCCCTCACCATCGGGAACATCCATCCTGCATCTACCTGTCAAGTCCTGTTAGAATTTATAGGTTTCTATGAGATCCCCCCTCACTTTTCTGAACTCCAGCAAATATAATCCTAACCGACTCAATCGCTCCTCATTCGTCAGTCCCAACATCCCAGGAATCAGTCTGGTGAACCTTCGCTGCACTCCCTCTATAGTATAGCAAGAACGTCCTTCCTCAGATAAGGAAACCAAAACTGCACACAATATTCCAGGTGTGGCCTCACCAAGGCCCTGTATAATTGCAGCAAGACATCCCTGCTTCTGTACTCGAATCCTCTTGCTATGAAGGCCAACTTAACATTTGCCTTTTTTACCGTCTGTTGCACCTGCATGCTTACCTTCGGCGACTGGTGTACACGAACACCCAAGTCTCACTACATATTTCCCTCTCTCAGTTTATAGCCATTCAGATAATATTCTGCCTTCCTGTTTTTGCTATCAAAGTGGATAACCTCACATTTATCCACATTATACTGCATCTGCCATGCATTTGCCCACTCACTCAACCTGTCCAAATCACCCTGAAGACTCTCTGCATCCTCCTCACAACTCACCCTCCCACCCGGTTTTGTGTCATCTGCAAATTTGGAGATATTACATTTAGTTCCCTCATCTAAATCATTAATATATATTGTGAATAGCCGGGGCCCCAGCACCGATCCCTGCGGTACCCCACTAGTCACTGCCCGCCATTCGGAAAAGACCCATTTATCCCTACTCTTTGTTTCTTGTCCAACAACCAATTTTCTATCCATCGCAATACACTACCCCCAATCCCATGCGCTTTAATTTTACATGCTAATCTCTTATGTGGGACTTTGACGAAAGCCTTCTGAAAGTCCAAATAAACCACATCCATGGCTCCCCCTCATCAACTCTACTAGTTACATCCTCGAAGAATTCTAGTAGATTTGTCAAGTATGATTTCCCTTTCAGAAATCCATGCTGACTCTGTCCGATTCTACCACTGTTCACCAAGTGCTGTGCTATGAGATCTTTGATAATAGACTCTAGAATTTTCCCCACTACCGACGTCAGGCTGACTGGTCTATAATTCCCTGTTTTCTCTCTACCTCCCTTTTTAAATAGTGGGGTTACATTAGCTACCCTCCAATCTGTAGGAACTGTTCCAGAGTCTATAGAATCTTGGAAGATGACCACCATTGCATCCACTATTTCTAGGGCCACTTCCTTAAGTACTCTGGAATGCAAATTGGGGATTTATCGGCCTTCAATCCCATCAATCTCCCCAACACCATTTCTCTATTAATACTGATTTCCTTTAGTTCCTCTCTCTCACTAAGTCCTGTGTTCCCCAACATTTCTGGTATGATATTTGTATCCTCCTTTGTGAAGACAGAACCAAAGTATGCATTTAGTTGGTCAGCCATTTCTTTGTTCCCCATAATAAATGCCCCTGTTTCTGACTGTAAGGGACCTACATTTGGCTTCACCAATCTTTTTCTCTTCACATACCTATAGAAACTTTTACAGTCAGTTTTTATGTTGCCGGCAAGCTAGCTCTTGTACTCTATTTTCCCCTTCTTAATTAATCCCTTGGTCCTCCTTTGCTGAATTCTAACTGCTCCCAATCCTCAGGTCTGTTGTTTTTCTGGCGAATTTATATGCCTCTTCCTTGGATCTGATGCTATCTCTAATATCCCTTGTAAGCTATGGTTTAGCTACCTTCCCCGTTTTACTTTTGTACCAGACAGGGATAAACAATTGTTGCAGTTCATCCATGCGCTCTTTAAATGTTTGCCATTGCCTATCCACTGTCATCCCTTTAAGTAACGTTTCCCAATCCATCATAGCCAACTCGCGCCTCATACCTTCATAGTTTCCTTTATTAAGATTCAGGACCCTAGTCTCAGAATCAACTACGTCACTCTCCATCTTGATGAAGAATTCTATCACATTATGGTCGCTCGTCCCCAAGGGGTCACGCACCACTAGATTGTCAATTATTCCTCTCATTACACAATACCCAGTCTAGGATGGCCTGTTCTCTAGTTGGTTCCTCAACATATTGGCCCAGAAAACCATCCCGTATACACTCCAAGAATTCCTCCTCTATGGTATTGTGACTAATTTGATTTGCCCAATCTATATACAGATGAAAGTCACCCATAATTACATCTGTGTTGAGTGGGGGAGCCTCTCTGATTGGATGAGCTGTGATGACAATTGGCTTTTCTCAGTCTTGCCCACCATTCCATTTTCTAATTTTCCTCATGTGGCTATTAGTTTCTTCTATCCCATTCTGATCCTCAGTGAGTCAAGAGTGCCCTGCTGCTCAGTATCTGTCTCCATTGCTGGACTATTCTGGGATGGCTTCTCTGCTGTTCCACTTTTTGTAAACAGCAGTAAAATGACCCAATGACTCAGGGAAGTTCAGAGAACTGGGTATTGAGCCTCTGTTCTATCGCTCATTGGCATTGCCATCTGCCATGCCTCAGGGCACCTCTGTATTTACATAACACTGATCTGTTGTCGCTGTAACTGTATAAAAGCTAATGGATCATTAAGGACTCTGAGAGAGATTGCAGGAAATATTCGAAAGCAAGCGAGGAGAAATGGAGGGAAGAGACTATTTATCTGAGTTTATAAAATCCTGGTTCTACACAAAGTATATTAATGGAAAAAAAGTCATCATTTATACTGCTTTCTTCTGATCTGAAGCCAGGAATTTACAAGCATCTGCCAATCTGCACATGTCCTACCCTAACTATTTTACCCCAAAGTGTGCTATTGACACCACTTAGATGTCATGGCTGTAAAAGAAAAAGAGCATCAGTGAACCAGCAGAATAATGCATGGTGCATTACCTGGTACCACATTCTGTTTTGTTTTTAAAAAAAAAAGGCTTGCATTTATATCGAGCCTTCTACAACTAGAGGACTTTCCAAAGCATCTTTATAGCCAATGAAGTACTTTTGAAGTGATGGTCACAATTGTAATGTAGGAAACTTCGGGAGAGGATTCTTCGGGACAGGATTTACTCCCATTTGGAAACAAACGAACTTATTAGCGAGAGACAGCATGGTTTTGTGAAGGGGAGGTCGTGTCTTACTAATTTGATTGAGTTTTTTGAGGAAGTGACGAAGATGATTGATGAAGGAAGGGCAGTGGATGTTATCTATATGGACTTCAGTAAAGCCTTTGACAAGGTCCCTCACGGCAGACTGGTACAAAAGGTGAAGTCACACGGGATCAGAGGTGAGCTGGCAAGATGGATACAGAACTGGCTCGGTCATAGAAGACAGAGGGTAGCAGTGGAAGGGTGTTTTTCTGAATGGAGGGATGTGATGAGTGGTGTTCCGCAGGGATCAGTGCCGGGACCTTTGCTGTTTGTAGTATATATAAATGATTTGGAGGAAACTGTAGCTGGTCTGATTAGTAAGCTTGTGGACGACACAAAGGTTGGTGGAGTTGCAGATAATGATGAGGATTGTCAGAGGATACAGCAGGATATAGATCGGTTGGAGACTTGAGCGGAGAAATGGCAGTGGCGCAGTGGTTAGCACCGCAGCCTCACAGCTCCAGCGACCCGGGTTCAATTCTGGGTACTGCCTGTGTGGAGTTTGCAAGTTCTCTCTGTGTCTGCGTGGGTTTTCGCCGGGTGCTCCAGTTTCCTCCCACCACCAAAAGACTTGCAGTTGATAGGTAAATTGGCCATTATAAATTGCCCCTAGTAGAGGTAGGTGGTAGGGAAATATAGGGACAGGTGGGGATGTGATAGGAATATGGTATTAGTGTAGGATTAGTATAAATGGGTGGTTGATGGTCGGCACAGACTCGGTGGGCCGAAGGGCCTGTTTCAGTGCTGTATCTCTAAATAAAAAAATAAATAATCCAGACAAATGTGAGGTAATGCATTTTGGAAGGTCTAATGCAGGTGGGAAGTATACAATAAATGGCAGAACCCTTAGGATTGTTGACAGGCAGAGAGATCTGGGCGTACAGGTCCACAGGTCACTGAAAGTGGCAACGCAGGTGGATAAGGTAGTCAAGAAGGCATATGGCATGCTTGCCTTCATCAGTCGGGGCATAGAGTATAGAAATTGGCAAGTCATGTTGCAGCTGTACAGAACCTTAGTTAGGCCACACTTAGAATATTGTGCGCAATTCTGGTCGGCACACTACCAGAAGGACGTGGAGGCTTTGGAAAGGGTACAGAAGAGGTTTACCAGGATGTTTCCTGGTCTGGAGGGCATTAGCTATGAGGAGAGGTTGGAAAAACTCGGTTTGTTTCCACTGGAACGACGGAGGTGGAGGGACGATATGATAGAGGTTTACAAAGTTATGAGCGGCATGGACAGAGTGGATAGTCAGAAGCTTTTTCCCAGGGTGGAAGAGTCAGTTACTAGGGGACATAGGTTTAAGGTGCGAGAGGCAAAGTTTAGAGGGGATGTGCGAGGCAAGTTCTTTACACAGAGGGTGGTGAGTGCCTGGAACTTGCTGCCGGGGGAGGTGGCGGAAGCAGATACAATAGCGACGTTTAAGAGACATCTTGACAAATACATGAATAGGAAGGGAATAGAGGGATACAGGCCCCGGAAGTGCAGAAGGTTTTAGTTTAGGCAGGCATCAAGAATGGCGCAGGCTTGGAGGGCCGAATGGCCTGTTCCTGTGCTGTACTGTTCTTTGTTCTTTGTTTTTGTAACATAACAGTCAATTTGAACACAGCAAGCTCCCACAACTAGCAATGTAATAATGACCTGTTAATCTGTTTTAGTAATCTTTATTGAGGGATAATTATTGTCCAGGGCTATCTCCACTGTCCTTTCTTCAAACTAATACCATGGGAACTTCTAAGTCAACCTGACGGAGAGAAGGTGAGGCCTCAGTTTGAATGTCTCATTCTGAAAGACAGCACCTGTGACAGTGTAGCACTCCCTCAGTACTGCATTGGAGCATCAGCCTTGGTTTTTGTTAAGTCACTGGAGTGGGACTTGAACCCACAGCCTTCTGACGTCGAGACAAGAGAGCTATCTTGTAAGCCATGGGCTGAGACAATATGCCAGCTCTCTTAATGTGAGCAATGCCATGGGAAGTTTGTTCGAAAATACCTCTCAGTTGTTGGGCTTTCTCAATTTCTGTAAACTTATGAGAAACTTGTGAAAAGTTGACTGTGACCCATGAATCCTTTCAATAGAGAATGGTGCGAGTTGACAACTTCACAACATGCAGAGTCGGCCTGGGATCACTGAGATTACAGGGTGAGCTGAGGATTGACTCTGCAGCTGAGTCCTGATGGTTGCTGCAGGATACAGTCTGGACTGAGTGAGGGAGGCTGGTTCTGTAGCTTTCTCGTTATGTGTTCACAGGGGAAAAGATGAAGCAGTGCATCTTGTGTACAGAATTGATCTGCAGCTATGTGTAAATGTTGCTTCAGCAAACCAAGAGCAGCAAGATCACACAGGAGTGCAATCCCTAGCAGTATGTGCCCCCAGTAACTGGAAGGCTCCTGAGAATGACAAAAAGTCTGGAATGTGCACATTCCTGACTTAATGTTCTGCATGCTCTTTCTCTATCTCTCTATCTATCCGTCTATCTCGATCTATTTCTCTCTCACTCTCTCTCTTTCTCAATCTATCTATCTATCTATCTATCTATCTATCTATCTATCTATCTATCTATCTATCTATCTATCTACCTCTCTCTCTGTTTTGAGTTTGTCACACACTTCAGATGTCACACTTGTTCCAGTTGTAAAACAAAGACAATAACCCATCATTTCCTGCTGTTTTGTTTTTGCTCACATTCAGGAGTAGTTAGTTGGCCTTTAATTGACCTCTGGATGCCCATTTACAACAATTTTCTTTTGCGGTCCTGAAGAAACACAGTTTTACTTTAGCAGCAGAATATTACATTCTGCACTACATAGTATAAAGCTCTTGACCTTCATGGGATGAGGGCCTCGCTGTCAAAGGGGACATTTATCGCCCATCCCTAATTGCCCTTGAGAAGGTGATGGTGAGCTGCCTTCTTGAACCGCTGCAGTCCATGTGGGGTAGGTATACCCACAGTGCTGTTAGGAAGGGAGTTCCAGGATTTTGACCCAACGACAGTGAAGGAACGGTGATATAGTTCCAAGTCAGGATGGTGTGTGACTTAGAGGAGAACTTTCAGGTGGTGGTGTTCCCATTCATCTGCTGCCCTTGTTCTTCTAGATGGTAGAGGTCGCGGGTTTGGAAGGTGCTGTCTAAGGAGCCTTGACATGTTGCTGCAGTGCATCTTGTAGATGGTACACACGGCTGCCACTGTGTGTTGGTTGTGGATGGAGTGAATGTTTAAGGTATGTTAGTACTGATATTATAGTAGCATGGGTTTAGTACTGGATTAGTAATCTACAGGACTGATTTGTTGACATGAGTTCAAATCCCAGCTTGGTATTTTAAATTCAGTTGATTTAAATAAATCTGGAATTAAAAAGCTAGAATCAGTAATGGTGACCATAAAATTACTGGATTGTTGTAAAAGTCCATCTGTTTCACCAAGGGGAGGAAATCTCCTGTCCTTTCCCTGTCTGGCCTGAATGTGACTCCAGACCCACAGCAATATGGTTGACTCTTAACTGCCTTCTGAAATAGCCTAGTAAGCCATTCAGTTGTATTCAAGAAGGCAGCTCACCACCATCTTCTCAAGGGCAATTAGGGAGTGGCAAAAATTGCTGACCTTGCCAGCGAACCCCAGATCTTGTGAATGAATGAAGAAAAAGTCAAAGGAAACAAATAGACTGATGTATAAAGGATGATAGAATTGATATCACCAAAGTCAGTATCCTGGAACTCCCTTCGTAACAGCACTGTGGGTTGTACCTACCTCACATGGACTGCAGCGGTTCAAGAAGGCAGCTCACCACCACCTTCTCAAGGGCAATTAATAACCTAATGAGTGTCACTTTAGGCACCAGTTGGTTAACACAATAATCATAGTAGCTAAAACATTACAAACATCAAGAAAGAACTTATATAACTTCAGGATGTCGCAAAGCATTTTACAGCCTATAACGTACTTTTGAAGTGCAGTCGGAAAGGCAGCGGCCAATTTGCACACAGCAAGCTCCCACAAACAGCAATGTGATAATGACTAGATAATCTGTTTTCGGGAAAGTATCAGTTAGTTTACTGGGGCTCTTTGCTCATCTTCAAATACTGTCATGGGATCTTTTTATGTCCAACTAAGAGAGTTGACATCTGAAAAGCACCATCTCTGACAGTGCAGCACCCTTTCAGGACTGCGCTGGTGTGTCACTGAGGAGTTGGTACTTAAGTTGTTAGAGTGAGATTTGAACCCACAGTTTTCTGATCCTGATAGAGGTGAGAGTGCTACTGAGCCACAGCTGACAGCTGGACATCACCTCATTCACATGAAACATCTATACGGGAGACATTATGATAAATATAACATCTGATTTCTAACCAGTTTCAGAATGGATTGTGGATGATCTTCCAGTGATAAAATGCCTAATTGACTCCATTTCAATCTGCAAGAATACCACAGGTACTAACCCAAAGAATAACTGCCAGCTCCCCATACCAATATGTCCCCCCATTACAAAGAGTCTTGTCCAACGCAGGCTCATTGCTGCCCAGAAAGTGACACATGGTTGGAGAGTGTCAGAGTGGCCAGTGGGGATCTGGCTTTCTTGGTGTCTTACTCTGCCTTTGTCATTCATTATCTTTTGAGCCAACTTTAGAAGAATGTTCAGAACAGTAGAGCCAGAGGACACACCCTGAGCTTGAAGTGGGGGTGTAAATTCTAAATGTATCAGTGGAAACGTTATTTCAGTGGATGAATAGTCAATCAATGGAACAGACTCCCAACTGCAACTTGGATTGTGGGCCCAATTCCATGCTTTCTGCTCCACATAGGGAGTGTAGGGGTGTTGCAAACGCGACATGCAGTCCTGTGACATTGATCACAAGTCGTGGGAGTCAGTTGCCAGCGATCGCCAGAGCTGGCGGGCAGCCATAAAGGCGGGGCTAAAGTGTGGCGCGTCAAAGAGACTTAGCAGTTGGCAGGAAAAAAGACAGAAGCGCAAGGGGAGAGCCAACTGCGTAACAACCCCGACAACCAATTTTATCTGCAGCACCTGTGGAAGAGCCTGCCACTCTAGAATTGGCCTTTATAGCCACTCCAGGCGCTGCTTCACAAACCACTGACCACCTCCAGGTGCTTACCCATTGTCTCTCGAGACAAGGAGGCCAAAGAAGAAGGGAGTGTAGGGGTGGTATAGCCTGCAATAAGTTGCTCCACTGAAGCAAATGCATGGAAGATCACAGGCTGCAATTTGACTAAAGTTTTATTGTTGTATATTTGAGAAAGACAACTTTCTGTCTTTACTTGGTCTAGTCTACTTGTGACTCAAGTCCCACTCCAATATGGTTGACTCTTAGCTGCCATCTGAAATGACCACACCATTGTCTCAAAGCGCCCACACGGACTGCAATGTTAAAGAAGAAAACCCACCACAAGCTTCTTAGGCCTACTAGGGGACAAGCAATAAATATTGGATTTTCATCCCTTATCATCCCTGGCAACTCTCTAATGCTGAATAAGACAGTTCACAGCCTTGGTGTAGTGTTTGACCCCAAGATGACTTTCTGATGTTCCCGCAATTAGGGCGGCACAGTGGCGCAGTGGTTAGCACCGCAGCCTCACAGCTCCAGCGACCCGGGTTCAATTCTGGGTACTGCCTGTGTGGAGTTTGCAAGTTCTCCCTGTGTTTGCGTGGGTTTTCTCCGGGTGCTCCGGTTTCCTCCCACATGCCAAAGACTTGCAGGTTAATAGGTAAATTGGCCATTATAAATTGCCCCTAGTAGAGGTAGGTGGTAGGGGAATATAGGGACAGCTGGGGATGTGGTAGGAATATGGAATTAGTGTAGGATTAGTATAAATGGGTGGTTGATGGTCGGCACAGACTCGGTGGGCCGAAGGGCCTGTTTTTGTGCTGTATCTCTAAATAAATAAATAATTGTTAGCACATGTTGCAGAATCATTTCAAGTGTGCTAAAGGTCTTGAACCCATCAGAGATTGGGAATAGGAATGTTATTCCAGAGTGCTGCATTGTATTAATTCTGTACTTAATGCTTATTTCTTAAGTTTTGCTGTGTTTCAGTCAATAGGTGTTGTAGTTAATATTGGGCTACAGGACTCTCGTCTTGAGTTCTGCATGTCTGTGATTGTGGACAGGATGGAGGATGGGCAATAAGTGCTGGCTTTGCCAACGATGTCCACATCCCATGGAAGAATAATGTCTGAATGAGTTTATAGAAAAATCTGACTGTGCTGGGAATCGGAACTAAGAATAGAAAATGCAAGAAGGAGGAAGAATAGTTGTAGGTGGAAATCATTGATCAGAAGAGTCTAGCAAGTAATCTCCATTGGAAACAGAAACCTTCCTTTTCTCTTTGAATTTCTGAGGGATCTGTATTTCTGACCTTTGCAGTTTTCATTTCTGAAGCAGCGTGTGGGGGTATTGGTGACGTTGGACAATCCGGTAAAAACAGGCAAAATCGATTGAAACACTCGTTATACATCTCTCTCCATCGTCATTGCCATTGACTATAATCGGTATTAAAGGACTCAGGGAAATGGGACAAAGCAGTGAGCTGTGGGGCAGAGTATTACTGGCACAATAGAGTCCTAGTACTGAAATTTCCTGGAGTGCAGGGTGAGAATATGGGCATACGCAATCCACATTGTTTTACACTCTCTGTGAATGAGATACACGACCGTTCAGAGTGTAATTTCATAAAATAGCCTCAAATAGGCATCTTCCAGTGGAGTATGTAGCTTTTACATGGTACTTATGCTACAGAAACAGACCACTTGGCCTTTATGCTCCACGTGAGCCTCCTCCTACCCTTCTTCATCTAACCCTGTCAACATGTCCTTCTATTCCTACCTGTTTACCTAATTTTCCCTTAAAAGCAACTTATCACTGTTTTTGGTGTGAATCCTGCTTGGCTGTTAGAGATACATACAGGGTTGGATATGGGTGACATTAGCAAGGTCAATGATTGTCCACATCTAGTAACTCTGAGCTTCTCCTTGGACTCTGGTCAAATACGTTATTTTGACGGAATCATTAACCCATTTATAGGCTGAACGTTACTATATTATGTAGCATTCACAGCACCTTAACAGGTCATTCACTGTATTGGTCTGTGCCACATAAGCCTCCTCTTACCTTGCTTCATTGATTAGTTAATTAATTGGCCCGTTGAGGAATTTAACCCAAGCACATTAATTAATATCCAAACTCGGGCACATAGAGGAATGGCAACCCAATGGTGAGATATGCAATGTGTCCCTCCAATATCTATCAGGCTAAATTCTCTTGGAGTACATGGCAATGCATAAATTCAGTGACCTAAAGGTTTTTGTCATCAAATGCTACCCTTACATGTGTTTTGTCTCTAGTTGTGTTAGAGGGTTGTGGGTTTAAGATCCACTCCAGGAACTTGAGCTCAAAATCTAGGCTGATACTCCCAGTGCAGTACTGAGGGTATGCTGCACTGTTGCAAGTGCCATCTTTCAAATGAGACATTAAACCAAAGCCTGACTTTGCTCTGAGGTGGTTGCAAAAGATTCCATCTGGCCAATATTTATCCCTGAACCAACATCAGTTAAAAATAGATTATCTGGTTGTGGGAGCTTGCTGTGCACAAATAAGCTGCCATGCTTCCTACAGTACAACAGTGACTAAGCTTTACAAAAGTACTTCATTGACTGCAAAGTGCTTTGGGATGTCTTGTGGTCAAGAAAGGCACTATAGAAATGCAAATATTTGTCCTTTACTGATCACATCTCTTTAATATAAAATGATCAATGTTGAGATGTAAAATTCAGTGACTGCATCTTATAAATGCTGAAATCCCAGAACATTCTAAGCACGTAACTTTCTTCCTATATATGGGAGTTAGACTCTAGGGCAAATAGGGATGGACAATAAATGCTGGCCTGGCCAGCGATGTCCACATCCCATGAACAAATCAAGAAAAGTATTAGGTGCATCTTTGCTTTATTTATTTCGTCTAGGTAGGGATGTGAGATATGTATTCATATAATTTAATCTATTTTTGAAAACCACAAAAATTAATTGACTTGGCATGGAAATAATAAATGTTTTTATCATTATTCTTATAATATCTATTTGTATATACAAATCCAGAGTCTGGTGGATGCCTATCGCACTCCAAATGTCAGACTCCAGATGTTGTACTCCAAAATGTCACACTTCGTTACAGATGTGACACAAACTTCATATGAAATAGAAAACCAGGCACTTCATGATGATTTAATCTGATCTGGAGTCTTGAAATTTACAAGCAGTTTACAATTGCTCTCTGACTGACCCCTAGAGGCCTGGTTTGAACTCACTCAAAACCCATTCACTCAGACAGTGTTACAGTCAGGCCCCTAGGTTTTCACAATCAGCTGAAATTACCTAGATTTGTCAATTGAGACCACTTCCCTGCAGGAAATCCTTGATTAAGGGGACACATCAGGCTAAAACCATTGTGTGTTTGTAGCCAAAATATCACAAGCATCAAACATCAAGAAAGAACTTGCATTTCTCTAGCACCTTTTACAACTTTAGCACGCCCCTAAGCACTTTACAGCCAATGAAAGTGGTCACTGTTATAATGTAGCAAATGCAGCAGCCAATTTACACACAGCAAGCTCTCTCAAACAGCAATGTGATGATTGACCAGACCATCTGTTTTAGGCATAAATATTGGTTAGATTACTGGGGAACACTCCCCTGCTCTTCTTCAGAACTGCCATGGGATCTTTTATGTCCACCTGAGAGGAAAGACGGGACCTCGGCTTAACATCTCACCTGTGAAACAGCACCTCTGACAGGGTAGCACGCCCTCAATACTGCACTGGTATGTCAATAGGATTTTGTGCTTAAGTTGCTAGAGTGAGACTTTCTGACTCTGGAGCTGAGAGTGCTACCCACTGAGACACAGCTGACATCAAGACAGCACACATGAGGAGCTATTCTGATATATATAAAATCTGATTTCCAACCAGTTTCAGAATGATGATCTTACAGTGATAAACTGCCTAACAGACTCCAGTTCAGTCTGCAAGAATACCACAGGCATGAACTCAGAAGGTGCAACTGCCTGCTTCCCATATCAATACGTCCCCCTGCCACCCCCCCCCCCACCCCCAATACAAAGGGTCTTGTTCTGTGCAGCTCATTTCTGCATAAGAGGGGACATATGGTTGGGAAGTGTCAGAGTGGCCAGTGGGGATCCGGCTCTCTTGGAGTCTTACTCTTCCTTTGCCACTCATTATGTTTTGTGCCAACTCAAGAATAATGGACCACAACAAGCTGTTTCGTCTTGTCCGGAGCAGTAGAACCAGAGGATATGGCCTGTGCTTGAAGTGGGGAGTAAATTTTAAACAAATGCGCGGAAATATTGGACTGAATTTTCCCGCGAGTGTCGGGAACCCGACGTTGGGACCATTTCCCAGACCTGACCCTATGTGTTCAGATGCTGGTCGGACATACTCATGTTACAGGCTGCCTCTGTTTTCGCTGTCCAATTAGTGATGGAGGGCAGGTTCTGGAGGCGTGAGTGCAGGAATCACGGCTCACTGCAGTGGAATCCGACAGCCCCCTGTTGCAACACCAGTTAGAGTACAGCTGAGGGCCAGGCAGATGGAGCAGCAGGGAGGCACTGGAGTGGCCATGAGTGTCAGTGGAGCAGATGAACAGTCAAAAGCATATGGGCCATTGGAGGCATCCGTTTCATTACTCAGTGGCAAGGCTGTGATCTGAGCAGACAGCAGCCTTGCCTTTTACTGCCGGAGGGCCCAAAACAGCCTCAAAGGTAACGAGGGTCCGAATTCCCACTGTCAAGTCGCCTGCCCTTACCGCGAGGGGCTTGTGCACCGCTTGCCAGAATTCAAGTGTGTCCACAGATAGGGAATAATTGCCCCTTTTTATGTGCCTTATTTGGCTATCTGCTGCTGCCACTGGGAGCCTGCCTCCGGGCATAGTGCTCGGAGGCAGGAAGAGGTCATGGAGCTGACCCAACATGCACGTTCCAAATTTCAAAATTTCTACTTTCTGCTTCCTGTCCGTTAACCAAGCCTCTATCTATGCTAATATATCACCCCCGACTCCATGAGCCCTGATCTTGTGTATTACCCTTTTATGCGGCACCTTATGGAATGCCCTTTGGAAATCCGGTTCCTCTTTATCTACTCTACTAGTTACATCCTCAAAAAACTCTAATATTCTAATACTCTAATACCTTGTCGGATTTTAGTCTCTGAAGTTTCTCCGATACTTTTTACCTTGCCTTAAGCTCCTCACTCTTATTATCCCCTTGGCTACCCTGTATTGCTGGCGTATAATATGTGTTTTCTACTGTGAAGACAGACACAAAATATTTGGTTGACTCGTATTTGTCCTCTGAAGTGACCATTTCATTGTATTGAAACGTCCCAAAGCATCCACATGGACTGCAGTGGTTCAAGAAGATGTTTCCCACCAGTAATGCCCACATCCTGAGAATGAATTTAAAAAAAAAATTTTCCTTTGATTTTTATCCTGCGTTTTGAGCACAGAATTGGCTCAAATCTTGTACCTTGTGCCTACTCGGACTGGTGGAAGTAGCAGAGTAACCCCCCTATAAGACATTATTCCAGGATGCTGCATAGTATCAGTCATGTACTTAATGCCGATTTCTTCTGCTTTGCTTTGACTCAGCCATAGATATTGTAGTTAATGTTGGCCTACAAGACTCTCTCGCCTTGCATTCCCTATTTCTGCAATTCTTGAGTGAATTGAGGTTGATCAATGCAGGATATGTATTCCAGTAAGCAATTCACTACAATAGGGCTAACTCCTCAGGGACGGACAACCTGAAATGTATAGCTTGCCATTTGGAGAGGCATGGCCTCTCATGGGAAGCACTGCAAGATTGAAGTTGAAACCTCACTTTCTAAAATAAAATCCCTGACTCTTCACACTTGTGTAAATATCAGATTTTTTATAATTTTTTCTTACATTTTAGCTGCTCAAATGATTTGCTGCACATCTTCCTTTCAGCTTCACCGACTTAGAATTCACATTTTAGGAGTGTGTTCTACGCACGGAAAGGAAATATCTCATGCGCATCATGTTAATTCAGTGCCTAACCTATTCCATTGACAGATCATTGGGCGCAGCAGTTTGTTGGAGGAGTAATTGTATCTTTATACTCTCTACTTCATTGCTGATGTAAAGATTTCACTGCAGGGTTAGTATTTAACTGTGATGGGTATAAATTTGCTTGGCAATAGCATGGTTGCCTTTAGCTTATTGGGGGGTATGGTAGCATAGTGGTTATGTTACTGGTTTGAGTAATTCAGTTAGGCCCAGACTAATGATCTGGGAAACATGAGTTCAAATCCCACCTCCCAGCTTGGTATTTTAAATTCAGTTGATTTAAGTAAATCTGGAATTAAAAAGCTAGAATCAGTAATGGTGACCATAAAACTACTGGATTGTTGTAAAAATCTATCTGTTTCACTAAGGGGAGGAAATCTCCTGTCCTAACCTGGTCTGGCCTGAATGTGACTCCAGATCCACAGCAATGTGTATGACTCTTAACTGCTCTCTGAAATGGCCTAACAAGCCACTCAGTTGTACAGGGATGGGCAATAAATGCTGGTCTTGCCAATGAGGCCCATATCCTGTGAATGAATTAAAAAAAAAATCATTCTAAGTTTTTGAATAAGCTTTAAACGGTATGCCAAGGGAGTTGGGAAGAATGGCTAATTTCAAACTCTTCAAGGCTGTGGCAATGCCCCATTGGAGAAAGATGTGAGTCAACCCCTCTATACATCTCCTGTTCTCTGGTAGAGAAGATTTCTTCATATTCCTGGGAAAAGCAGGAAGTTTTCCCAGAGTCTTGACTAACTCTCTTCCCTCAACCAATATCACCAATAAAGCAGGTTAACTGGTTCTGTACTGACATTGCCAATAAAGCAACTGGGAGAATCTTCTCCTCAAGAATCGTTGAAGGCTCCTCATCCAGTGACGTTGCAGCAAGCAACAACTAGAAGGGTAAATTCACCAATCAATAGAAATTGTAGGTTAGAGATGGGTCTACAGCTCTGTACCACTTGAGACTCCCACTCATGCTCCAAGGAGTACGAGATTAGTGTAGGTACCGCATGTCAATCATGGCTGAATTGATATCACTCTTCCCAGTGAGTCAGAGATCATGGTTTCAAGTCCTACTACAGAGAAAAGCACAGAAATTAAGGCTAACACTCCAGTGTAAGACTGAGGGAGTGCTGCACTGTTGGAGGTGCTGTATTTCAGGTGAGATGTTACACCAAGGCCCCATCTGTTCTCTCAGGTGGGTGTAAAAGATTCCGTGGCAATGTTTTGTAAAAGAGCAAGGGAATTATACATGGTGCCCTGGCCAATATATATCCCTCAATCAACATCATTAAAAAAAACGATTATCTGGTCATTACCAGCTTACTGTTTGTGGGAGCTTTCTGTGCACAAATTGACTGCCATGTTTCCTACATGACAACAGTGACAACACTTCAAAAAAGTATGTCATTGGCTGTAAAGTATTGTGGGACATTCTGAGGTTGTGACAGAATCTCGATAACAACAACAACTTATATTCATATAACACCTTTAATGTAATAAAAGTCCCAAAGTGCTTCACAGGAGCATTATAAAACAAAATATGACACCGAGCCACAAAAGGCTTGGTCAAAGAGGTAGGTTTAATGAGTGCCTTAAAGGAAGAAAGTGAGGTGGAGAGGTGAAGAGGTTTACGGAGGGTATTCCAGAATTTAGAGCCCAGGCAACTGAAGGCACAGCCACCAATGGTGGAGTGATTAAAATCATCGATGCACAAGAGGCCAGAATTAGAGGAGCGCAGATATCACGAGGATTGTGGAGCTAGAGGAGATTACAGAGATAGGGAGGGGCGAGGCCATGGAGGGATTTGAA